>NC_139023.1:16263196-16574510 GCF_964662115.1 Mustela nivalis | reverse complement strand
GTTATATGCTAATAAGTTAAGCAGCCTAGATGAAATGGATGCATTCCTGGAAACCTATAAATTTCCAAAACTCAATTAGGAAGAAATTGACAGCCTGAATACACCAATATATAGTAACCAGATTGAAGCAGTGATCAAAAATCTCGCAAAGAACAAGAGTCCAGAACCTGAGAGATTCCCTGGGGAATTCTACCAAACATTCAAAGAAGAAATAATACCTATTCTGCTGAAGCTGTTTCAAAAAATAGAAACAGAAGGAAAACTTCCACACTCTTTTTATGAGGCCAGGATTACCCTGAGCCCCAAACCAGACAAAGACCCCACCATCAAGGAGAATTTCAGACCAATACCTGATGAATATGGATGCTAAGGTTCTCAACAAGATCCTAGCTAATAGGATCCAACAGTACATTAAAAAGATTATCCACCATGACCAGGTGAGATTTATCCATGGAATGCAAGGGTGGTTCAGCATTCACAAATCAATCAATGTGATTGAACAAATCAATAAGAGAAGAAAGAAGAAACACACGGTTCTCTCAATTGTTGCAGAAAAAGCATTTGACAAGATACAACATCCATTCCTGCTTAAAACCCTTCAAAGTATAGGGATAGAGGGAACATTCTTCAACTTCATAAAATCTATCCATATATGTTTATAAAAAATAAAAAATTTTAAAAAATCTATCCATAAGAAACACACAGCGAATGTCATTCTCTATGAAAAGCTGAGAGCCTTCCCTTTGACATCAGGAATGTGACAAGGATGTCCACTTTCACCATTGTTTTTTGACATAGTATTAGAAGTCCTAGCAATAGCAATCAGACAACAAAAAGAAATAAAATGTGTTCAAATTGACAAAGAAGAAGTCAAACTCTCTTTTTACAGATGACATGATACTTTATATGGAGAATCCAAAACATTCCACCCCCAAACTACTAGAACTCATACAGCAATTCAGTAATGTAGCAGGATACAAAATCAATGTATAGAAATCAGTTACTTTCTTATACATTAACAATGAAAATACAGAAAGGGAAATTAGAGAATTGATTCCATTTACTATAGCACCAAGAACCATAAGATACCTGGGAATAAATCTCACCAAAGAGGTAAAAGATCTGTACTCAAGCAACTACACAACACTCAAGAAAGAAATTGAAGAAGACACAAAAATATGGAAGAGCATGCCATGCTCATGGATTGAAAGAATAAACATTGTTAAAATGTCTATACTGCCTAGAGCCATCTACACTTTCAATGCCATCCTGATCAAAATTCCACTGGCAATTTTCAAAGAACTGGAACAAACAATCCTAAAATTTGTATGGAATCAGAAAAGACCCCAAATTGTGAAGGAAATGTTGAAAAAGAAAAAACAAAACTGGGGGCATCACATTGCCTGATTTCAAGCTTTACTACAAAGCTGTGATCACCAAGACAGCATGGCACTGGCCCAAAAATAGATACATAGACTACAACCATTCTCTTATGCCATACACAAAGATAAACTCAAAATAGATAAAAGACATGAACATGAGTCAGGAATCCATCAAAATCCTAGAGGAGTACATAGGCAGTACCCCTTTGACATCGGCAAGAGCAAATTCTTTTAAGACATGTCTCCAAAGGCAAAGGAAACAAAAGTGAAAATGAACTTTTGGGACTTCATCAAGATCAAGAGCTTCTTGACTGCAAAGGAAACAGTCAACAAAACAAAGAGACAACCCACAGAATGGGAGAAGATATTCACAAATGACACTACAGACAAAGGGCTGATATCCAAGATCTATAAAGAACTCTAACTCAACACACAAAAAAACAGGTAACCATGTCAAAAAATGGGTAGAAGTCATGAACAGACACTCTTCCAAAATAGACATGAGCACAAGAATCTTAGCATCCACAAATGGCTAACAGACACATGAAAAAATGTTCATCACTGTTAACCATCAGGGAGATTCAAATCAAAACCACACTGAGATACCACCTTACATCAGTAAGAATGGCCAAAATTAACAAGACACTAAACAACATGTGTTGGAGAGAATGTGGAGAAAGGGGAACCTTCTTACACTGTTGGTGGGAATGCGAGTTGGAAAACAGTGTGGAAATTCTTCCAAAAATTAAAAGTAGAGCTACCCTATGACCTTGCAATTGTACTATTAGGTATTTGCCTCAAAGATACAGATGTAGTTAAAAGAAGGGCCATCTGTACCCCAATTTTTATAGCAGCAATGGCCACAGTCGCCAAAATGTGGAAAGAATTAAGATGCCCTTCAACAGATGAATGGATAAAGAAGATATTGTCCATATATTCTATGGAGTACTATATCTCCATCAGAAAGGATGAATACCCAACTTTTGTATCAACATGGATGGGGCTGGAGGAGATTATGCTGAGTGAAATAAGTCAAGCAGAGAGAGTCAATTATCATATGGTTTCACTTACTTGTGGAGCATAAAGAATAACACGGAGGACATTGGGAGATGGAGAGGAGGAGTGAGTTGGGGGAAAATGGAAGGGAAGACATACCGTGAGAAACTGTGGACTCTGAGAAACAAACTGAGGGTTTTGGAGGAGTGGGAAGCGAGGGTTTGGTGAGCCTGGTGGTTATTAAGGAGGATACATAAAGCATGGAACACTGGGTGTGGTGTATAAACAATGTATTTTGGAAAACTGACAAAAAAAAAGTTAAAAAAAAAGTCACCTTACCAGTTATTCAATTATACAATAAACGAATGAAACAGTACTCAATATAAATGTTCATCAGGAAAATGCAAGTTGTAATCAAAATGTAATACTATCATATACTATGAGAATGACTAAAATTAAAAAAAGAAAATCAAATGTTGCTTAGAATATGGAGCAAAGAAATTCTTATGCACATTTGGTGAATGTGTAATTTTTATAACTAATTGAAAAAAGTTCTTGGTAGCATCTATTGAGCTTATACACACATATATTATGTAATGAGCATTTCCACTCCTTGTTATAATACAGGAGTTTTTTCTTTTTCTTTCTCTTATGGATGTTTGCTATGATATATGAACAAAAATATGAATAACACTTGTCCCTGTAAGAAGCACAATCAGGAAACAATTCAAATGTTTAGCAATATAGAATGGTTAAATACATATAATATATTCATATGATTAGCCTTAAAATGACAATGAGAATGAACAAACTACATATACATGTAACAACATGGATGAAACCCAACATTTACTATGAAAAAACTGGGAACTAGAAACATTAAGTAAAAACCACATGCTTTTCCCTGGATGTAAAGTTCAAAAGACAAATAAAATAAAATTTGTGTTAAGTCAGTGTAGTGGTTACTCTCTTGGAGTAAGTGGTGACTGAATGGGGTACTCAGAGAACTTCTGGGATGGTATGTCATTCCTGTTTTGGGTACTGGTTATATAAGTATGTGCAATTATTTTGTGTTCTTGTGATATATGCATTTCTTTATGAAGTATTTCTGAGGAAGCATATAAAGTATGAAACACATATAGATTGGGAAAGAAAAAAAATAATAAGTTAATGTACACTCATTAAATTGGAAAAGTGATTTAAAAAAAAATGGTTCTAGCCAGAAATGAATATATCTTGTTTTGCAAGTGCTTGATTGTAGAATTGAACAGTCTTCCAGCAAGAACTACAAAAATGTTTTCATGTTCTAGTTTGTGTGTAAAACACTGTGTTTTCTTTATATTATTGTTTTAATGATAGTGAGATTTTTCTAGAGACCACTAGTGACCCTTTAGAAATGATACATAGAGGTATGACAACAGATGAATCTGGATGAGAAATTATTTTGTATTTATTTTATCTATCATTTGAACCAAAGTATAGTGTAAAATGTCTCAAACTCAATCCTAAACTAGACGTTCATTTTGCCTCTGAAGTAGGGAATCTGGTTCTCCCTCTCCCTGTGCCCTTCTCCCTGCTTGCATCCCTATTCATGCTCTCTCTCTCTGTCTCAAATAAATAAATAAAACCTTAAAAAAATTAGCCATTAGTTTAGTTAAGACCCTTCAAAGGATAACCTATTTCTTTTTTTAAGTTTTTTACATCTTTTTTTTAAAATTTATTTTCAGTGTTCCAAAATTCATGGTTTATGTACCACACACCCAGTGCACCGTGCAATATGTGCTTTCCTTCATAACCACCACCAGGCTCACCCAACCCCCCCACCCTCTCCCCCTCCAAAACCCTCATTTTGTTTCTCAGAGTCCACAGTCTTTCACGGTTTGTCTCCCCCAAATCACTTCTCTTCATCTCCCAATCTCTTCCGTGTTATTCCTTATGCTCCACAAGTAAGTGAAACCATATGATAATTGACTCTTTCTGCTTGACTTATTTCATTCAGCATAATCTCTTCCATTCCCATCCATGTTGATACAAAAGTTGGGTATTCATCCTTTCTGATGGAGGCATAATACTCCATAAAATATATGGACCATATCTTCTTTATCCATTCATCTGTTGAAGGGCATCTTGGTTCTTTCCACAGTTTGGCAACTATGGCCATTGCTGCTATGAATATTGGGATACATGTGGTCCTTCTTTTTTTTTTTTAATTAAATTTATTTCTTTTTCAGCATAACAGTATTCATTATTTTTTCACCACACCCAGTGCTCCATGCAATCCGTGCCCTCTATAATACCCACCACCTGGTATCCCAACCTCCCACCCCCCTGCCACTTCAAACCCCTCAGACTGGCCCTTCTTTTGCTACATATGTATCTTTGTGGTAAATACCCAGTAGTGCAATGGCAGGGTCATAGAGAAGCTCTATTTTTAATTTCTTAAGGAATCTCAACACTGTTTTCCAAAGTGACTGCATCAACTTTCATTCCCACCAACAGTGTAATAGGGTTCCCCTTTCTCCATATCCTCTCCAACACACATTCTTTAGTGTCTTGTTAATTTTGGCCATTCTTACTGGTGTAAGGTGGTATCTCAGTGTGGTTTTGATTTGAATCTCTCTGATGGCTAATGATGATGAACATTTTTTCATGTGTCTGTTAGCCATTTGTATGTCTTCTTTGGAGAAGTGTCTGTTAATGACTTCTGCTCATTTTCTGACATGATTATCTATTTTGTGTGTGTTGAGTTTGAGGAGTTCTTTAATAGATTTTGGATATCAGCCCCTTTGTCTATAGTGTCATTTGCAAATATCTTCTTCCATTCTGTGGGTTGTCTCTTTGTTTTGTTGACTGTTTCCTTTGCTGTGCAGAAGCTTTTGATCTTGATGAAGTCCTTTTTCTATCTTTTGCTATTGCTTATTTTCTTATAATATACCTAAATGAGAATTTTACTTTTTTAAATTTTTTATCCTGTGTTTCATTTGTTTATATTCTTTTTAAAATATGTATTTTTTTTAAATTAAAGATTTTATTTATTTGGAATGTCTGGGTGGCTCAGTTAGTTAAGCAGCTGCCTTTGGCTCGGGTCATGATCCCAGGGTCTTGGGATAGAGTCCCTCATTGGGCTCCTTGCTTGACAGGGAGTCTTCTTCTCTCTCCACCTCTGCCTGCCACTCTGCCTGCTTGTGTACTCTCTCTTTCTCTCTCTCTGACAAATAAATAAATAAACTCTTTTAAAAATTCTCTCTCTATACACACACACACACACACACACATATATTTATTTTATTTTATTTTATTTTTTTTGGACACTGTGAGAGAGATCACAACCAAGCAGAGCAGCATGCAGAAAGAAATGGAGAAGAAGGCTCCCAGCTGAGCAGAGAGCCCAATGCGGGGCTTGATCCCAGGACCCTGAGAACATGACCTGAGCGAAAGGTAGAGACTTAAGCCATTGAACCACCCAGGTGCCCCATATTTGCTCCTATTCTTAATTTCTGCATGATGTGTTCTATTTATTTTTGGAACACTTAATCCACTTTTTTTTATTTTTCAAATGTTTCCTCGCCATTCTTTTTACCCTATCATTCTGGAAGTCCAATTGCAGATGTTAGATCTTCTCCTTTCTCTTCAATATTTTCACCTTTATAACTTTTCATCTTTCAACACATGTAATTTCCTCGGGGTTATTTTCCTGTTCATTCTTCATTTATGTCTAAACTATATGTTGAATTATTAATTTTAATCAATTATTATATTTTCATGTTTACATTTGTTTTATAATTGACATAAATATTTTTATAGAGTCCTCTGCTACTCTTAATAACATGTACTTTATGTTCTTAAACATATTAAGTATAATTTTCCTAAAATATGTTTGTTAATATCAGTGTTTGAAGGTCTTATTGGTCTTTTTTTTATTGTTGGTAATTTCTATATATCTCATATCCTAATATACTTATATTTTTCATACTAAAATATTTTCTATATTTTGTAGAACTGTCTGGAAGCTATGGAAGATGCTATCTTCCTTTGTTAAGTTTGGGAAATGTGAAGTCTGAAACCTGGTAATCCTTTTTGTGGTACTAAGTTAATTCAAAGCTATACTGATATTCCTATAAGTGTAGTCTACTTTCACTTAACCCTCACTTCTAGAGTACAGCTCTTCAATGTCCCAATACAAACTCTAAGTAATTTGCCAACTCATGTCGTCAAATTCTCGTTATACCTAGATTTTAATGTTGTACCCATTTTCAGCTTTTTGGCACCTCATGCAGAAACAGCAAAAGTTCCCTGAGAAAGCAGCCTCAAAACTAGGTTTATCAATAGATATCATCCCTGGATTCTGCCTTCTCTTGAACTTTGATCAGTGATTATTTAATAGGCAGCTAAGTTATGTCTATATTGTTATCTAATGTCTTCAATGTGCGTACACGTATGTGTGCATGTGCCGGCACTGTTACAAACACACAGCATCATGTGACATTTTATAACACTTTCATCAAAATGACATATGATGGACAAAGATCGTCTTAAAAAGAAATTAACAAATATGTCAATATATAATATACATGGCAAGCGATCTTATGTGAAAGAATAAAAAAGTATTTCCCTATAGTAAAAATCAAACTAGAATCTAGGTAAAATACCATCATGATATGAGTTATAACAATTTATTAAACAATAAACCAAGTATGCTTTAAAAGAGGGAAATTTATTTTTTCATGTGTTGTCAGATCTCTAGCTTAAAAACAGAAATTATACAATGATGTCATTTGTAAATTTAGAAGTAGAGAAAGCTGAATAAGGAGTTCTAGTTACTTTAATTGATGAATGTATGAATAATTTTTGAAAGTATTAATTCTGAACTCTTTCATTCACATAATTTGGATAATCACCTTCATAGTGAAAATTCAAACAACAATGTCCATATTTAGCTCTTGGTTTAGAATTACCTTTCTTTCCTTTTTTTTTTTTTTTTTAAATTAAGATTTTATGTATTTACTTGACAGAGAAAGACATAGAGAAAGCACAAGTAGGCAGAGAGGCAGGCAGAGGGAGAGGGAAAGCAGGCTGTCCACCGGGCAGGAGGCCCAATTGTGGGGCTCAGTCGCAGGACTTGAACTGAGACAAAGGCAGCTGCTTAACTGACTGAGCCACCCAGGTAGCCCTAGAATTACTTTTTTAAGCAATGTCCTTAGTATGGTTAACTAAACCCTATACGCATGCACACACACACTCAAATGCACTTGCATACATAATTTTACTTATGTATTAATCTCAATTGACTTCATGAGTTAGAGCAAGTGCTCATGAAACAAATTATGTTAAATCTAAACACTAATAACTTTTATTCCATATAAATTTAAAATTATTTAGTGGGATCATTATTGGTGAAAGAATGCAAATAAAACATACCTACTTAAAAGAATCAGTTGCATATGTATACATATTTATGTATACATGTATATATAGGCATATATGTGTGCACACATATATATATATACACACACTAATATGCATGCAAATATATATATAGACAAATATGTAAATATTTGCAAGTTTGTTCCTCACATTAAAATAGTATGCATATTTAACTGAGTGAAATAAGTGAAGTAGAGAGAGTCAATTATCATTTGGTTTCACTTACTTATGGAGCATAAAGGAATAACAAGGGGGACACTGGGAGATGGAGAGAAGTGAGTTGGGGGAAATTGGAGGGGGAGACAAACCATGAGAGACTGTGGTCTCTGAGAAACAAACTGAGGGCTTTGGAGGTGAGGGTGTTGGGAGGTTGGGTGAGCCTGGGGGTGGGTATTATGGAGAGCACGTATTGCATGGAGCACTGGGTGTGGTGCATAAACAATGAGTGCTGGAACACTGAAAATAAATAAAATGAAATAAAATAAAATAAAATAAAATAAAATAAAATAAAATAAAATAAAATGGAAAAGGGGTGTCTGGGTGGCTCAGTGGATTAAAGCCGCAGCCTTCGGCTCAGGTCATGATCCCAGGGTCCTGGGATCGAGCCCCACATCAGGCTTTCTGCTCAGCAGGGAACCTGCTTCCTTCTTTCTCTGCCTGCCTGTCTGCCTACTTGTGATCTTTGTCTGTCAAATAAATAAATAAAATCTTTAAAAAAAATCAAATAGTATGCTTATATGAATTTATTTAGTGTTCTAAATTTTGACTGATTTTGTACTTTTTGAGATTTTGCTAAAAGGAATATAAACAAAACAACAACAACAACAACAACAACAAAAACACAGAATCATCAATAAATTGAGATATAGCTAATGAAAAATTTAATAATGGAAGCATTACCAGAATATTTTATAGACTATATGTTGCATTAAAATTCACACACTATGCTTTTTGCTTGAAAAACTAAACATATATATTCTGCTATGAAAATCAATACAATTCTTACACATATATGTTTTCAGGATTTTCCTTTCTTATATAAAGTAATTACTTCAAAATCTGTAGTTAAAATATGACTGAAGCAGATACAAATAATTATCCCAAAGTCACTTTTTGCTGCCATTTAATCCTTAGGATTGAATAATTAGTGAAAGTATGCTTACTGAAGAAGCACTAAATATGTACTTTGTACAGTCATTTAAATCACTCTGACTTCTCATTTATAAACATTTCTAAACAAGATGACTTATGCAGAATGTTCTGAATTATAATAATGCAGACCTAAGAAATTGAGGTAATAGTATTTTCTCTAATTATAACACCACTTCAACTATCCAAGGCAATTTCTTCCTCCTTTACTTGGGAATGGGGTTACACAATTAAGAAAACATCTTGATAATGTTAGTGTAACACCTGGATTATGTAATGCCACAAAATGATGGTGCTAGGAATAAGGATCTCCAGGAATTAATTTTAGCCTAAAGAATTATACACAGAATGATAATACACGGAATGAATTTTTGTCATATTTAATTAAAAATAATATTCTGGAAAATTATATACCATATTTTAAAACCTGTGCCAAAATCCTTAAAGATATACAAATAAATTAAAATTCTTATAATTCACATAATTATTATTGCTTAACCTTTAATAATTTTTTTATTTGTCTATCTACTCCATAATCATTCATAATTTTATTTTGATTGTAATATTCTTAAAATAGTCCATGAAAATCAACATTAACTTATGTTATAGAATTTAATAATTTATTAAATTTCTTGTGACATAAATTTTAGTACAGAAAGTCATGGTTTCAAATGTAGTGATCCGAAAGGGCACATGCATCTGAATATTTATAGCAGCAACGTCCACAATAGCCAAACTGTGGAAAGGACCTAGATGCCCATCAATAGATGAATGGATAAAGAAGATGTGGTATACACACACACACACACACACACACACACACACACACACACACACACATTGGGGAGGGTATGTACTATGATGAGTGTTGTGAAGTGTGTAAACCTGGCAATTCACAGACCTGTACCACTGGGGCTAATAATACATTATATGTTAAATAAATAAGTAAATAAAGTTGTGGTTTCAAATACCTTCTTATAAACTGTATGCTATTCAATTTAAGGGAGGTATTTCATTTCTTTGCGCTTCATGTTCTTCAACTTAAAAATGGAAATAATAATAAATCCCAAATAACATGGTTACTAGTGAATTTTTTGAGAAATAGCTTGGTAGCTGGCAGAGACGGAGCATTCAAGAAATGATTTATTATCATTATTAAGGATGATTATTAGAAACGCACTCAAACTTTGATTATTCTGGAGAGAATACTTTTTTTAATAAAATTGTGTGTTCGTCTAATGATTTGGCAGGATTTTCAGAGAGTGTACTCAAAGACTTACACTATATTGCTCTGAGCAATCTTTTATCATTAATTTGCTTTCTAAAAATGATTGAATATTATGTTAGTTACCAACTTTTAGTAATTTTAGGCAGAGCCACTTGACATAATTCATTTCTTCTTTTGTAAATTATTACTTTATATTTTTATGGAAATAATGTTAAAATATATTAATATGTCATCTTTAACAAATATTCAGAAAAATATGACAATGGAGCTATAATCCAAAGCATTGTTGTCATCCTGTTTTATATTTGTGTGTGTGTGTGTGTCTTTTCCTTTCTTCACACATATTCATTTACAGATATTTATTTATGTGAAGAAGACACTAGAAATGGATTTTGTGAAATATTTTAAATAAAGATTGGAGATTGATAGAATTCATTAAAGCCTGATAGAAAAATGATGACAAAAAAAAGTGCGACATTGGGTATTTTTGTGGTATCAGACACACAGCAAATAAGCAATACAGAACTGGGAAGAAGAATGTTTTTGTTTTATCATATCATTCTCAGAATTTGTGCAAAATAATGGAGAATTAAGGAGGTCAGTAATGTAAAAATTTTCATGTCTAGGAAATGATAAATGTGACCTAAGATCAAATGTATATTGTGAGAAAAAAAGAAAGGAGTTGCTGAAGCAAAGCAAAACAAATAAAAAACATAGTAATTTCAAATGCATTATTCCATATGACTTAGAAAATATTTTCAAAAGTATTAAGAATAAATCAGAAAAATATAGTTTTTTGACATATGACAATAATTAGATCTAAGTATGAAATGAAGTTATATTATTAAATCTTTCCTTTTATTATCTATCTCAAAGATAAATACATAGGTATGTATTTATCACACTTAATAGTTTTTAAGATATTTTGTTTTGTAATCTGTCTTCTTTTTAAAATTTTTTAAAGATTTTATTTATTTATTTGTATATATAGAAAGAGAACATGATCAGGGGAACTGGCAGGTTGAAGGAGAAGCTGAAGCAAGGAGCTCAATATGAGACTCAATCCCAGGACCCTGGGATCATGATCTTAGCTGAAGGCAGATGTTTAACTGACTGAGCCACCCAGACTTCCCTATATTATGTATTCTAAGTGATAGTTTTAACAGAGGTAATAATATCTGAGAAAGTTCATGCAAATCATAGATAGACATATGTCAATATTGTGTTTTACTTTGTATTTGTACTAAAAAAAAAAAAATCTTCCTTATCTTTATGGTCAGCCTTTTGATATGTGAACAAATACAAATTTTTTCAGGAAGAATTTTTGTGCAGATATAGCATTATAAGTTTACAAAGGGCCTCTCCTGTGGCAAGAATATTACTTTGAATAGTTATTTCAGAAATATGACAAGAAATCCAAGCTAAAACAATGTCAATTACTAGAAATAACATACTCAATGTCTACCCCATGCTTAGCCTAACTGTTTCACCATTCCTGTTTCCATAAGTAATGCAATTTAGCCAGAATCTGAACACTTCTTCATGTGGGAACTTGAAGGGAACAAATATATCATATTGAATGTTTTGTTATTTTACTGTATCACTGTGTTATGGATTTATTAATATGATATTTTCCTGTAGATTTAGCGCTAACTTTACTGGCATGTTTTTATTTATTAAAAAAAAATCACCTCCATCTTGGTAATAAATAATACAAAGAGAGTACAGTAAATAAACCCCCGAATGCTCACTAAAAAATCAAAACAAATAAGCAACCACAACAATAACAGTGAACTATATTTAGAAATATAAATCAAGTGCAACTTAACAGCTTGGTATTTTTAGAGTTACCTGGACTCAAGGAAGTATAGAAAGGAAACAGAAGGGCATCGAGATTAACTTGGGGTAGGGAAGCATGTTTGTCCTGGCCAGAAAAATAATCTAGATCCATATCCATTATTGTCATCAACATGTCATCTGTTAGAAGACATTTGAAAATCATGTAATCACTTGACTCTTGTTTGTGTCCCATACAAAATTAAAGTAATAATTAAAACCAAGGAATGTTCCTGGAAAGGATTCAATAAAATAATCTAAACAAACTATTTTATTTTATAAATTTTATAAGGTTTTTATATGGTTTATAAGGTTTTTCGTTTTATCAGGTTTCTATGTGTTGCATTATATTGGTCTGATCATGGTGTACAGTAGACCATTATTTGTTTATTTATTCACCACTTGTTCATCTCCTCCATTTGGATGTCAACTTCATGAGACATATACCAATATTGTTCACTATTTTATTTCCAGCATAAATAGGGAAAAGTTTTGCACCAATGAAGTTTAATGATTGACAGAATAATAGGAATATGGCTATTAGATTTAAACAGCAAAATGAGGGGAACTGGATGACAGTAATAGCACTGGAAATGAAAATGAGTTGAAAGACATTATTAATGTTTTGAGGTAAGATGATTGGATCATAAAAACGTGGTCACTGATTCGATATTAATATTAAAGTAGAAGAATGATAACAAAAATAAATGACTTCAGTGATGTGAAAAATATTTGAAACATGGACATAAAAAGGAAAGATTAAAGGGAAGTACATTGGAATGATGTGAAATATAGTGTTAGGTTTACATTAACAGGACATAGGTAAAGGAAAAGTTATATAAGAAGTTATTAGAAAAAATAGAACTCACATCAAGACTAAGAACTGTGAGAAGGAAATTGTGGGAGCCAAAAAATAACATAGAAATATAGTAGGCATGGCTATAAAGGTAAACAAAGAGATGACCATTTAAAATCCTGTAGGGCAGTTTAAGCATTTTAGAAATATCTTCTAAGAAAAACAGGAAGTCCCTGTAGTATTTTAAGAAAGAAGTTGGAAGACATGTTTTGGGTTTTTTGTTTGGTTTTAGTGTTTTGGTTTTTTTTTTAAGAAGTTGGAAAACATGTTTTGTATTTTTTAAGAACTCTCAGTACAATGATAAGTGAGAACTGATATAGGTAGACTGGTAGGAAATACTTCTTTGGCACAGGCAAATACAGATGCAATATTAATATAGTTTAGTAGTTAGCAAGGGAAAAAAAAGTGAACGATTCAAGAAAAATTTAGGAGAAAGTCTAAATGTGAATTGTATGTAAAGTTTATAGAAAAGAAAGTCATATAGAAAGAATCCTTAAATTTCAAGTATGGGGGCGCCTGGGTGGCTCAGTGGGTTAAAGCCTCTGCTTTCGGCTCAGGTCACGATCCCGGGGTCCTGGGATCGAGCCCCATGGGGCTCTCGGCTCAGTGGGGAGCCTGCTTCCTCCTCTCTCTCTCTCTCTCTCTCTCTCTGCCTGCCTCTCTGTCTACTTGTGATCTCTGTCTGTCAAATAAATAAATAAAATCTTAAAAAAAATAAAAAAAAATTTCAAGTATGAACAAAAATATTGTGTAGTATGACATTGATGTCCACTGCAAATATTACAAGAACAGTGGTAGCAAAGGCACTCTTTGGGGCACATTAGTTTAAGGTATTTATAAGACATTCAGTTGGAGAATTTAGTTATGCAGTAATAACATAGATTTGAAGCTCAAAAGTATGGTCTGTTTGGAAATAAGCATGGACGAAGGTTTCAATATTTTATGGTAGTTGAGGTGAAAAGGTGGAAGAATTTGTATAAAATTTTATTTTTATACTTATGTGGTTAAACAACCTAATAATTTTGTATTTTAATTTTTACAGTTAACTTCAATTTTGACAAATTCAATATACAGTAATTTCCCTTATCCCCAGCAGATACATTCTAAGACCACTAGCAGATGCCTGAAACCACAGATAGTAGTGAGCCCTATATATCCTATGTTTTTTCCCCCCTATACACACATAGGAATGATTAAGTTTAATTTATGGGACAGCCATAGTAAGAGTTTAACAACCGTAACTAATAATAAAATAGAGTAATTATAACATTATACTGTAGTAAAAGTTATGAGAATGTGATTATTTTTCCCAAAACATCTTGTAATGCATCTACCCTTCTTCTTGTGATAATGTGAGATGATTAACTGAGGAGGTGAAATGTGGAGAATGGCACAGCACCTTATCTACTACCTACCTTCTGACATATTTCCAGAAGGAGGGGCATCTGGAGAGCAGCTGACTGCAAGCAACTGAAACCATGGACAGAGCAATCATGGATAAGGGGAAAGTACTGTATTAACACCTCCATTAACAAAATGAAAAGTGATATTTGAAGTTTCATTTGTGCTTCTGCTTTTCTAGAGATTGTCATATTATGAAAGACATAAAGTTTGATTTTTAACCATATTAACTTTTTGGAAAGCATTTAAAGATGTTACATAAGAGCAAATAATACTTTTAAGATATATGTCCCATATTAAAGTGTTTCCATTATGCATAATTGGAGACTTTGTAGAGAAATGACTTTGCACATTACTACTGCTAAGATTGCAACAGCTTTTAAATATGAAGATAAATAACCACAACTGTGAGGACATTAATATGTATCAAACATCCCAAGAATACAACTCACTGAAACATGATTAATCTTACATGTGCTGATGATGTTTAAAGCAGAATCATTATTGAAATTAATCTTGTTCTGTGGGAGAGTTCAATGAATAGTATTGTGTTTATAATTTCATTTTCTGGATAACATACTGAAGCTTTAGCATTTGTAATTTCACATATTTTGTTAGGTTAGACTTTTTTTATACTAAAGATTATTCCATTTTTATAAAATGTTATAGATTAAAAATTAATTTAGAATGAAGAAAAATGCACTGATTGAGAAATAAAATATTACCTTATATTACATACCAGCAATTTAATATCTTTCATTCCTGGTGGGGAAGTTTTGGTAAAGGGGAAGCTACCTTACAGACATGTAGCTCAAAAAAATCTGAAGTACAACAATTTCTCCCCTCACAATAAACCAAATGATGGAAATGCTTTCTGTATAACTGCTTACTTTTTATAAATAGTTTATCATGTAAAATTATTCTCTGTGCATAATAAAAAAAACAAACTCATGAAAGATGTGAAAACTGCAACTAAAAGTTCTTTTGTCATAAGGCACCAGTTTCCCAGAGGATGATTTATAATGGGATACTTTTGAAGTATTATGTTTTCAAGAAAATAGGTATAATTTGACAATAACAGAAAATTGAAGTAGAGAGGGCATAGGTATTGTGGGGCATTGAAATTATTTTAAAAACAGTGATATTTAGAGAAGTCTTTGTTTAGAATATCAGATTTGCATAAAAGTGGAAGGAGGAAGAAGGTAGGCAAGTGCATAACTGGTAAAATGAAAAGTTTCTTTTACATTATATATAAGTACATGTGCATTCATTCCTTTGTTTTTAGAAAATCATGTTTATAAACATGTATTACTTTGATACATGGATTACTGATTTAACAATATATTTTGGATATCTTTATTCATCACTAAATAAATATAAATTTATATTTATTTTGTTATATTAACTAATAGTTTAACAAATAACACAAGGTTAATTTGATAGTAATAATGGGGTGGCAAGAGTTGGCTTAAATAATGTTGAAGATTTATACAACAACCAGGTTAATGGGATTTTTAATGATTGATAAATCATTCCCATTGAACAAATACAACATGAGACTTGCAATTTTGGAATTCAAGATAAGAACACTGGAGAAAGGAATCATATTAGATGATTTATAATGGGATACTTTTGAAGTATTATGTTTTCAAGAAAATAGGTATAATTTGACAATAACAGAAAATTGAAGTAGAGAGGGCATAGGTATTGTGGGGCATTGAAATTATTTTAAAAACAGTGATATTTAGAGAAGTCTTTGTTTAGAATATCAGATTTGCATAAAAGTGGAAGGAGGAAGAAGGTAGGCAAGTGCATAACTGGTAAAATAAAAGAATAAGCAGGGTTTTCAGTAAATGCA
Organism: Mustela nivalis; assembly: GCF_964662115.1. Lineage (NCBI taxonomy): Eukaryota > Metazoa > Chordata > Mammalia > Carnivora > Mustelidae > Mustela > Mustela nivalis. Next base: position 16,558,380 of record NC_139023.1, on the reverse strand, counting down.
AAGACCATAAAAGGTACATGTGTCTTCAGAAAAGAGAAGAGCCAGGGTGGCTGGATTGAGGAGAGCAAAGGAAAAGCAAGAGGAGATAAAGGCTAGAACTCTGGAGGCAAGTCATATATAACCTTGTAGACCATGGAATCTTGCCATTTGCGATGATGTGGATAGAACTAGAGGGTATCATGCTTAGCGAAATAAGTCAATCGGAGAAAGACAACTATCATATGATCTCCTTGATATGGGGAAGTGGAGATGCAACATGGGGGGGTTAAGGGGGTAGGAGAAGACTAAATGGAACAAGGTGGGATTGGGAGGGAGACAAACCATAAGTGACTCAATCTCACAAAACAAACTGAGGGGGGTAGAGGGGTTGAAAGAGGGGGGTAGGGTTATGGACATTGAGGAGGGTATGTGCAATGGTGACTGCTGTGAAGTGCCTAAACCTGGCAATTCACAGACCTGTACCCCTGGGGATAAAAATACATTATATGTTTATTACAAATTAATTAATTAATTAATTAATTTTTTAAAAAAGAAAATATTTTATCCAGGTCTGTGGCTTGATTTTTAAAATTAATCAATTAGTTTTTATTATTTTCACAAATCTTCCACAAAGCACAAGTTTTTAGTTTTAACAAATTCCAAATTAACAATTTTTATTTCCTGTATCATGCTTTTGTTTTGTACCTATGAAGTCATCACCAAATCCAAGGACATCTAGATTTTTTTCTATGTTGTCTTCTAGGAGTTTATCGTTTTCTATTTTATAGTTAGGTCTATAATCCATTTTGAGTTAATTTTTTGATGAGTATAAACTTTGTGTCCAGATTCATCTTTTTCTTGCATATGGATATCCAGTTTTTTTCAGCACCATTTGTTGAAATGATCATTCTTTCTTAATTATATTACTTTTGCTGCTTTGTCAAAGATCGGTGGACTGTATTTGTGTGGATCAATACCAGGGTCTCAATTCTGTTTCATTAATCTATTGGTAATATATTTTCATCAATACCACATAGACTTGATGACTGTCGTTTTATAGTAAGTCTGAAAGTCAGGTAATGTAAATCTTCCAATATTGTGCCGGCTATTCTGGGTCTTCATTAAGTTGGGAAGAACTTACATTGTGATAATATTGAGTCTTTTTATCCATGTAGGTGAAACCACCTCAAAATATTTAGATCTCTTCTAAGTTTCATTATGAGGGTTTTATATTTTTTCTTATATAGATCTTATGCTTATTTGATTACATTTATATCTAAGATTTATTTTTATGTCTTTTAATGACTCACTCAGAAGAGAATTTGTAATTCACAGTTTCAAGAATGAGAGGCATGCCACACCATACAAGGCCACATGAAGAAGCAGAAAGAGTAAGTTGAAAACATCAACAGAAGGGTTTATGGTGGTTTCCATGGAAAAGACAAGAGAAAGCAAGGTAGGAAGGTTTAGGATTGGCTAATTTGAATTCCAATGGGCCTTAGAGTATAGTGGCTGCTTCTAGTTGTCCTAGTAAGTGAAACTAGGATGATTAGAGCAGATAGGAATATTGCCTCTGGTAGTATAAAAGCCACATTGAGGTAATTGTAAGTGTGAATCCTGGATTGGACATGACTCCATTAAGTTGAATATGAAAGAACTCTCCATTTTCTCTAAGGTTTGACTAACCCTGAAGACAGCATACCCCTATTCAGCAACATCCTGGATCGTCAAGAATGCAATTAAAAACAAAGAAGAAAATGGAGTTAATACAACTGCATCTTAACTCCAGAAAGTTTTTTTGTTGATTCTTTGCAGCTTTCTACATAGACAATCATGGGATTTGTAAAACAGATAAATAAATAAGGCATTTTTATTTTCTTCTTCTGAAGTTGTATACTTTTCTTCTCTTTCCTTGTCTTATTGCACAAGGAAGAACTTGTAGTATGATTTTGAATAAGACTGGTGAGAAGAGAACATTTCTTTATTCCTAATTTTAGCAGGAAAGCATTTAGTTTCTTACCATTAAGTATGATATTAGCTATTGGCTTTTATATGTGTTTTTTATCAAGTTGAGGATATTCCCCTTATTCCCAGTTAGCATATTCTTTTTTTTTTTTAAGATGTTATTTATTTATTTGACAGACTGAGATCACAAGTAGGCAGAGAGGCAGACAGAGACAGAGGGGGAAGCAGACTCCCTGCTGAGCAGAGATCCTGATGCAGCGCTAGATCCCAGGACCCCAGGACCATGGCCTAAACCGAAAGCAGAGGCTTTAAGCCACTGAGCCACCCAGGTGCCCCAGCATATTCTTTTTAATAAACAGCCCTGTATTAGTTGGATATCCAAGAACCCAAATAATTTAGATATAGATATTACAGTAAATACAGACATCAATTCCAGATAGATTATAGATCAAAACAATAACATTTCCAGATTATATAATGAAAACTATTTTCATGACCTTGCTGTGGTAATTTTCTTAAACAGAACATCACTGCAAAGATAGAGATCAATGATTTGGATTATATAAAATTTAACAAATTTTGTTTATCAAAATAAATCATTAAGAGAGAGGAAATGCAAGTTATGTTCTGAGATATATAGTTTCAACATATTTATTTGACAATAAATTCAGTTGAAATATATAAGTGATATAATTACACAACAAAAAACGGGCATTCCCTCAACCTCCTAGATAGGTGAAAATTTTGAAATCATACTTCATAAGGGAAGCCAGGTAAATGGCCAGAAGCCCATAAAGAATGTTCTCAAAATAATGTCATCAAGGAAATGCAAACTAAAGCCACACTGAAATACCAAAGTTATAACAGAAGCCTAAAAATGCTTAAACAATAACACAAAAATCAATATGGTAATACCAGGTGTTGGAAAATGTGGAGCAAGGAGAATTCTCATGTCCTGTTATTCTGAGTATAAAGCTCATGACTCAAAATTCTACTCCTAAGTATATCCTTCATAGAGCTATTCATATTTGAGCACCAAAATATCAATCAGGAGAGTCCATATTGTACTAGATATACATATTGCTTAGATATAATATTCAAAACCAGGAAAGATTAGAAAACTCTGAATGTGCCTTCCCAAATTTGATCTTTCCTAACTAGCCATGAGATTCAAGATCTTGTTTAAAGGAGATAAACACTGGAGCAACATGGTCTTAATACTACCAGTTTCCTGTCTCACTCGACAGGCTGAATAACAAAACTAGGAAGAACAGTGTAGTTAATGTCCTAGGGGGTAAAAAATGAGATTTTTTAAAAAAGGAAGAAAAAAAAAGAAAAAAAATAGGAGAAAGAATGATCTACAAATAAAACTTCCTCTCCCTTCCATTTCACAATAGACTCTTCTACCTTGCAATGATTCCACATACCCTGTCTGAAGAAGGTACATGTGTACAAGCATGTGCTGTGTTGTTCAATGCTTTGTCTGGATCAGTAATATACCACCTACTGCTCTTGCTCTTTTTGTTATTCCCCTTCTCTTCATACTAATTACAAAGTTCCAATGAGACACTGGCATATAATACGTGTTTCACTCTCAGAAAGAACTGAATTTTGTTTCCAAAACTAACAGATCAGTAATTAGAAGCAAAGTTTCTCTAATTATAAATGCATTTTCCTTTTATGCCAGTTGAGATAGGGACATTAATGTCCTTGAGAAGACAAATGCCAGGGTTTCTGATAAAAAGAAAATGAGTGTAAGAATACTTTGTCAACTCAAATGATCACACACAAACAGAAGCATTACTGCTTCTCTGAGATATTTTTGGGTGAAATTCATATAAATAAATTGGTACAGTTACCAATGTATATCAGATAAAAAGTGTGGGTCAATATTTAGCTTAATTCCATAAACAGGCTTTACTTTATATAACTTACCAGATTAGCTGCCTTAATAGTTGAAATTATCTATTTAAAATAAACAAAAATGTTAAAATATACATATGCTGAATATATTCCAACAAGAATATTTAATGGTTTCTTACTTTATCAAGCCCAGTAATAATAAATTCCTGTCATTTGTCAAGCTAGACTTTCCAGAAGTATAGAAATCTGTTCTGTTAAGCATAAATGAGATGAAACAATTAAGTTCCCATTTATTTCTTACAATAGGTACTTTTTTCCCCTGAAAAAATGACAAATTATAGTTCAATATGCCCTCCCTCTAAAGGTTCATTGCTCAAAGTTTAAACTAGGTCTAACCTTTGGGAGTCAGTGATGGAATAGGCCTTCAAAATTGTCTTCAAGTTGAATTAAATTAATAGTCTTAGAGCTGGCATGTTATTGAAACATGCTCAAAATTTAAGGACACATTTCATGGTCTCTGTTCTTCCCAGCAAGTCAGAGATAACAGTAGAGAAAAAAAGAAGGAAAGAAAGAAAGAAAGAAAGAAAGAAAGAAAGAAAGAAAGAAAGTTAGTTCTTTTTTACTAGAGGAAAAAAAAAGCACTAAATAATGTCAGCATTTTTGTTTAAGAATAGATGTATATTTATTCTTGAACAACTATCTATAAGGTAATGATATTAGCAGATCCATAAACCCATAATTTTAGAAGTTGGATATGAGACAAATGGTCATTATAAATTTATGGTCCCCATTGTTCTTACCTATAATGTAAGTATTGTAGTAGATGATTTCTTATTTTCCTCTACCTCTATGATTATTATTCCTATAATTTATTCAAAAGGTATAAAATACTGGTAAATAGTTGCTTTTAAAAAAGTGCATTTTTTAAAAATTCAGAGATATTTTCCTGTCACAAATTTTCCATGATGAAATTATTAGTAAGTTGAATCTTGAAATGTCTCATTTTTTTGTTTCTGTTCTTTTTATCAAATTTAAGTTCCTGAAATAACTAAAAAGAGAAGATTATCAGATAGACAGGGACCGAGAGAAAAAGCAGAACAATATTCATACATGAAGGGAATGAAAATCAGTAACTGAAAAAAGGAACAGGACTCAAAGTGTCATTGCATATTTCTCTTTCTGATTGTATGCTGGAAAACAATAAACCATAGTTTCAATATTCTGAGTGAAAATCATTTGAAGGTAAAAGTGTGCTCTCTCAGAAAAATTATGTTAAAAACCTATAATGGTTTCCTTGACTCTAACTGCTCTAATTGCAAAACGACTTTAATTCAGTCATGCTTCAAAGTAATTTTTCCAAAAATGCAAGTGTGATGATGTAACCTTAATTTAAAACCATTCAATACCTTTTCATTTCTTTCACATAAAAAATACCAGTGACTCACTATATCGTTAGTGGTATAACTCCAGATTAGTTATCTTTTTAAGCCTTGTGCAAACTAGTGTTAAACTTATTTTATTTAATTGTAGGAACCTTTCCTTTGGTCTTAGCTTTTTCTAACATATTAGAACATAAAACTCAACAATAAGAAAACATAAAACACAATTAAAATATGGGCCAAAGACATTAGCAGACCCCTTACCAAAGAAGATATACAGATGGTATATAATCTTATGAAGAGTTCTCCACATCATATGTCATCAGAGAAATGCAAATCAAAACAACAGGAAATTATTACACACCTATCACAATGGCCAAAATCCAGAACACTGACACCACCAAATGCTGGCAAGGATGTGGAATAAAAAATACTCCCACATATAGCTGGTAGGAATACAAAATGGCAGAATTATTTTAAAAGACAGTTTGGTGGTTTCTTATAAAACTAAATATACTCTTCATTTTATTTTATTTATTTTATTTTTTAATTTATTTAACATTGTAATTTTATTTTATTTTTCTTTCAGTGTTCCAAGATTCATAGTTTATGCACCACACCCAGTGTTCCATGTGATAAATACGTTCCCTCTCTAATACCCACCCCAGGCTCACCCAATCCCCATTCCTGTCACCTCTAAAACCCTCAGTTTGTTTCTTAGAGTCCACAGTCTCTCACGGTTCATCTCTTCCTCAGATTTCTCCAAACTCACTTCTCCTCCCCATCTCCCATGTCCTCCGTGTTATTCCTTATGTTCCAAAGTAAGTGAAACCATAGAATAATTGACTCTCTCTGCTTGACTTATTTCACTCATCATAATCTCTTCCAGTCCTATCAATGTTGATACAAAAATTAGCTATTCATCCTTTCTTATGGAGGCATAGTACTCCATTGTATATATGGACCATATCTTTATCCATTTGTCTGTTGAAGGGCATATATGGTTCTTTCCACAATTTGGCAACTGTGGCCATTGCTGCTATGAACATTGGGGTACAGTTGGCCCTTCTTTTCACTACATCTGTATCTTTGGTATAAATACCCAGTTGTGCATTTGCAGGGTCATAGGGTATCTCTATTTGTAATCTCTTAAGGAATCTCCACACTGTTTTCCAAAGTTGCTGCACCAATTTGTATTCCCACCAATAGTGTAAGAGGGTCCCCTTTCTCCATATCCTCTCCAACACTTGTTGTTTCCTGTCTTGTTGATTTTGGCCATTCTAAGTGGTGTAAGTTGGTATCTCAGTGTGGTTTTGATTTGAATCTCTCTGATGGCTAATGATAATGAACATTTTTTTTCCATGGGTCTATTAGCCATTTGTTTGTTTTCTTTAGAGAAATGTCTGTTCATGTCATCTGCCCATTGAACTAAACATACTCTTACCATCGACTGTAGCAATCATTCTCCTTGGTTTTTACCCAAGTGAGTTGAAAAAATATGTATACACAAAAACCTGCACATAGATATTTATAGGACTTTTATTATATTGCTGAAACTTTGAAACAACCAAGATGTTCTTAAATGGATAAACAATTTGTGGTACATCAAGCCAATCTGAAAAGGCTACCTACTGTATGATTCTAACTATATGATATTCTGGAAAAGAAAAAGACTATGGAGTCATTAAAATGATCAGAGGTGTCAAGGGTTTAGGGGAGAAAAGGGATGAATAGGCAGAGTACAGAGGATTTTTAGGGTAAAAATGATACCAAAATGGTAAAGATATTTCATACATTTGACCAAACTCAGAATGTACATGAAGAGGGTACCACAATGTAAACTTTGAACTCGGGTGATAATTATTTATCAGTACAGATAAATAAATAAACATACTACTTTGGTGGGAAATATGGATTAAGGGGGTACTATGCAAGTGTGAGGGCAAGGGTTATTTGGAAATTTCTATATCTACTTCCAAAATTTCCTGTGAACAAACAGCTGCTCTAAAATACAATGTCCAATGTATATTAGACTTTGCATATAATGATGCATATACTATACATCACTATGACCCATCAGAAAGGCTATATTTTTTAAAAAGACAAATATAAATATACAAAACAAAGATGTGCTTTTACCAGAATTTTCATTTATCAGTGAAGAAAGTAAATTGGTAAAACCAGTTTGGGAGAATGTTTGGATGATCTACTAAAGCTGAACATATGCAAACCCTATGAATCAGAATTTCCGTTCCTAGATATAGAGCCTACAAAATAGGTACATGGATTTTCTTTTCTTTTCTTTCTTTCTTTTTTATAAGATTTTAAAAATTTAATTGACAGACAGAGATCACAAGTAGTCAGTGAGGCAGGCAGAGAGCGAGGGGGAAGCAGTCTCCTCCCTGAGCAGAGAGCCTGATGTGGGGCTTGATCCCAGAGCCCTGGGATCATGACCTGAGTTGAAGGCAGAGGCTTAACACACAGAGCCACCCAGGCGCCCCATGGTACATGGATTTTCTAATGACAGACATGTAAGTGTTCATATCAGCACAATAGAATGACAAATATGGGTACATAAATTACAGTATAATCACTTGCTGGCATACCATAAAGTAATGAGAATGAAAGATTCACAACTACATACAACAATATGTATGTATCTTGGACATAAATGTGAGTTAAAGCAGCCAGATAAAAAAGACTACATTATATGAGTTTATTTATGTAAAGTATAAAACAGTCAAATATATTCTGTATGTAACTAAAATATTGGTTGTCTAGCAGAAAGTGGTGTTTGTTTCTTGAAGGCTAAGAGAAGGCTATTTGGGTACTCACAGTGCTCTTTCTGAATCTGATTCCTGGTTTCGTAGCTATTGTAACAGTTTGTGAAATTTCATTGAGCTATATATTTAGGTTGAGGTTTTTTTTTTTAATTTTTAAAAGATTATTTATATATTTATTTATTTGACAGACAGATCACAAGTAGGCAGAGAGGCAGGCAGAGAGAGACAGGAGAAGGAGGCAGGCTCCCTGCTGAGCAGAGAGCCCGATGCGGAACTCGATCCCAGAACCCTGAGATCATGACCTAAGCCCAAGGCACTGAGCCACCCAGGTGCCCCTAGGTTTAGTTTTATATAAAATTTTAAAAAGTCTTCTTGGAAAGCTAAATACTAGTATCACTAATACGATAAAATATATGCACACACACACATACACACAACAAAGGACATACACAACATAGATTTCAAATGTATAGCATATATATAACATAGATTTTTATATATACATAGCATATATATTTAAGTGTCTGTAAGGAAATAGCCAAGCAATCTGGCTGGCCCTGAAATATAGTATAAGGACGTATTTCAATTTTTTTTAATATAATTTTTTATTTTTTATAAACATATATTTTTATCCCCAGGGGTACAGGTCTGTGAATCACCAGGTTTACACACTTCACAGCACTCACCAAAGCACATACCCTCCCCAATGTCCATAATCCCACCCCCTTCTCCCAAACCCCCTCCCCCCAGCAACCCTCAGTTTGTTTGGTGAGATTAAGAGTCACTTATGGTTTGTCTCCCTCCCAATCCCAGATTCTTTCATTTATTCTTCTCGTACCCACTTAAGCCCCCATGTTGCATCACCACTTCCTCATATCAGGGAGATCATATGATAGTTGTCTTTCTCTGCTTGACTTATTTCGCTAAGCATGATACGCTCTAGTTCCATCCATGCTGTCGCAAATGGCAAGATTTCATTTCTTTTGATGGCTGCATAGTATTCCATTGTGTATATATACCACATCTTCTTGATCCATTCATCTGTTGATGGACATCTAGGTTCTTTCCATAGTTTGGCTATTGTGGACATTGCTGCTATAAACATTCGGGTGCACGTGCCCCTTTGGATCACTACGTTTGTATCTTTAGGGTAAATACCCAATTGTGCAATTGTTGGGTCATAGGACAGTTCTATTTTCAACATTTTGAGGAACCTCCATGTTGTTTTCCAGAGTGGCTGCACCAGTTTGCATTCCCACCAACAGTGTAGGAGGGTTCCCCTTTCTCCGCATCCTCGCCAGCATCTGTCATTTCCTGACTTGTTGATTTTAGCCATTCTGACTGGTGTGAGGTGATATCGCATTGTGGTTTTGATCTGTATTTCCCTGATGCCGAGTGATATGGAGCACTTTTTCATGTGTCTGTTGGCCATCTGGATGTCTTCTTTGCAGAAATGTCTGTTCATGTCCTCTGCCCATTTCTTGATTGGATTATTTGTTCTTTGGGTGTTGAGTTTGCTAAGTTCTTTATAGATTCTGGACACTAGTCCTTTATCTGATATGTCGTTTGCAAATATCTTCTCCCATTCTGTCAGTTGTCTTTTGATTTTGTTAACTGTTTCCTTTGCTGTGCAAAAGCTTTTGATCTTGATGAAATCCCAATAGTTCATTTTTGCCCTTGCCTCCCTTGCCTTTGGCGTTGTTCCTAGGAAGATGTTGCTGCGGCTGAGGTCGAAGAGATTGCTGCCTGTGTTCTCCTCAAGGATTTTGATGGATTCCTTTCTCACATTGAGGTCCTTCATCCATTTTGAGTCTATTTTTGTGTGTGGTGTAAGGAAATGGTCCAATTTCATTTTTCTGCATGTGGCTGTCCAATTTTCCCAGCACCATTTATTGAAGAGGCTGTCTTTTTTCCATTGGACATTCTATCCTGCTTTGTCGAAGATTAGTTGACTGTAGAGTTGAGGGTCTATTTCTGGGCTCTCTATTCTGTTCCATTGATCTATGGGTCTGTTTTTGTGCCAGTACCATGCTGTCTTGATGATGACAGCTTTGTAATAGATCCATCTTTTTAAACAAATGGAACAAATAATTCTAAAATTTATATGGAACCAGAAAAGACCTCGAATAGCCAAAGGGATATTGAAAAAGAAAGCCAACGTTGGTGGCATCACAATTCCGGACTTCAAGCTGTATTTCAATTTTTTAAGGAGAAATTTGACTTTTTACTTTAATTTTTTTTGGTAAAATGTGAATTTCATTGTAATATAAAAACAATTTTAAAAGTTTAATAGGTTGCATTTTAATTTAATATAATACATATTTGTACCATTTGTGTATTGAAGCATACTCAATGGGAAGGAGGAGCAGAGGGAGAAAGAGAAGCAGATGCCCCACTAAGCAGGAAGCCCAGTGGGGCTCGATCCCAGGAAACTGAAACCATGACCTGAGTGAAAGGCATACACCTAACCTACAGAGCCATCCAGGCACAGCAACCAGTCAACATTTATGCACATCTCTGGATACCTCGATATACTTATGTTTTGTTTTGTTTTGTCTTTTTAAATTTCCCTTAAGCATTGTGTATTAGATACCAATTTATAACATAAAATTTCTTACTCCTCTGAACTAAAGTTTTAGGTTTCTCCTACTATTCATAAGAAACTAATAGCCAAGTGATAATCTTTAGAATTAAGCTTAATTGGTCTTCAAACTTACTATCATCACTATTATTATCATATCCTCTTTTCTTACCCATCTATAGAACATTAAAGCCCAGGCTCCAGTCACATCTTTGTTGACCAAGTTTTGGAATATACCATTCATTTTCAAATTCCCCACATTGCTCAAAATATTCCCTTTCTGAAATGATTTACCCCATTTGGGTAGAACCCTCCCCATCCTCAATATCTAATTTTAATTTTTATCTATGTGCAAAATTTTCCCATTTCTCACCAGAATAATCATCATCTTCCATATTTCTATATTTATATTGCTTTATAATTCATTAAATTAACTGGAATTTACAGGATACTTTCCATAGTCTTTGGTACGTAGTAAGTTCCGAATGAAAGTAAAATGATAAAATCGATGTCTTAATATTATTATAAAAATAATGAACATAATATTGTTATAAATTAGAGCATTGCATTTCCTTTTTACTAAATATTAAGCTCACTTGGAAGTGGAAATAATACTTTATGTATTACTACATATATAAGGCCATATTTCAGTATATAAACACACATGAACAAAAATTCATACATATTTTTCAGATATTCTAACAGAAAGGAGAAGATTTTTTTATTAAATAAAAATGAAGTGCAAAGATGTTCTTACTCCCCTTTCCATTCTCTGGAAACTTATTTATCCTAAAAGCTAAGTAAAACAACAACAACAACAAATTCTGTGAACTCTTGAACAACTTCATTATGTTATATCTCGTTTGGTAATTATTACTGACCCCAAATCAGAGAGTGTGTCTGTCTTGTCCTTGATGTTCTCATTCAAGCACAGTTTGCGGTTCACCTTAAGTTCTCAGTAGATATAAATTGTCATAGAAAGGTTAAGTGACAAATCTTATGCATTATAAAAAGTGAATTGGCTTAGGTTTTAATTTCATAGATTTAAAATCTCTTTATTATGATTTACAGTAATACAACTATGCTCTATAATGTACATATATAGAAAAGCATATGTGTATATTTATGTTTGCTATATCTTTAATTTCAAACAGTTTGGAAATATGTTAAGGAAGCCACATGCTTATGTAATTATCTCAAATATACATTAAACTCAGAAACATAAACAACATAAGTGCTTATTTTATATCTTGTGATATATTTAACTGTTTTTCTCACACTTTCTAGTAATGAGAAGAGTAATCTTTGCTTGAATTTTTTAATGTTGCTCTATTATTGATAAAATACTCAGATTGACCTATTTTATACCTAATTCATAGTTTGTTTATTTATTTAATTAGCCAGCATATAGTAAGTACATCACTGGTTGTTTTGATGTAATGTTCAACAATTCATTAGTTGTGTATAAAACTCATTGCTCATCACATCACATGCCCACCTTAATGCCCATCAATACACAGTTTCTAAATATGTATTATTTCATCTAGGATCACAATTTATCAATAGATTATACCCTAGATGTTTATTTTTCCCACCAATTTTAAGAGGAAAAATGCTCTATTGATGCATAATTTTAATAAATCATTAAATCTACTTATTATTAATGCATTTAATAAATTATTGAATCTATAATTTATAAAGTAATTTTTCATATATAAAGTTAAATTCTTAAACATCCTTTTTGAATGTATTCCTATACAGGTGTAACTCATTTTGTTGCTTAACATTGTTTTGCATTGCAGATATTGTGTTTTTCTATCTTTTCCAAATTGAAAGTTTGTGACAACCCTGCATTGAGCAAGTCTATCAGCACCATTTTTTTTCTCTGTGTCATATTTTGGTAGTTCATATTTTACCCTTTTTCATTATTACCATATTTTTTATGGAGATCTGTGATCAGTGATTACAACCTGCTGAACGTTCAGATGATGGTTAGCATTTTTTAGCAATAAAGTATCTTAAAATGAAGGTATGTACATTTGTACACATATTACTGCACACTTAATGGACTACTGTATAATATAACTATAACCTTTATGTATGTCACAAAACCAAAAAATTCTTATAACTCAATTTTTGTGATATTCACTTTATTATAGTGGTCTGGAGCCCAAACCTGCAATATTTCCAAGGCATGTCTCTACCTATATACAGATTAATTTATAATTTAAATGAAGAATAACTTTCTTGGTAAGCTATTGAAAGATGAAAGCTAGTAAAAACAATAACAATACTGGTAATAACATTACCCATACTGGACAATTAACCAAGCAATTAACAAACTCCATTACCAGAAGGATTCCAGGATTTTCCTTTCCATATTAGCTAAGAAGAAAATTCAAGAAGACTAAAAAGAGTGATTCAAGGGAAATATATTTGTCTATTCTTTTTTCCTTTAAAAATAAAATTATTAACTTTTCGATATAATTAAAATCTTCCAAAATTTAGGAAAAGGAAAGAAATGAAAATGCATTTATATTTGTACTTGACTGACATTAATTTAAGTATGTGTTGGAATTGTTTGGCACAGGATGTCATACATAAGTTAGGCAGATAAACCAACACATTAAATAATAACAAGCATTATTTTTGGAAATGAATATTTTGGACTTTTATTTGGAAAGAATTTAAGTATTTAAATCTAATTAAACATAAGCACATTGCCTAAGCAAATAATCTAGAATAAATAATAGAGTACCTCCATGTTTACCAGTCCCAGAGAACTAAGTGCCTCATCAATGTATAAAATGTATAATATTTCAAATTTCCAACTAATCTCATTTAATTCTTGGGTTTGAAATTACTGCACTTTCTCTGCTTTAATTTAGCATAGAACATCAGTTTATACTTGAATACTTAGTCTTGAGTTTGAAGTATCTAGGTCAAGCTAGCAGCCTGGAAACCAAGGCCGATCTCCTTCTACTCTAGGAAATATGTTTTCCTCTTACTCCTTTGACTGGAGAGATCTGCCCACGTTATGGAGAATAATCTTCTGTGTTTAAAATCAATAATTTATCAATGTTAGTCACATCTACAAAAAAAAAAAAAAAACTTCACAGCAACATTTAGACTGGTGTTTGAACTAAAACTGAGCACAAAAGCCTAGGCAAGTTGACACATAAGTCAAGTTACACAGAGCAAGTAGGAACAAGCTGTGGATAAATTGAATGACATTCACTGAGGAATAATCTGTAACCTTCATACCTTGAGGTTCATCTGGATATTACATAGATCAAAATAGCACAGAAAATAGCACTAAAAACTTCACAACTTTACAGTTTTCTCATGGAATTTGCTATCTTCATTTTCCAAATGAATTGAAAATATGTTGAAAATATTTTCCTGGCTTATGTATTTGAGAATCATTAAAGTCAATTTGCACAATAATGAAATGGTCAAGGTCCATAACCAATGAGGTAGTTTTCATGTTTACATTAATGTTACATATCATTCTTTCATCTCTAAGGAATGCATATGTGTGTATAATAGTTACCTGTATAGAGATGCCTATTTCAAATAAACTTAAGGTTAATAGCATTAATCTATTTTTCCTTAGAATGCCATGTTTTGCCAGATCATTTTACTGAATTTCATTTTAATTCTCAGAGTATTCTGAGAATTGCCATATGATAATCAACTCTAGAATTGAGAAGCAAAGAATAGATTACAAAAAAAATGGGTATTTCAGTTACTTGGTAAGTTTGCTGTTGGTCCAGAAATGGAAACAAGTAACGTTTTCCCAGACAAGAGAAAAAGAAAACTAGTGTCAATGTGGGTTGAAAATTTTAATCGTACATAGTAGTAGTAATAACAGTCTCATCTTAATGTGGTATTCATGGTTAATAATCCAACTTTGTATAGGTCCATGTCTAGTTATAATTTTTTTCCTGTGGATATTAATATCTAAATTTCTAGGTTTATGTCATTTGCATCTGTATCCTTGTGAACTTGTTAGTATCTGTTTATTGACTTTTTGGGGGGAACTGTGGTGAACAGGACTTGGTCCCCTCCCTTACTTCTCTTTGGAGTATAACAATGCCAAAAAAGTGCATTTTCTCTACTTTTTGTTCATATTTATGGAGGGAAACTCTATAAGACCCTGAGTCCACCTTCATACCTGAATCTCTGCTAGACCCAGAGCTGACAAATCCAAATCATAATTTCATGATTTATTTAATCATTGTATATAAAATACTTCTCCTTCCAATCACACTTTAGATCTTCTGTACCTCCTATTTTATTTCAATACCAAACTCCTTTGCAAACATATTTCCTTTTCTGGAATGTTTTCTAATGTTGCCATATTTAGCAAATAAAAATCCAGGACTCTAGACCACTTTAAATTTGCTATAAACACCAGATACATTTTAATGTAAATATGTCCCAGATATTGTACATGGGGTTTATATTAAAAAGTCTATTTATCTTATCAAGAATTCAAATTTTACAAAGTATTTTATCTCAGCTTTCAAATCTAGACACTCTGCTGCTTTGTCAGATATTACCTGCTCCACAATAAATTGTCACATGGCTTTCCACCTGACTAGAATGTAGGAATCTACATTGTTTTACCCATAGAAGTTTTTCATACTTTTATAATGGCCGTCAATATCATGATATCTTATATATTTGTGAGCTTACTATATGCACAGTTAATGTCCTATTCATCTTTATACCCACATCATACACAAAATGTCTTTATGTTAAAACACAATCAGTTGGGGGTGTCTGAGTGGCTCAGTGGGTTAAAGCCTCTGCCTTCGGCTCAGGTCATGATCCCAGGGTCCTGAGATCAAGCCCTGCGGGGAGCCTGCTTCCTCCTCTCTCTCTGCCTGCCTCTCTGCCTACTTGTGGTCTCTATCTGTCAAATAAATAAATAAACAAAATCTTTAAAACAAACAAACAAAACAACAACAACAACAACAAAACAATCAGTTAATCTTTGTTGACTAGATTAATATTTATTTATTTATTTTTACTTATCCTTTTGATTTAGGACTAGCCTTTGAAATAAAGAACACAATAGTAACAATAACTAATATTTCTTGAATGTTCTTTATATCCTGAGCATTATTTGACATATTATTTCTGCTTCTAATGTGATATATGAGGTTAGCAAATCCTCAGATTCTGTACAATAGTGCATTAAAAATAAAAAGAACAGAAAATTCAAATCATAGGCATTTTTGTAATCAGAGAACCAACAATTATAAAAAACTCTACTAATTATACTAAGGCGTATATAAGACAGTTTACATTCCTAAGAAGTAGCAAAAAGCTACAGTAGATATAATACTTTACATTAAAATGAATAAAAGAGGAGAGAGTCTTGATACAAAGGGTGAAAGGAAGTGCTGTGTTTGTTAAGTTATGGAGAGATAAGGAGTGCTCAAAGCTGGTGGAGCTATCAAATAAGCATATCCAGGAGAGAATATGGGCTAAACTGAGGAACAAAAAGAGCACGAGATGATTGGGTATCATGTAAAGTATTGCATTGTGTTATAGTTTGCTGTTTCCCATTGTGTATTTGACTTTGAGTGTGACTAGTTTTACCTGGAGGGAAAAACATATATTTTAAAATGTTAGGGAATGGGTTCCTGGGTGGCTCAGACACTTAAGTGTCTGCCTTTGGCTCAGGTCATGATCTCAGGGTCCTGGGCTAGAGCTCCATGCTGGGCTCCCCACTCAGTGAGAAGTCTGCTTCTCCCTCTCTCGCTGCCTCTCCTCCCCTACACATGCTCTATCTCTCAAAGAAAGAAAGAAAATCTTAAAAAAATAAAAATTAAGAAAAAAATGTTAAGGAAAATGTAGTATTGATAAATTCCTTCTTACATTGACATCATTCCTTATTTACGAATTGCATAGAAGTAATTCAACATTACAGAAACCCATTAAGGTGCTGATTTCATGAGCTAATTTTCCCAAAAAGCTTATGCACTTAAGTAGTGTTTATTGTTATTTTAAGGGGAAAATATCTACTGAAAATAACAAAGTTTTGTAACATGTCCATGGGAATACTACTAGTAAAATAGGAGCCAGGGTTCCAATATGGACCTTTTGAGGGTTTAATCCTCACTGTAATCTAGATGTGTTTGCGTTTTTGAATGGTTGTTTTCTATTGAAATTCTAAGTATTGATGTTGGTATTTCAAAATTCTAAGATTCATAAGTCTAGAAGCATAAAAACATTCCTTCTTTAAGTCCTCCTGTTATCTACAGAGCATAACATATGAAATTTAACATTTTGACTTCATCTTTGTTTCTAAAGTATACTTTTTTGAACAATAATGTTTTAATTTAAAAATGTTAAAATTGCTTTGTGATTTATATGACACTAAGATCTCATTTATCAAATTTGATTCCTTCAGATCTATGGAGATAAACCCTTGACAAAACATGTATAAAGTTTATACATTTTCTTCTCTGCCTCAAGCCAATTTGGCCATTTCTAGAAACATTATTCAAGTAGAACAATCATATTCTCTTTCTCTGAAATTCAGAATTTTGATCAACAATATTTACTCACTTTTTGATGTGATTAGCATTATATTAAATAAATTTTGAAAATAGAGCAATCATTATCCAAAAAAAGGCAGAAAAAAACAATTTACAATATTTATGAAGAATGAGGCATATTTTCACAAAGAGGAGAGGACAACAGAAAATGCATCTGTATTTTCTCACCTATTGTAGTTTTCTAGTTCCTGGCTCCATTCAAGATTTAACTAAGCTTTTTTTTTTTTTTAAGATTTTTATTTATTTATTTGACAGATCACAAGTAGGCAGAGAGGCAGGCAGAGAGAGAGGAGGAAGCAGGCTCCCCACTAAGAAGAGAGCCCGATGCGGGGCTTGATCCCAGGACCCTGGGATCATGACCTGAGCTGAAGGCAGAAGCTTTAACCCACTGCCCCTAACTAATCTTTTGTTAAGAACTGCTATGCATCACTAAGAAAAGCTTATCTTTTTTTTACAGAAAGGATAGACAAAAGTAATTTAAATAATATTTTATTTCAAATGTGAATGCTATCTCATTACTTAAAGAAATTTTAAGTGGTAAATTAATTTTACAGTACCTAGGACAATAAATATTAATTATTAATGGCATAAACGAATATTTTGTGCAAAGATAGATCATATTATGTGAATTTCACTAGTTCTCTGTTGCACTAAGTTAAAACAAAGCAACAAGCAAAACCTTATGCTATATTCCCAGATATTTTTCTTAAAATCTTACAGAAATTCCTTATAATAGTTGGTAATAAAAACTGACTCTCCCTATGGAAAAGGAAATTACTAACTATATATTTTTATACACCAAGGGCTTTTGAGTCCAAGACTAAACATTTTAAACAGGCCAAAATAGTGACATATTTTGAGAGAAATCCAGCACAGCTAGTTTTTGGCAATGAGGAAAATATTTCTTATTGGAATTTATTTTGTTGTTTCAAAAATGTCATGATTGTTCTTGATAATTTACATTAAAAATGAATCCTAAAATATTCTTTGAAGTTTTGTTTTATCATATCAAAAAGTATACAATGTTATGCTTTACAGTACACCATTGATCATACTTATTTTAATGCAAATTATATAATATTATACAGTAAAATCAAGGTTTGAATATAATTTTCTTTGATATGAAGTTCAAATCTGCTGATTTCTCTTATTATAAGATGAAAGACAGACACATGGAAAAAAGTAAAAATGCATGATTTATTCCAGTTCAAAAAACAGAACACAAACTCTACAAAGCTGATTGAGGACATTTTTCAACAGCAGTAGACAGTAGGTGTCTGTCAGAAACAACATTTGAGCAGCCCAATGCCTGCTTCAACATATCATTTTCCAAAGTAAAAAGAATCAGTGAATCCAACCAAATGGGTTATCTTCCTTCTCTGTTTTAAACTGTCTTTCCATTGACAGTGTGATTCTCCTCAAGGAGCTCTATCAGCTAACAAGAGCTTTAAGTAACTCAGAACCACTTTTATGAAGATATACTAAACTCCTATTCTTGCTTTTAAATAGGAAAACCATTATGATAATCTCCAAAGGCTACTACTTGTATTTTTGCTCTACAGATTTTCTATTGCATACAAATGCAAATATTCTATCTTCCCGTAAAACTTAGAAAAATATTCTATCATGTGGCTAAATGTAGGCATAATTTTCTCTCTTAAACTGTGTGCCCTTATAATGAATAGCCTTTAACTATACCTAATGATGAAGGTCTATATTAAATATCAACACTTCAATGGTTGATCATGGTATTCATAAGAAAATCTCTTTTATGCAAATGATGTATAAACTAATTTGAATTATACTGTTAATTTTATTGCTAAAAATAATGTAATTGCTGCAGTTTTGCCAAGAAGAAAATCAAGGATATTTTTTAAAATAATTTTAAAACCTCAAACGGATAATTTTGAGTGAAGAAATCTGCAAACTACACTGGAGCTTAAGCTGTTTCATATGGTCTATGTTATTAAAATGCTTTGTAGGTAGCCATACATTGTCTAATTGTGTATTTTTGGTATCCTTATTAATAGCTCTTAATTTTGCACGTCATCATCAAATAGGAAATACATTTTAATTTCATTGAGTCAGGATTTTTTTTAAAAAATCCATTTCATTAAATTATTCATTGATAGATACTCATTTAACATAATTTTGTGCCAGACACTCTTCCAATCCTTAGGGATATAACATTGAACACAAGAAACAACTGATTTCTTCTGATGGAGCTTATATATGAGTGAAAAAGGTAAGGCAAAAAAAATATAAATGATGCTATGTAGTGATAAGTGTTCTGTAAAAAACAGATATGGAAGGTTTAATACATTTCAAAAGAAATATTGGGTGTGGGAATTATTTAGTATTAAATATGAAGGATAGAAAAGCTTTCACTGAATAAATGTAAATTCTGAATAAAACTGAACGGAGATGAGGGAGCAAAGTTTTAGATAATGTATTCTAAGAGCAAAAGCCCTATGGAAATAGAGCATCTGATATGTCTAAGGAGCCAGCAATGAAGCCAAGATGGCACGAGAAGAGTGGTAGTTATTGTCAAGCAACAGGGAATGAGGTCAAATAAGAAAGAAGATGGTGGGACAGGACGTGTAAGATGACATTGGAACTTATATGGAATTTGACTTTTCTCTAAGAGAAAATTGAAGCATTGCTGGCTTTAGTACAAAAAAAGTTCCATACACTTTTACAAAATCACTAAAGTTGTGTTGAGGCTAGAATGAAGGCAGGTAATGCTGATGTAAGAAGACCAGTGAGGAGGCCATTACCAATACAGGTGAGAGATGATGGTGACTTGGAGCAGATCTATGCTGTGCCAATGATGGTGGCCAATTAGAAATATATTCTGAAGTTAAAGCCCACCAAATTTCCTGACAAATTGATAATAGATGTGTAAGAAAGAAAAGGTAAAAAGAAATACTCGAAGATTTTGGACTGAACTATTGTTACATATTAATTTCTAATAATAACGATAGCTAAAACTGTGAAAGTAAGATACATCACATGAATGGGAGGAGGTGGATAAGAAGACTTGGAGCAGTCCAGGCTAATATAATGGGAAATGAGAAAATTCTTGTTAGCAACATAAATATCATACATCAACACATCATCCGTGTTCCAAATGAAGGGCAAAGGGAAGAAATATATTGGTTACTGTTAGGATCTGTAAAAAAAAAGCCAATAAAGAAATTAGTCTTGAGCAAAAGACCTTTTGAGTTGAGAAATTTTTCTAAAGTCATTTCTTCAGGAAACAAATAACAACTCAAAAGCACCAAGCCTGACTATTACTTATATAATTCATAATCCTGTTTAGCACTCCTAACAATGTCTCACCAGTGCACAGATGATAATTTCGAAGTTCGCTCAGAATTGTGCCAGAAATTATAAAGCTTCCAGGTTTGCCTAAGGAGGAATGTTGAAGCCATTTCAACTCCCTAGTAATTTTTTTAAGAGGATTGCCTGAAAATAAATATCAGATTGTACTGTGGAAATGCTTTACACAGTTCTGCTCTTGGAACTTGGAATAGAACTGCTCTTGACTGCTGATTATCCCAGAAAAAAAATCGCATTTTGTAGTTTGTTCACCCATAAACAATACCAAACAATACACCATTTTTTGGAAATCTCTTAAGTCATCTGTAATCTCCACAAGTTTTCACTTTACTGTATTTTTATACAACTGGCACAGTCTGGTGAGTGACTTATGTTGGCCTGGTTATAAATTGGGTAAATCAGCCAAGACTTATATATAACAGATTTACTATTTCCCACTGAAAAACAATTGATCTCAAAGTACACCCAGAAAAATCAAGAGTGCGGATCTGAAAGGCTGTTTATATATTTAGTATGCTTAGAAATCATCCTGGCTAGATTTGTCTCTTAAGCTTCTTAATTATCACTGATTTACTTCCAGAGTTTGTAAGCAAACTTAGGTGTCAGACAAAAGACTGTCTACAGGAGTGTACAAGAATTTACATTCTTACTTTTCTCATGATGCTTGCTAGAAGTTTGGCAAAGAATTTACACTGGATTATTTAAAAGAGAACCAAAATAATGTACTTTAAGTAAATAAAGTTTATTAATTTGTATCAGTGTCGTTGTGGCAAAAACAAAAGAAATAAGGGACCTGCATGTGGGAAGGATCATGTTACTGACATGATACTAATAATGGCCTCCCTGAGCTTTTGGTCAAGGTCCATTTTCTACACTTCCTGGGCATGTGAGGTTATATAACTCATCTTGCTCTCATTTTGGAGCCCTTCCTCAGCAGTGTGAGTTGGTGAGTTGGCATTGTTTCCACTGTTTTGCCTCCACTCTGAAGGATCAGAATCTCCTTAAATGGACAATTACCTGACATGAGAATTCTAGGGGGAAAAATGTCAAAACTTAAAGCTTTACGCATCTCCCTATCCTTGCCCATTATTCCATAATCTACAAAGTATGAATCTTAACACACAGAAAAGTAAATTTAATCATTCAATATTGCTCTGAAATTAATAATGTGTGTATTACAACACAACTTCTATGTATTCAATCATTCCCAACTCCTCCTTCCTTTTTACTGGATAGGGCTAGAGAAGGAAGTGTACATGTGGAACTGGAGGTATCCAAGAGCACCCAATCAGATATGAAAGAGAGCCTGGTCTGGTGGGTTGGGCAAATACTTTACATTAATTTAAATTAAATGGTAATTTACATTATATTCTGTGAAAAAATATGTAACTTACATGAACCGATTTGCTATTTTTTCAATGTGTTAAACAAACATATTTAGTAATAATAAATTTAGATATTCATGAGAATTTTTTTTTAATTTTATTGTTTTTTTAATTTTAATTCCAGTGTAGTGAACATGCAGTATTGTCATGTTAGTCTCAAGTGTGCAATACAGTGATTCAACAATTCTATGCATGAGTCAGTGCTCATCTGAGTAAGAGCCCTCTTTAATCCCCATCACTTCTTTCACTCACCCCCACCCATCTTTCCTCTCATAAACATCGGTTTGTTCCCTCTAGTTAAGAGTCTGTTTCTTTTGTCTCTTTCTTTCCTTTATTCATTTGTTTTACATCTTAAATTCCACATGAGTGAAATCATATGGTATTGTCTTTCTCTGACAGACTTATTTCACTTAGCATAATACTCTCTAGCTCCGTTTATATTGCAAATCTATATGAGAATTTTAATTCCACGTTTCTACTACATGGGACAAGTGTGGTATTTCAGTCTCTGTTTCATTAGAAAAGCTAACTCCTACATGTATGGGAATAAAGGGGACAAATGGAAGAATAAGGGTTTACACATATGTGGATGGAACTTAGGGAATGATGGTCTGCAAGATCAGAGCTGAAGCATATGAGAAACTGACATGCTAACTATTAGTTATAAAAAAGAATTTAGGGGTGCCTGGGTGGCTCAGTGGGTTAAAGCCTCTGCCTTCGGCTCAGGTCATGATCCCAGCGTCCTGGGATCAAGCCCTGCATCAGGCTCTCTGCTCAGCAGGGAGCCTGCTTCCCTCTCTCTCTGCCTGCCTCTCTGCCTACTTGTGATTCCTGTCAAATAAATAAATAAAATCTTTAAAAAACAAGAATTTAAAAAGACAAGCATCTTCTGATAAAAGTAAAATTTGTCATGATGGAAATGGTTTAATTCCATCATCTTGCTTTCATGTGACTTGTGGTTTTCCCTGAGAAATGTTGCCGTATTAGGTACTCACTGAGAATTTTACTTTTAGCTATGACTAGCTCAGCCTTGTTGAATGGAAATTTTTGTTGAACTCATAAATAATCTCCTCCTTAATGTCATTAAGGTACTGTAATGAGTTAATTTATAAAGAAAAGAGTAGCTGGGGAAGATGGCTGACACCTATAAAATAGGTTATCTTGATCATCTGGTATTGGAGAGACTCTTTGGTCTATAATTTATCTTGGAGTGCAATTTTTGGGGGAAAGAAAAAAAAAATCTATTTGCTAGATGCTGGTGAACATAATTCTTCCCCAGGCCTCCATCTCACTGAATTTCCAATCTTGCTTTTTCCAAGTTCTTGACCATTTGTCAAAGTATTAGCCATATTTCATGAGTCAATATAGATTTATATTTCTCATCTCTCCCTCTAGATAAATCAGCAACCAAGCATGTAGTTTAGAGTTTAGTTTTATTTTATTTTAAAGATTTTGTTTGTTTATTTGACAGAGAGAGAGATCACAAGTAGGCAGATAGAGAGAGGAGGCAGGCTCCCTTCCAAGCAGAGAGCCCGATGAGGGACTTGATCCCAGGACCCTGAGATCATGATCTGAGCTGAAGGCAGAGGCTTAATCCACTGAGCCACCCAGGTGCCCTAGAGTTTATCTTATTTGGAGGATTTTCTTGCAGTCACTTACTTTCGTGTTATACCAGCATGCTTATTAGCATTATCTGCAAACTAGATGATTTCATTTTGTCCCTTAATCAAGCAATCACAGGGGATGTTCTATGAGCATCTGAGACAGGAGACACTTCCTTATGCAATTTAGTTATGCCTCCAATATATGTTCTCTTCTAGAACCTATTATTCACGATTTTAACCTGACAATGGAGTGCTGCTAAAGCACTTAGATTCATGGCTTGATGGCTCAGACATTTTGAGTCCAAGATGGACAGCTAGGTCCTGGTATTCTGGAGGCCCATATTAAAACATGATTTTACCAGTTTTATCAGTGTTTACCAGGCACAATATTAATGCAGAGCTATTAAAAAAATAACCTGCATCAGATGGCCTATATTTGCTCCAAAATCCTTGGGGGTATGCATGATAATTTGCCTGTAGCGTTCCTTTTTGTCAGAGGCACTTCATCCACCATCTGCTGTATCCTGGGCCCCAGTGTCCCACCACTTTGCCAGACAGTCGGAATCCGTTGCAAAGCTTTCTTTCCTGCTGAACTCAAAACACATAAACATATGGGTTACATTGTAAATGGGCTTATAGAAATGGGCTGAAAAGGAGTGAAAGCTGCTGCTCAAAACTAAGATAGATACTAGAGAAAGGGAATTGAGTGGGTTAGGTATTTCTTCCAGCTCGTTCTTTCTTGCAGGTTTGTCCTACTTGCTCAATCCTGTGTGCTTTAGTCAGAAGTCACAGATTCTTTCTGGTGGTCCATTTCATGTTAAAAACTCCAACGTACTCAGAGCCAGATAATCTCTCTCTCCTATTTCCTGTTACCTCTTTTCTGCCTATAGACTTTCTAGGATTCTTTACTCATTCCTATGCTGCTTCTAAATATTCTTCTCACCACGTAAACATTTTGAGAGCAATCAAATTCAGTGTGGTCTCTCTTTCTTAACAGGAAACTGAAGAATTCAGTTGAATATTTTTATTGCATGCCAATAGTCTGCAGTATTACTAATAAAAGTAGTATTTTAATTTTGTTTATCTACACTTCCTTTACTAGATTTGTTTCCTACTTTCTTGATGCTATCATCTTCCTTTCTGAATGATTGTTTTGATCTCTTCTCGGCTTTTTGCCTAAGATCAAGTAAGTGAATTATTGCTTTGATATCTTTTTTAAAGATTTTATTTATTTATTTGTCAGAATGAGAGAGAGAGTGAGATAACACAAGCAGGGGAAGCAGCAGGCAGAGGGAGTAGCAGACTCCCCGCTGACCAAGGAGCCCCATGGGAGACTCAATCCAAGACCCTGGGATCACGACCTGAGCCAAAAACAGATGCTTAACCAATTGAGCTACCCATAAATTCCTTGCTTTGATTTTTTGTTTGTTTGTTTGTTTGTTTCAGGGGGAATTTAAGTGAATGGTTTAAGACATGTAGATAAGAATGATATAGAATAGGGATATTAGTATGTTTTTGTCATTTACAATTCAATTAATTTTCCTTGCCTTGTTTGCCTTTTTAGCTCATTATTTTATTTTTCTCCAATAAAAAAATAATTATTACTTCCCCACCTTCTGTTTGATGTAATGATTTGTTGCTGTCTCTTACTCGAAAGTTAGATTTCTATTTTGTGTATACATATCAATTATCATCACTCATAATTTTGACCACATTTTCATTCTCTATTGTGTCACAGAATATCTTTTATTTGACCTATGAAATACAGATTTCACTTTTTCTGGCTTTAAGTTTGCTTTCTGTTGATTTGTAATATAGAACTCAAGCATGCTACTAAAACTTTAGACTGCTGACTTTTCATATTATTATTTGTTCTCACTTCTTCTCAGGCTTTTCTTTTGCCTTTTCAACCTGTCTACACTATAATGAATTCTTTTTTGTTTTTAAAGCTTTTATTTATTTATTTGACAGAAAGAGAGAGCACACAAGCAGAGAAAACTGCAAGCAGAAGGAGATGGAGAAGCAGAGGGCCCCCATCTGGGGCTTGATGCAGGGCTCCATCACAGGACTCCTGGATTATGACCTGAGCTAGAGGCAGATGCTTAACTGACTGAGCCACCAAGCCACCCCATGAATTCTTATTTATAAGGGGCATTTTATATATATATATATTTTTTTTCTTTTTTTTGCAGAGAGGGAAAAGCAGAAAAGTTTCTGTTATCTTATTTGGTTTCTGATTGCAGTAACATTCAGAAAAAGAGCTCCTTTAAAAGTCTTAAAATTAGTATCTTCTTTCTATTTTTTAAAAAGTTATTTTATTTATTTTTTTTATTTTGTTAAAAATTTTATTTATTTATTTGACAGAGATCACAAGTAGGCAGAGAGAGAAGGGAAACAGGCTCCCCGCTGAGCAGAGAGCTCAATGCGGAGGTCATCCCAGGACCCTGACCATGAGTGAACCAAGGCAGAGGCTTTAATCCACTGAGCCACCCAGGCGTTCCCAATTTTATAACATTTTATTGATACAAAAATGATCTTTGTCTTATTTTTTTTTCTCTTTATGCTTATTTACCCAAGAAAGGAGAGAATTTTTTCTAGCATCATGGGTGGTCCTTAATCCCCTTCTGATCATGCCCTTTCTCTAAGAGAATTCTTATCTAAAACTGTAACTCCTGTTTTTGTGTGCAGTCCCTAACAGTAATCTAGTCAGAGTTAACTTACCATGGTTTTAAACTTGGATGTCATGAGAACATCTCCTGCTCCATTACATTTTTCCCAGATTGTGAGAATCATTTGCAATTATTCTTCATAGCTTAGATATAGGACAGCAAAACAACTGTCCAAAAAGTATGCAGCTTCCAGGAATCTTTTAGTTTCCATTTCTTGCTATTATGTACAATCATAGATTTTGTTTTAGTTGCTGACATGGTAGAGATTGGCATTTGTATTTTCTAAATAGACACTCAGGAAGCAGAGTTTGGGCAATGAGAAATTATTCTGGTGAGTCAGAAATCTATTCATATAAAATAAGTAAACTGGATTCAAGTAAATGTAAGCTTTGCATTTCCAAACCTAGGGCGATAGGAAAGAGATGTGGAGTGTTGTTTTTCCTTAACTTTCTCATTATGCATTTTTCTCCTTTCTGATACTGGATGCAAAATATGTGCTTATATCCTTTATTGCTTTGCCTATTCCAGTAACACTGTATTATGTGACAATTATTCCCATATTTCAGCATGTCAGACTCTTTTTTCTATTGCTGTGAAAAAAAAATTGTTTTTACTTTGGCAAGTTTTCAAGGATGTTTTAATGAGAAGTCAAACAAGAGTTACCAGACTAGAGAATCTTTAGACTTGAAGTTCATCTAAGTTTTTGACAATCTAACATTTGTGCTTGTGACAGGTGTCCAGAATTTCAGCATAAGTCCATCTGTCTATTGCCACAAATGTTGTTGTACAGAGTACCAGTAAAAAAGCAGACAAATAAAAGCAGATTTATCCAACAGTACTACAAACACTAGGAACCATATGCTCCCTAGAATAAATAGCATTAGCTATCCCAGGAGCATTTCAATTTTTACATAGTGAACCTAATGTCATAGAGTGAATGCTAATTGTTACTTCCTGCAGTGTAAGTTAGGTACTTGTAGGTTGTGGCTTTGTGCAATGTCCAATTTCTCTGCCTAAATATAAGGCTGTTGCCAAATTTTATCATTGATTAGGAAAGCACATCTTTTGACCGGAGTAGTAAATCACTTTATTTTATTTTTTGATAATGCATAAAGATGAACTGTCAAGAGAGCAGAGAACATCATAATGATGAGAGTCTTGACTGTGCTTTTCTTTTGATTATAACTGGAAAATTAACTTTACCATTGCGTTTTGCAAATTTGCAAAATGAGAATATC
This sequence comes from Mustela nivalis, assembly GCF_964662115.1. Taxonomy (NCBI): domain Eukaryota; kingdom Metazoa; phylum Chordata; class Mammalia; order Carnivora; family Mustelidae; genus Mustela; species Mustela nivalis. The sequence goes on along the minus strand of NC_139023.1, from coordinate 16,531,017 downwards.
CACTTGAGAATTTGTTCCCAAATTAAATAACAGACAATATCGAACAATATTTTATATATCAAGTATATATTTAAGTTTATAGAAATGCCAGTGGCAGAAAAAATATTTTTGCCAGTATTAAGTATGTTAGTCATTAAATTAAAATTAGCAATTATGTTAGACCCATTTTCTCAAATATACTTTTTTAGATCTGTCTTTTTACTGTATATATTATAGGCCAACATCTCTACCCTTAAATGTAGTTCCTAAAAGAATCATAAGCTTCGGGCACCTAGGTGGCTCAGTGGGTTAAAGCCTCTGCCTTTGGCTCAGGTCATGATTTCAGGGTCCTGGAATCGAGCCTCGCATCTGGCTCTCTGCTCAGCAGGAAGCCTACTTCCCCCTCCCTCTGCCTACCTCTCTGCCTACTTGCTATCTGTCTGTCAAATAAATAAATAAATAAAATATTTCAAAAAAAAGAAACATAAGCTTTTAAATACAAATATATGATTTAGAAAACTAACCTTTATTATTGTTGTTGTTGATGTTGTGTTGTTGTTGCTATTATTATTATGTTGTTGTTATTATTATTATTATTTCCTTTCATTCTTCTTTGCTCCCCATAGTGCTAGTGCACATTTCTAAGTTGTTTTTATCCAGCTGAGAGTATGATATATTCATGGACTAACTTGTTTTTCTCCTCATCTAGTGAATTACCTATTTAAAGTGACTGCTCTTATTTAACAAACTTCTAATGGAAAGTGCAGAGCAGAGTTCCAGAAGTATGAGTGTTCAATTAATGTTTGCAAAATGAACTCACATGTATACAGAATTTCTAATAATAATGCAAATAATAATGTATATCTTATTCACTAAATAGTACTTTTTTGTGGAAAAAATCAAAACCTTTCTGGAATATGTAATTGATACATAGAGAAACTTAAGTATATTAATTTAGCACAAGCTTCAATATATTAATTCAGCACAAGTTTGGGCAAACTGTATCCATATTCTGAATTAGTGGAATGTTTCTCTATAAAAGAAGATGCAAATTTGAAAAAACATTTTAAAAAATCAGTATTTTAAGAAAATATATACTACTTTAATATAAACTGTAATATTTATAAGCCTGAACCATTCTTTAGTTGAAACCGCACTAAAATTAGACTCCTCAAGTTTTTTTAAAGATTACTAACAAAATTAACCATGTTATTTATAATGTATAGTGAGTAACTTGTAAGGTACTATAAAACATTTTGAATAATAGTTAATAATTTAAGTAACTCAGTCTCAGTAGAATTATAATTCACTAGGTAATAAAATTCCAATTGTGTAACATCAGGTGTAAAGATGAAAAGATTCAGATTTCTTGAAATTATATAAGATGGGATACGTTATAACTCAATATTTAGGATTTCACAAAGGTTTTTCTTAGGACAAAAACCTCTTTGCAAAGGTTGAAAGTAAATGGGAAAACTCTGAAAGTCATGGTATATTTGTGGAAACAGCAATGAAATGAACAGATGAAGAATCTTACAAAAAAAAAAGAAACCTTCAAAAAATAAGATCAAATGAGCAAATTCTCAGGTGTGGAACAGAAATAAATTCGGGTGCATCATCCAAAAAGATCAAAGAAAAAGAACTCTCTAAAGTAAACAGAGTGATACTTTTGTTTGGTTGCCATAACTTTCCCGGTAACTTGTCAGTCTTAATAAGAAAGAAAGTATAAAGATCTCTCTGTATGACACAGAAACATCACTCCTAAACCTGAAGCAAAGTCACATTGAGCAGAAAACAGTTTTAAAAAGAACTCAAGGAAAGATCAGAAGCTTTGGTCATATTGACTCTACAGATTTAATGAAAAACTTGTCTGTAACATAGTGTTCAAATGCTAAGAAACAAGCAAAATATTTTTCAAGGCTAGAGGATATTATATTTTTCAGAGCACCTATTATTTTGGTCAACTGAAAGTCTCCATAAACTATGAGTTGAGTAATTGCTCCCAGGCATATCTTGGTGCAAACAAATAAAACCCTACTCCAATAATTCAGCAACGCTATGCCTTGGATTACATTCTTAGTCCTAGAAAACATTTTCTATTATACTACCAATAAAACTACAAATAAAAATTTAGATAGAAAAGCCTTGCTTACATATGTTTTATACTATGTTTTACAGAAAACTGTTGTGGGGATAATAAAGAATTTTGAAAGCCAGCTATGTTTTATTATTCTAATATTTGTGGAAATAATATCTGATTTATAAATATCGTGAAGTCAAATTGTTATTAGTTATAATTGTAGCTAGTTTTCCAAAGATTCTAAAGGTTTCCTGAATTATTATTTTTACCTATTTTCTGGTGAAAATATTGATCTTAGCATTATCTCCTAATGAATCCCTAAAACACAATATTATTGAAATTAAATATTTCTCTTATAGACTAATATATGTATATGATAATTACAAAAATATTTTAGGATTCTCTCGTGTGAATCTTGGCTGAATAGTAACCAGTTTAACCATAAAATTATGCATCAATGAGTACAGTATGGCATAAATAAATTGTAGCTATATAAAATCCATCTTCAAAAACAAAAACAAACTTCTGTTAATATTGATGCAGTAAAAAAGGACACTTTTTTACTACTATAATGCTAGAGTAAATGTAAATTATATACCCATTCTTCATATGCAATCTGTCAGTACATCTGTCAACAGTGTAAGTTACTATAGGACATAATAGCTCGTGGCATTCTAGTACTACTAGTTCTAGTAGTACATTCTAGTTCTGCTGCTGGAAATAATAATAAAGTTGGATAAAATATTAAAATCCCCTTGTTAAAGATCTAAGAGAACTATGAAAACAGTAAAAACTAGAAGAGCAAAAAGTTTGCCGAGTGAGGAATCAAAGAAAAGTAGGCTATGCTTCTGCAGCCTTTTCTTTCATAAAAATTTGTGAAATCTGGAAAATTCAAGGGGTTAAAAAATGTGCACTATGCCTGGTACAGGACTGCTGCTAAAGAATGGAGAAAACGACAGAACTTTTGGTGGTTTTGTGGTGTCAGAGTAGAGAAGTTGATGACTGGATAGGTGCTACACCCCCAACATTTCCCCTAAAGAAATCTATCAAACCAGAAAATAAGAACATTAGAAGCAAACAGCTAAGGTAAACACCTCTGAAAACAGACTAAATGTTATCAAGCAGCTTGTGGGACTGAGAAAACAGAAAATGGAGGTTGGAACTTGATTGCAAAAAGAGCCACTGAAAATAAGATTCAGTTGACATGTGTAATTCTAGACACAAGAAAATGGCATGTAAATTAGAGAAAACATTACCTGAACTCATGATTATTTTAAGGTAATATCTACTTAATAAATAGCAGTGTGAGTCCTCTCTGAATGAATGTCACTTAGAGACTCTATAAAATGTATATACATATCCATCATTCAAACAAAAATAATTAGACATGCAAAAAGAATTGAAAAGCAATACAAAAAAACTCTTAAAAATAACTATAGATTACATTGAAAAGGTATTATGTAAACTTCTTTCATAATGCTTAGACTGGTATGCTTAGAATGGTATGCTTAGAAGAATGGTATGCATGTCAGGTAGAAAGACAGTAATCCCTCCTTCAAATATATGTGAAATTTGGGCTACATATATAAAGTCATGTCATAAACTATTACAATTATAATATGCTATTTGCCAATAAGTTGAGAAATTGTCCACTGGAAGATATCAAATTAGAACAATGTATCCATCCAGTAACAATCCCTGATCCATTATTAATCCCTGAGTTATGACAAATGTGAACTTTCAGTGTAGAGAGTGATTGCTTATTTTTCAATTATTATTCAATTATTTGTTGGATTTTATTATCATTTGTCAATTATATATTCATATGTAAAACAATGGATATACTCTCTTGATGCATAAGAAACAATTTCTGATTGAATATCAAAATGAGTCATAAAAATTAAGTTTCTAGATGTGAACAGAAAATTTTACATAACTTTGGGGTAGCTATATATTCTTTTACAAGGGTCCAAGAAGTGCTAGATAAAGAGACAAATAATAACTGAGAGAAAATTAGTATTAAGAATTTCAATTTATTATGAATTCTGGAACACTGAAAATAAATAAAAAAGAAAAAAAAAGAATTTCTATTTATTAAAAAACTAAATAAATGAAAAATTAACTACTAAATTTCTACAAATTTATGAGAAAAACAATAAGTGATCAATATACATGAATACTCACTTCAAAAGGATATTTAGTCACTTATTTCATAAAAATGAAACCATACTGAGATATTACCATGTAGTTATCATAATGGCTAAAAGAAAACAATCAATGATAGATATTACTGAGGATTTCCATAGATTGGCAATTTCCTACAGATCTTTTGAGAGAGTAAATTGGATCAATTAGTTTGGATAACTATTTAGCTATATCTATAAAGTTCAACTATATGAACATACATAGCTCAGAAATTTCCCTTTTTGGTATATTCTAAATCAAAATTTGTTTATATGTTAACCAAAAGACATGACATGACAGTTTTGTAAATAACAAAAACTGTAAAGCACCTAGATATTCATCTGGATTATGAATAAATAGATTTTGCCATAGTGATATATCGGAGCAATATACATTAATGAAAATGAATGTAATACAAATGAACATGATAAATGATATGCAGGAAATGGGTGAATCTCTCCAGCAGAAATCAAACACAAATATCACAAAAATGAACATGTGTGAATAAAATGTATGATAATAGCACAGAGGTTGTAGGATGGGGTGAGGGATGAAACCACACTATATGTGACATAGTACAATATAACTTATCAGTAGGCTGAGAAAAGCCAAAGATGTATACTTCCAACTGTAAATCAACAGCTAATACAACAAAGAATTATAATGAGTAAGCCTATGAATGAGTTAAAAAGGAATGCCAAATGTTCAATTTATTGTTAAAGGAAGGAAATATGAAAAATGAAAAAAAAGATAAAAATAGAAACTAGATTTAAGCATAACCATACCAATAGTTATATTAAATGTAAATGATCAAAACACCTCATTTAGAAGTCAGATGTTGTCAGATTAGATAAGAACCAATAGTCTAGCTTTACATACTTACCAAAACACACTTTAAATATGAAAATACAAATAGAGTAAAGTAAAATCTTAACATGCTAAAACTAAGAAAGCTAAAATGGCTACATTAATATCAGATATAGTAGTTTTCAGAGAGAAAATGAAATATTACCAGGGATAAAGCAGTTCATAGAATAATAATAAAAGACTCAATTCACTAAAAAGATAGAATAATTTAACATTTATGCCATAACAGCTAAACTTCAAAATACATGAGGCAAAATCTGGTAAAACTACAAGGAGAAATCATTGAATTCAAAATTACAGTTGGAGATTTTAATAGCCCTCTCTCAATAATACATAGAGCAAGCAAAAAATCAACAGGGTTCTGTAAGACTTGAATACTATTAAACAACTTGGCTTAATTGAGTTTACAGAAGATACCACAAACAACAGCAAAAAAACAAATTATTTCCAAGTACATACAGAACTTTACTATATTCTGAAACATAAAATAAGCTTTAATAAATTTGAAAGAATTCAAATTATAAATGTGTGTTCTGTGATCATAATTTGATTAAATTAGACATAGCATTAGAAATTAGCAATAAATCACAGAAATTGCACTGAAAAATTGCCAACTATATGAAAACTAGATAAAACACTTCTAATTAAACTAAATAAACACACTTGGATCTATGGATCAAAAAGGAATCAAAGGGATGTTAGAATGAATTTTGAATTTAAATCTGCAGTCTGGGGGCACCTGGGTGGCTCAGTGGGTTAAAGCCTCTGCCTTTGGCTCAGGTCATGATCGCAGTGTCCTGGGATCGAGCCCCACACCGGTCTCTCTGCTCGGCGGGGAGGCTGCTTCTTCCTCTCTCTCTCTGCCTGCCTCTCTGCCTACTTGTGATCTGTCAAAAATCATAAATCTGCAGTCTGTGCAAACTGGTAAATTGGATTTCATCATAAGGCATCATAAGGCTTCTGGTATTCAGGAAATTCTGGTATTCATGAAACTTTATTAAGTGAATAAAAAGGCACTTATTTGTCTCTATATATGCTATGCAAAGGCAAATATATATATATATATATATATATATATATACACATACACACACATACACACACAATATATACCATGCAGAGGCAAATATATATATTTATATATGTATATAAATATATACACTTTATTAAGTGAATGAAAAGGCACTTATTTGTTTCTATATATACCATGTAGAGGTAAATATATATATTTATATATATAAATATATATTAATTAAAATTAAAATACATATTAAAATGAATTAAAAATTAAAATAAGATTAATTTAAAATTAAAATATATATTAATTAAAATTAAGATTAATTAAAATATATATTTAATTCAAATTAAATAAAATTAAAATCAAAACCCTTTTAGAAAGCTAAAATCGGGGGCCCCAATGGCTCAGTTGGTTAAGCACCTGACTCTTGATTTTGGCTCAGGTCATGATCTCAGAGTCTGGAGATGGAGTCCTGTGTTGGGCTGTGATCTGGGTGCAGAGCCGAAGTAAGTCTTTCTCTCTCCCTCTCCCTCAGCCCCTTTCTCTACCCCACTTTCATATGTATTCTCTCTCTCTAGGAAAGAAAAGAAAAGAAAAGAACTGAGAAAGGAAAAGAATGAGAAGAAAAGAGAGAGGGAGGAAGGAAGGAAGGAAACTAAAATTAAAAACACTGACCTACAATGTTTGCGAGGATGTAGAGCAGCTTGAACTCCCATGTACTGTTAGTGGAACATAAAGTGGTACAAGCACTTTGGAACATGATTTGATAGTATCTTAAGAACTTAAATATATACTTAATATTCATCCAGCGATTCCCTTACTGGGTATTCATCACTCCCAACACTACCACCACAACAAATAGATATGTTCACACAAAGACTGGAAATTCAGTATTTATAGTAGCTTTGCTTGTAATAGTTTCTTTTTCTTAATTTAATTTTATTTATTTATTTGACAGAGTAGGCAGAGAGGCAGGCAGAGAGAGAGGGAAGCAGGCTCCCTGCTGAGCAGAGAGTCTGATGTGGGGCTCAATCCCAGGACCCTGAGATCATGACCTGAGCTGAAAGCAGAGGCTTTACCCAAAGAGCCATCCAGGTGCCCCCAAAATGTGGAATTTAAACATAAACGTATCTGAGACTTGCATTTCAAATAACACTTATAATAAAATGTCCAATAAACAATTCTCACTGATATTTTCCTTTTTTTATTATCTGCCTGAAAATTTCAGTAGAGACTCTTGATGTTCGTAATAAAAAATGGAAGAGACCATTTCACTTTTAGCAACAATATGTGCAGTTCAAATTAAAATTTCTGGCCTTACTTATCTCTTGTTCAATAATAGATCTGGCTAATGAATGCAATAAGGAGATCCAAATATATAACAAAATTAAATTATACACATGTATATATGTGTGTGTGCATATTATTTAATAGGTGGGTTTTTTGTGGAGTTTTTCTCTTTCACTTTTTACTTTGCTCATCGAACTTCTTCCCCTTTCCCTTGTCTGGTAACCTTTCTATCTCTTTGGCTATAGGAGGAGCTTTCGGTACACTTCCCAACAACCTTCTGATATAGAGAAAAATAATTTTTATCACTATTTAAACAAAATCGTTACAAATTTGCATGCTGAATAGTCTTTGAAATTCCATATGAATTACGAGTGATATAAATGTAGGCATTAGAGAAGATCCCTTTAATAGAGTCCTTTAAATCCCTCAGCATATGCCACTTGTAACTCTGCTTATATAAGATCAGGCATGAGCCAGACCAAGCTGTGAAAAATATTGAGAGGTTTTCAGACTAACAATTTTTTAAAATATAATTCCTGTTATAAAACTGGTGCTTATATCACACTACTCTTATCCAATTAAAAGCTTATATGGGAAGCACAAAATAACTATTAACCAAGATATTGTTAAAACAGAAATTCATTCCAAAACAGAATTTTTAACTAACTTCACAATTTTAACTAACTTCACAATTTCCTCATAATGAGAAAATAAGGAACACGGGGCGCCTGGGTGGCTCAGTGGGTTAAAGCCTCTGCCTTTGGCTCAGGTCATGATCCCAGGGTCCTGGGATCGAGCCCCGCATCTGGCTCTCTGCTCAGCAGGGAGCCTGCTTCCCCCTCTCTCTCTGCCTGCCTCTCTGCCTACTTGCGATCTCTCTCTCTGTCAAATAAATAAATAAAATATTTAAAAAAAAAAAGAAAATAAGGGACAGAATTTAAAAGCTCACTTATAATTTGCATTTCAGAAAATCAGGAACCCTGAACTATTGCCATGTAATTTCTAAAAATCTTTTAGTGTTCAGAAAACTGGTATAGCTCATTGCTCATATTAATTTTCAAGGATTGTAAACAAAACAAAACCTATCATAATTAATTATCAGTGTTCTAATCACATTAATTTCCTCTTTATTTAAAAAAAAAAAGTTACAGAAGTTGAATTTTATAGGCTGTTTTAGATTGGGTAAGTTGTGACACAGATTGTCGCTTGTATGCCCGCCTCATGGAAAAATGCCAGTATGCTTTGCAGATGGGAGAGAAGTTTTGCAAATAAGGCTTATAACTTTCTCTGTATCAAGAGTTGTTAGTCTTTTGAAAATGCTCTCCAGCCTACCCTACAATGATAAATGACAAAGTGGTGGTGCATACAATGGCAGGATGATCAGTAGCCTGAAGAAGCACAGGAATGTAGTAGGTCATCATTTCCATTTTTATTAGAATTCTTTTTTTTTTCCCCAGAGCATCATTCCTTTCAGCATTAGCCAAGTTACCTTTGAGCTCTAAGTCCTTGAGCAGATATAATTTCCATGTCACCCAATGCTCCTTTTGTGAACTTTTACAAAATTTAATCCAGGAATATTTTTAAAGTGATACTACACTTATTCCCCCCCTAAAGTGATCATATACAGAGAACATAATATAAAGATAATTTCTATTTAAAATGCATAATCCAGGGGCGCCTGAGTGGCTCAGTGGGTTGTCACTGTCTTTGGCTCAGGTCACGATCTCGGGGTCCTGGCATTGAGCCCCGCTGAGCAGAGAGCCTGCTTCCCTCTCTGCCTGCCTATCTGTCTACATGTGATCTCTCTCTCTCTGTCACATAAATAACTAAAATCTTAAAAAAAATAAATAAGTGACTCTTAATCTCACAAAACAAACTGAGGGTTGCTGGGGGGAGGGGGTTTGGGAGAAGGGGGTGGGATTATGGACATTGGGGAGGGTATGTGCTTTGGTGAGTGCTGTGAAGTGTATAAACCTGGTGATTCACAGACCTGTACCCCTGGGGATAAAAGTATATGTTTATAAAAAATTAAAAATTAAAAATAAAATAAATAAATAAATAAATAAATAAAATGTGTATTTCATTATGGGTCATATTCAAGTTGTTTGAAACAATGGTCTACTTTCTTTTTTTTTTTTTTTTGATATTTCATTTCTTTAGGGATAGAAAGAGAGAGAGCGCAAGCATAAGCAGGGGGAGCACCAGAGGGAGAGGGAGAAGGCTTCCCCCTAATCAGGAAGCCCAACACATCCTGATCCCAGGACCCTGGGATATGACCTAAGCTGAAGGCAGACACTTAACTGACTGAGTCACCCAGGTGCCTCAATGGTCTACTTTTAGAAATACATCATAGAATGTCATTTCCTGATCCCTATTCTATTTATTTTCATCACTTATTTATTGTTCATTCATTCCCTCATCCATCCATCCACTCATACATCCGTTCACGAGATAAAAGACATCTAACATCAAATTATTATTTTGGGAACAAGGATTCAAAATCTGACATGCAATGAATGGCAGTAAAGTAATTGGGGAATTTTTTCCCCCAATTCCCCCACTTAGCAACCTGTCTCATGCTACTCTCAATCTAGTTGGGAACTGCCCAGTTTGAGTGAACAAAGACCTGATTTTCCGGTTCTCATTTCAGCTCCTCTGTGTTAAATTAGAATATCACTTCAATGAGATACTTCTACTATTTTGCATCAGCCTTAAAATTTGTAAGAATGTATGAACATTTTATTAGACCGAGGACTGTTTGATTAGCACTGACCCACTGCATATACATAGTACTGGAGTGAATGCAGTTCTGTCTTCCTTAATTTCCTCCATGTGACTGGAAACAAGCATGGAGTTACAAAACCATTAGAACTGGGTTTGCATATTAACTCCATGATTGTGTAGATAAAGAACAGCTGGAAAATTTTTAGACCTTGTATTTTCTCAATTGTAAAATGTATGTTAAAATACCTAATTGCATAAATATTGAAAGCATCAAATAAGATTATGTATGTAAAGTGTTTAGCAGGTTTTGAATTGCTAGGGAATCCATGAAGCGGTTATTTCCACAGCCACCCAAAATGCCTCATCTATAAAACTATACTAAAATCGCTTCTCGAGGGTGAGACTTGAATGTGATCATGTATGGATAGATTATATTCACACAAAAAAATTGCTATATGAATGCTGGTAATTGTTATTCCAAGAAATAGCAGTGTGGCCTGAATGCTACATCTGTCGACTTCATTTTTGTTTTTATTCATAGAAATCCCTTGCATTTAAAGCAGGACAATGCCCCTATGTGATAGCTTTCTATGTTAATTAGAATAGAAAAATCAATAATACTGTAAATACATACCATAAACTTTCTATTTATTGCCATTTTATCTAATGTCTAGGCTTATGAGTAATAGACATCAATGCCATTAGGTTCTAATGACTTTTAAATCATATTTGAATCATTTTGCGTTATTGCTTATACTATATAAGTGAATTGTCCTACTGTTGCTTAAACATTACATTCTCACTCTCCTCTGCCAGAGTAAGTTCTTTTTTAAGAACTTATCTAGCAGAGACCTTTTGATAGATTTCTTTTTTTTTAACATACGTACTCTTTTAATACCTTCATCCACCCAAGGTATTGTTGATCTCCAGCAAGGATAAGTAATACCAGCCCCTGCTAACAATTTTTTTTCAGAATGCTTGATAAAGCACATCCTTTTCAGTGAGTTCAATGAGTGGCAAGATTATTTTGTTATTTATGTACTTTTTTGTTTCTCAGAGGATCTAACTGTACTTGCCTTGGATTTTATATTGACTAATATATGGTTAGGTTCTAATGAAGCTTTCTATTTTACAGTTTATTTAAAATATTCCATGACTTGTTCTCAAATTAAAATATTTTCAGTAAAGTCTTGAATTAATGATTTCCTCAATTTGCATCTCTGGTTTTCGACATGTTGTTAGTGAGGTAAATAGAATGCTAGCAGATAAAAAAGAAAAAATAGTGTTTGTTTTCTATGTAAATAAATGAGACAAGATATCACCTGAGATGTCACAAAAAGAATACAAACATGAAATTTAAAAAGAAAAAGGTAAGGAGAATATTTTACAAACTAGAATATTAATAATTACCCATACCAAAGTATATTGATATCTAAAGATGAATTATGCATGATCACACTTGAACTAGTTATGCACTCTATGAATAAGATATAGTACTTTCTGATTCAGATACATTGACTCTATCTGATCTGTATCATTTATTAAACTCAATGTACCACATAGTGAAATAGCCATATCTCCAATGAACAAGACATGTAATCTATTGAATCAACATTACTTTATACTACCTCTAATATATCATAAAGAAAAGCATACTCTTTTTGATGACATTCAAGGATAAAATACACATTCTGGATCTCATAACAACACAATGCTTAAATAATACTGTTTGTCATCTGAAATCTAAACACATTACACTTAATTCATTGCTATACTTCTGATTAAACATACAGATCAATTTTCACAATCTGGTACATTAAGGCATAGAAAAAATAAAGTAACGGATTTTTCCCACATTATTTTTATCTAACTATTTGTATAAATAAATAATATATAATAGTACAAATCTAAAACTTTGCATATTTATCAAATTTCTCCAAAAACATAAAGGCCATAGAATATTTACAATGAGATTTATTTGAAGGGATTGACACACAATGTTAAGGGCTAGCTAGCAGGTATCAAACCAATAGGAAAGGCCAGCAGGCTAGAAACCCTCCAGTAGGTGGGCACCCAGGTGGCTAAATTTTTTTTAAGATTTTATTTATTATTTGACAGAGAGAGACCACAAGTAGGCAGAGAGGCAGGCAGAGAGAGGAAGGGAAGCAGGCTCCTTGCTGAGCAGAGAACCCAATGGGAGCCCAAGGCAGAGGTTTTAACCCACTGAGCCACCCAGGCACCCCAGAGACTATGTAAATTTTAAATGTATGCTGAAAATTTGGGTTCAAAGTAATTAACTGCAGAGTATATAAATTATAGCTGAATTGAATGTAAACTATACAGACTGCTTTGTTCAGTTGTAACAAGTAACATTTTTAAACTGCTTACAGTGTGCCAGGGCATGGTGCTAGTCAACTGACTGTGAATTATCTAGTAATGTAAGGAGTAAAATCACCTCCAATTTATAGAAGTTCAAAGAAATGAAGAATTTTCCCCAATATCAAGACACAAGCCTATTAGGACTCAAGTTTGGCTGAATCCAAGCTCACAGTACATACGGCACAGTACATACGGCAACCAAAGCTGCATACTCTACTTTGCATTTTTGATGGTTTTTCTGAGATTCCTTGTGGGAGAATGTTTACTTCCATCCCCAAAGAAGTGGAACCCTCTCTTCCTAACACATTACTCTTCCACCAAGCCTCTTGTCATGTGTTAGTGGAGTCCTAGCCCACTCCCGCCAACCTTAGCTCCCCAAAGAACCTCTTCTCTCAGATCCTCACTTAGCAGGACCCTCAGACTGTGCTTTCCTGGCGAAGTTGCCATTTTTGTACACAGCAATACCACTGGGCAAACCTTTGTTGAGATTTCTTCTCACAAAAGTGACATCCTAACCATGAATTAAGGGAACTCTAAACCTTTGTCCTTCCCAGAGTTCTTCCAGAATGGTGAGGACCCCCTCTTCTCCATCCTCTTTTTCTCTTTCCTATTCACTCTCCTTAATTTCCTTCACCATCTTATGGGCTGGATTCCATGGCAGGACTCCACCTCAAAACTCACCCAGAGCCCTCTCTCAGCGGAGTTGCCAGACTACTCCATGCTTTACCACTCACCTGCTGCCATCTTGAAGCAGAATCTCTGCTGGAAGCCTCAGTTTTGCCCCTAAGGACTTTCAATTGATTGCGTGAGGTTTACCCACATAGTTAAGTAGTAGCTTTTTAAAATCAACTAATTATAAATGTTATAGGTTAGAACATCAACTCTGTGTATTATAAAAAAAAATAGTCAAAACGCTTCCTAGATTAATGTTTAAAAACAACTAATTATAGATGTTATATATTAAAACATATGTTAAAACATCAACTTTGTGTATTATAAAAAATATCTTCAAAGCAATTCCTAAATTAGTGTTTAACTGAACAACCAGGTGACTATAGCTGGAGCCAAGATGACACATAAAAGTAATCATTGCAGATTCACAGACTTGTATCCCTGGGACAAATAATACAGTATATGTTAATAAAAAAAAGTACGTATCATAAATACTGAGTAAATGAGTTATTGATAGAGTTATTGATCCATTTAATTAAAAATAAAATAAGCATTAGAATCTGAACAAAATATTTAATGCCATTCTAAAATTACATGAAAATTTGCTGAGTTTTAGGTGGCTCAGCTAAGATATGACAAATTATTAAAAAACATAATTCTCTTAAGGTACTATTTTTTTATTTTTTAAGGTAGTATTTTTTTTAATTTTTTTATTTTTTATAAACATATATTTTTATCCCCAGGGGTACAGGTCTGTGAATCGCCAGGTTTACACACTTCACAGCACTCACCAAAGCACATACCCTCCCCAATGTCCATAATCCCACCCCCTTCTCCCAACCCCCCTCCCCCCAGCAACCCTCAGTTTGTTTTGTGAGATTAAGAGTCACTTATGGTTTGTCTCCCTCCCAATCCCATCTTGTTTCATTGATTCTTCTCCTACCCACTTAAGCCCCCATGTTGCATCACCACTTAAGGTAGTATTTTTAATGGACTGCATAACTTACTCTTTCTTACTATCTCAATTGTCAGTTTACCTTCTTACATAAGATATTAATTTAGCCATCTTAAAGAAACGCTTTAAATCAGTGCTTTATAAAGAAAATAAAACTTCATCACTATTAATAACTGAAATTACCTTAAGTTTGCTATTACGAATTATAGTAGGGTTGGGACCTACCGGTCAATTTCCTCCCAATATACATTTTCACTTTCATCCTGAGTAACAGAATCCTGATTCTTAGGTTGACAATCAGGCTTTTCAAGATCAACACTGTATGTTCAAAGCTCCCTTGTACTTATGGCTAGATGTGATCATGTAACTGATTTTTGCCAGTACAGTATAAGCATGAAAATCTCACAGTTATCTCTAATCTATACCCTCAAAAATGAGCCTCCTTTTTATCCTCCCCCTTCCTTCCTTCCTCCCTACTGCCCTCTTTCACTTGCTCACCCCTCTCCCTCCTCTTCTCCCTCCCTCCCTTGTGCTTTCCTTTCTCTCTCTTCTTTCTACGAGCCTAAATGCTGACATTTCTGGAGGTAGAAATCTTTGTACTATGAATAAAATCCTTGAAAGTCAAGCCAAAAAGAGAGAAGAACTTGGCATCTCTCAATAGGTTATGGATGGGCTACCTCTAAATTTTAAATCAGAGAGAGACAAAATTCTTCTTTAAGTCAATGTTACTTTGAGTCTGTGCTGTTCACAGTCAAAACTAACATATATCATACACTGAAGTACACCATTAACTGGTGTAGTTTTCAGAAAAAAATAAATCACTCTATAAGACAATTTTTAAAATAATATTAAATCTCTTAGTACAAGGAAATTAGAGAAAGAATATGTCAGCTTTAATACAGTTCTCCTTTCTTTCCACCTATATATTTTCCCCTCCCCTTTAAGAATATTTATTTAACAGTTATTAAACATCAGGCAATAGTTCTGGCATTGTTGGTTTTATATTTAACTATAGACCCAGCAGAGTTTTGTTATTAACAGCACACACTTTGGGGCCAAACCGGTCCAGATCCTAGTTCTGCATGTAAAAATTATATGGCATTTAACAACTTACTCTGAAGACCTGTGTCAGTTCCCTTATACAAAACTTAGGGTTGTAGTAGGGTTTGAGCAGTTAATTTATGTAAAATTGTTTAGTACTTGACTGGAACAGATTATGTGCTACACAAGTGGTAAACATGTTATTTATACAACATGATGATGATAGGAACACATTAGATTACTGTTTTTTGAGAAATCAAGGATGAGATGTAATCATAGTTTTGGTGGAACAGAAAAAAAGACTTCTAAATATTCAAAATGGACAAGAGAAAGAAAAAAAATATGATGTGTTTAGAATATTTTTGTAAGTAGTTTGTTGTGTCTGGAATACTCAAGAGTACAAAAAACCAATATCAGTGCCAGATGGAGAAAGACTGACCAAAACAAACAACAAACAAAATCCTAAAGCTTTCATTTTCATTTGATATTATTATATGTGTTCTATCATTTATAAAAATTTCCTGCAAAATCATCTGTCTAAAATTGTTCCATACAAAGTTCTTCAAAGTACTGCCCTTGTGATCCATTTAAATCACTTTAGCTACCACAAATATCTAGGAAATGGTATAACTTTTAAAAGTCCAGTGACTTTTATATATATGTAAATCCCAGCATTGTATTTTTTCTGACCTCTAATTTAAATTCAGAGTTTTCTCTCCAAAATATTCTGAGCTATTGCTAGTACAAATATTTTAAATTTATAGAAGTAGAAATACATTCAGCTTTCAACAAGATAAAATTCACTTGTACTATAATTTTTATTTTTTTTATTCTCTAACTTTTCAGTTTAAATTCAATGATATTACAGTATTTATCATGAGTGTTACAAAAAAATAAACTTACAATGATATATACTTCCTTCTCATTCTTCCTGGCTTTCTTTATTGCCATCATGCAATTACACAAAGATTTAGATAGTAAGATAAACATGTTATATTTATACCCACGCAGTGACCATTCTCACTGTTCTTTCCTTTTTATATATAGGTTTGCATAAAGTAGCCTTTTTCCTTTGATGGGATGGTTTTCTTTAACATTTGTTATAGTACAAGTCTTTTGGCAGTTTATCTTTTCATCTTTTCATAACTGAAAAAATGTATTTATTTCAACTTTTTAAAAAAGATATCTGTGCTGGGTATTGAATTTTAGTTTGATAGTTTCTACTCACTTACTTACCTTTGTATTACTTTAAATATATGGTGCTCTGCAGGGGTGCCTGGGTGGCTCAGTGGGTTAAAGCCTCTACCTTCAGCTCAGGTCATGATCCCAGGGTCCTGGGATCAAGCCCCATAATGGGCTCTCTGCTCAGCGGGGAGCCTGCTTCCTCCTCTGTCTCTCTGCCTGTCTTTCCACCTACTTGTGATCTCTGTCTGTCAAATAAATAAAATAAAGTAAAATATTTTTAAAAAACAAATAAATAAATATATGGTGCTATGCTGCCTCCTGTGGGGTGTGTGTGTGTGTGTGTGTGTGTGTGTGTGTGTGTGTTTTGCAAGAAATCTGCCATTTTAATCTTTGTTTTTTTGTGTGTGAATAATGAGTCTTTTTTCTCTGGCTGCTTTAAGATTTTTCCTTGATCACCGATTTTAAGTAATTTAACAATTATGTGCCCTGGTAAAGTTTTCCTCAGGTTTCTCATGTTTGAGATTTATGGAGTTTCATTATCTGAAGATACATGTTTTCATCATTTTTTTTTCTTCAAATATTTCTCATGGCTCCCTTTCTTTGGGGAATATCCATTACACACATATTAGGCCTTTAGAAATTGCTCCTTAGATCTTTGATGTTATTTAAAATTTTTAAAAAATTGTCTATTTGTCTTTTCTCTTGTGTCATTTCAGATAATTTTTGTCTTTCAGATCGCATCTCTGTCCTCCTATGATGTCTATGAAGCTGTTGACGCTATCACTGAATTTTTATCATAGATATTATTGTTTTCATATATAAAATTTCAATTTGGGTCTTTTTAAAATATTTGGTATCCTTATTTGACATGCATAATCTTTCCTTGGGCTCCTGACAGTTACTGTCTTCTAATTCTGGTAACTCCATGTAACATTTCTGGGTCTGACTTGATGAAATTTCTTCCTCAGTATATACCTTGTTTTCCTTCTCTTTTGTTTCTTTGGTAAATTTTTACCTTAAAAATTTTACCTTTTGTGCACTGAAATTTTTCATCTATCAACATTTTTGAGCTTTAATCTAGGACACGGATAGTTTGATTGTGTTGAAGTGTGGTGGATAAGATTTATTAGGCAGGACCAGAACAGCATTTAATGTCAGGCTAATTTCATCCAGCATAGATACAAAAGCATTCTAAACACTATCCAATATCCTTAGGAATTATGAGGTTTTTCACTTTGAATGGTAGAAAAGGAATTATTTCCTTTACTGTATAATGCTGGTGCATTGCTCCTTGCAGTCTTTTTGGAAGGCGCCTTCCTCTTTCTCATGTAATTTCCTCTCTTTGATATCTTAGGAAGCTAAAGATCACAGCGGTCCATTCTCAGACCTCCAGAGTGTGTGCATTCTCTCTCAAGTTCTCATGTTCTCTCTCCTTCTGTCTCTCTCCTTCACTCCCTTTTACCTCCCTCATGTTTGATATTCTATCCACATGAATCATAGTTTCCTCCTGTCTTCAATCTCCAAGTTCTCTTTATTCCCTTCAAAGACAAATCTGAGCTCCACCTGTGTTCTTCTTCCTAAGTTACAAAGGAAGAGTTTTCTCCAGGAGGTAAGGTGGGATAATCGTAGGGTTTGGCTCTTTTGTTTCTCATGTCTCAGGGATCACTGTTCTCATTATCTGAGATTCAGTGTCCTAAAAATGGCTGACATATATTTTATATCTGTTTTTACTATTTAGCTCTTTGAAATAGGAAGATAAATCCATTTCCCATCACTCCATTTTGGTCAGATGAATTTAGTTCTGGTTTGTAAACTTTATGATAAAAATAGTCTATATAATCAATTTAGAAGTTTCAGTATTACATTTCTTTATGTCAACTAAAACTATTATTCTGGAATTTTTTAGATTTATATATGTTAAAAATCCACAAGTTATTTTTATAATAATCAATGCTTTTTAATGTGGACTAAACAAAATATTGGTTTCTTACAGAAATGATCATGTTCTAGATAGGTGTCCTACTTTGAGAATGAGATTATTCTTAAATGGTTCAGTTAAGATTTTAAGTTTCATAACAGGAACATAAACAAAAGTTTAAAATGTTAAATTGTTTGTTTGTTTTTAATTTTTTTTTCATTTATGGATTGACAGACAGAGATCTCAAGTAGGCAAAGAAGAAAGCAGGCAGAAAGAGAGGGCAAAGGGGGCTCCCTGCTGAGCAGAGAGCCTGATGTAGGGTCGATCCCAGGATCCTGAGATCATGACCTGAGCCAAAGGCAGATGCTTAACAGACTGGGCCACCAGACATCTCAAAGTGTTAAATTGTTTTTAATATTCATTCTACAATATTTGTAGCTACACTGATTATCTACATTTACTTTGTGTTGTATTAACAGTATTTTGATTTTATTGAGTAAAAACCAGTTGGGTAGTAGTAGTCTACAAAATTTAGAGAACATTCTATAAGTAATAAGTTATAATTTGGAGGAAATTCTCATGAATGGTGTTTCAAGAAAGTAGGTAATTTTGTCTTTGCTGGATATTACACTTTTCATTTTTATAAAGCTTGTTCTGCTAGATATTAATTTATAGTCCCAAAACGCAGGATATAAATTGATGTTCTTGTTGCATAGAGCGTGAAAACATCTGTTGGTTATTAACATAATATTTGAATCTGACAGAATTTAGTTCCAGTTTGTAAAGTCTATTATAAAAATTGTTTGTGTAATCAATTCAGAAACTTTAGTACTATACCTCATTAGGTATCTAAAATTCTTTCAGAATTTATAGCTTTTTAAATTTCTTTAGGATTTTCAAAGTAGTTTTTTGAGTAAATTTGACATTAAAAATGAATAAAGTTATTATACCCATAAACCACTTATCTTAAAAGCCTATTATATTCTATTTGACTTCATTATAAAAACATGATAACACTTAAAGAACAAGTATTAGAGCACTTGGTTCCCAATAAAATACTTGGTTACTTTATGTGGTTTGAGAAAAGTGATTATACTTTGCCCTGTCTGAAGTTACTTTTCTGGAGGAAAACTCTTAATTCTTGTTAACAACTCTGTGTGTGTGTTTATTTATAATTTTACATATTATATTTTATAAATTAAAATCTAAATGCATATATATGTTCATAATCTTATAAATGTAATTTGCTCAAAGGGAATAATGTAATATTCCCTATATTCTAATTTGTTGAAATTTAGAAATAAATATCATATAATTTTAATAGATATTATGTAAATGTTATTTATTATTGCATATCTATATCAGATTTGTTCTTAAGAGGTAAAGCACCTGCATCTCTGTTAATGAATTATAAAATGGTTTGTCCCAATTTTGGCTTGTTAGTAAACCTCTCAGCTTTTCCTGAGAGGAGCTCTTCTTAGAGAAGTTCCTTCTTCCATCAGTGGTACACCTATTGTACCATCTATTACAGAGACTGAACAACTTTATATAGCTCTGACCACCCTATCTCTAGCAGGAATAAGGTGAGGGAAAATATCAATCTCAGTCTCAGTTTCTTAGAAAATCTTACTATCTTCCTGAAAACAGTTGACAGCATTGATATATGGTATCACAAGTAAAAGTCAAAGAAAAAACTTCATAAATATGTCATAGATAAACTGTTATTTTTTTAGTTACATCTCAGTTAAACTCTGCTCTATACATATGACAAAATGTAACCCATACCAACATTTAGTGATATTATCAGAAGGTGAAAGAAAGATAATTTGTATTTTCGCCAAAGGATTATATTTGTTTTCATAATTTTTTTTGTATTTGCCCCCAATGTCTAAGAAAATATGTCAATATTATAGGAATTTTAGAAATATTTGAGTATTCACAATATTTTTTTTAAACTTTTTATTTTTTATAAACATATATTTTTGGTCCCCAGGGGTACAGGTCTGTGAATCACTAGGTTTACACACTTCACAGCACTCACCAAAGCACATACCCTCCCCAATGTCCATAATCCCACCCCCTTCTCCCAAACCCCATCCCCCCAGCAACCCTCAGTTTGTTTTGTGAGATTAAGAGTCACTTATGGTTTGTCTCCCTCCCATTCCCATCTTGTTTCATTGATTCTTCTCCTACCCACTTAAGCCCCCATGTTGCATCACCACTTCCTCATATCAGGGAGATCATATGATAGTTGTCTTTCTCTGCTTGACTTATTTCACTAAGCATGATACGCTCTACTTCCATCCATGTTGTCGCAAATGGCAAGATTTCATTTCTTTTGATGGCTGCATAGTATTCCATTGTGTATATATACCACATCTTCTTGATCCATTCATCTGTTGATGGACATCTAGGTTCTTTCCATAGTTGGCTATTGTGGACATTGCTGCTATAAACATTCGGGTGCACGTGCCCCTTTGGATCACTACGTTTGTATCTTTAGGGTAAATACCCAATAGTGCAATTGCTGGGTCATAGGGCAGTTCTATTTTCAACATTTTGAAGAACCTCCATGCTGTTTTCTAGAGTGGCTGCACCAGCTTGCATTCCCACCAACAGTGTAGGAGGGTTCCCCTTTCTTCGCATCCTTGCCATCATCTGTCATTTCCTGACTTGTTGATTTTAGCCATTCTGACTGGTGTGAGGTGATATCTCATTGTGGTTTTGATTTGTATTTCCCTGATGCCGAGTGATATGGAGCACTTTTTCATGTGTCTGTTGGCCATCTGGATGTCTTCTTTGCAGAAATGTCTGTTCATGTCTTCTGCCCATTTCTTGATTGGATTATTTGTTCTTTGGGTGTTGAGTTTGCTAAGTTCTTTATAGATTCTGGACACTAGTCCTTTATCTGATATGTCGTTTGCAAATATCTTCTCCCACTCTGTCAGTTGTCTTTTGATTTTGTTAACTGTTTCCTTTGCTGTGCAAAAGCTTTTGATCTTGATGAAATCCCAATAGTTCATTTTTGCCCTTGCTTCCCTTGCCTTTGGCGTTGTTCCTAGGAAGATGTTGCTGCGGCTGAGGTCGAAGAGGTTGCTGCCTGTGTTCTCCTCAAGGATTTTGATGGATTCCTTTTGCACATTGAGGTCCTTCATCCATTTTGAGTCTATTTTTGTGTGTGGTGTAAGGAAATCGTCCAATTTCATTTTTCTCCATGTGGCTGTCCAGTTTTCTCAGCACCATTTATTGAAGAGGCTGTCTTTTTTCCATTGGACATTCTTTCCTGCTTTGTCGAAGATTAGTTGACCATAGAGTTGAGGGTCTATTTCTGGGCTCTCTATTCTGTTCCATTGATCTATGTGTCTGTTTTTGTGCCAGTACCATGCTGTATGATGATGACAGTTTTGTAATAGAGCTTGAAGTCCGGAATTGTGATGCCACCAAAGTTGGCTTTCTTTTTCAATATCCCTTTGGGTATTTGAGGGCTGAGTATTCACAATATTTTGAAGACAAGTTCATACCTATATCTATATGTGACCTCCCATAAAGTTCACCTGTTATTAATCTGAAAAAAAATGAATACATTTATCTATTAAAAGTCATTCATAAGAATAAGGACAAGTGCATAATCACTTCATTATCTAATAAGAGACGCTAAGATGTAATGAAATTTTTAAAAAGAAAGCAATTTCTCAAGACTTGGATAAGAAATACCATCTGTTTTTTCTAGGCTGAAATTACCAACCATAAAATTATACAACCAAGAGAAACAAAGTTTTCTGAAGAGCCCAAGGCTTCTTTGCAAATTATGTAATGTTTAAATGAGACACTCAACAAATGTTATCTCAATTCTGTTCCAGAACTTCCCACTTTGGGCCTTCTTCACATCACTCATGGTTCTCCTTTCTTGCGTTTGTTAATTTTTGAAAAACTACGCTACTTCCTTTGTCACGTGTTAAAAAACTATAACATCTGCTTCTGAGAAGGTGGAGCAGACACACTTTTCCCTATTCCTCCCACTATGTACGACTGGAAATCCCAGACGCTCCATATAGAACAGGCATATGGATACTCTGAAAAGTAGAGGGGCACCTGGGTGGCTCAGTTAGTTAAGTGGGTATCTTCTGCTCAGGTCATGATCCCAGGATCCTGGAATGCAGATCCTCCTCCTGGTGGGGATCTGTGCTCAGTGCTCCGTGGAGAGTCTGCTTCTCCCTCCCCCTCTGCTCTTGTTCTGGATCTCTCTCTCTCTTCCCCTCCTTCAAATAAATAAATAAATAAAATCTTAAAATAAATAAATAAATAAGATCCTGAAGAGTAGAGAGAAGGCAGACCAGCTAGGGAAATTGGGCCCTGAGGAATCCGATGGTGATTAAGCTCCATGGCTTTCTTTTAGCTTCATTTTTTTTAAGACTTGTAGTTGGAGCACCTGACAACCCAGAAGAGCCAATGGACATGGGCAAAAAGTAGCAACACACATCGACCCTCTCTAGACAAAGGAATAGGGAAATACAGAACACTTTGAACAATTGTTGCTCTACTCTTGTCCAATGCTACAGAAAACAATACGAAACAAAATAAACCACAGGCCTTGTCACTAACCACACAAGCAAGGACTGAATCAAGGTCCTAAATCTTTACCCTTTCAATACAGTGATGAGGAGGACTGATAATCTGCAGAGATAGTGTCAGAAAATGCAAGAAGGGAGCCAGGACTTTCACCCCTGAAATCAGTGGATTACATGGGGATCTTGGAATTTCACCTCCATTGGAAGTAGTACCTTCCTTCCTCTCTGGGTGGCAGAAGAAAATGTCTTCCAATAGGAAATGGACAGTCAGGATATTCACCACTGCCCAGCAGTAATGAGGTCATGCTCTCTGCAATGTCAGTGGAGACCACACAGTGAGTGGAAAGTCCTACTCCTACCCTGTAGTGTAATACTACACTCTCACTATCTTGATAGTAAAGGCATAATAGGGACCTGGACTTACTTTTACCTACACTATTTGGTAGTAACAGTCTACAGTTCACTTTTCTCTTCCAGAGCAGTATCAGAAAAAGCCAATTAAAAAAAGAAAAAAAAGAATTTCAAATAAAATCAAATCTCATAACAATATATAAATGTTAAAATTTTAGTAGAAAATTATCTATTGCTTAAATAAAAAAATACTGATGACATGAAATGTAGCAAAGTAGTAGAGAAACTCAGTCCCACATACTGATGATTGGACTGTGAAACAATGCAGGCACTCTGGAAAAAGAGCTTGACAATTTATTTAAAAAAAAAAAAGGAAGGAAAAGAAAGAAAACTAAACATGCAACTACCATAGAAACCAGCAATTGCACTTCTGGACATTTGTTTCAGAAAAATTAAGACTTAAGTTTGTATGAAAACTTGTACATCAATGTTTATAGCAGCATTCTTTGAAATAGTCCAAAGTTGGAAACAACCTAACTGTCCTTCAACAGGTAAATTGTTAGTCAACATGGTATACCCATGTCATTGAATACTACTCAGCAAATCATCATCATCATCATCATCATGGAACTATTGATACACATAATAAGGAGGCTAAATCTCCAGAGAGTCATGCTGAGTGAAAAAAAAAAACAAAAACAAAACAAAACATTGAAAGGTAAATACTTCGTTTCAAATTATATAACATTGTTGAAATGACGAAAGTATACACATAGAGATCAAATTAGTGATTAAGAGGGGTTAAGAGAGTAGTGTGGGTGGAAGAGAAGTGGGTGTGGCTTACAGGGCTTAAAGAGGGATCTTTGTAGTGATGGAAATGTTCTATATGTAACCATATCAATGTCAAAGTTGTGGCTTGCGGTATTGCACTATCATCTGACAAGATGTCACCATTGGAGAAACTGTGTAAACAATCATAAGATTCCTCTGTAAATTTCTCACAACTACAGGTGAATCTATATAATTATCTCAAAATGAAAGGTTTACGTAAAAAAAAAAAAAGTACACGAATCATTCTTCTTAACTAGGATATCCGATTTTCATTTAATTCAGAATATGTAGAAAGCCTTGTTTTCTCCCTCTTTTTATTCTTCAATAGAAATATCATCTATTTTGAGTTTTTTCAGTAAGATTGAAGGAAAGTATCTCCTCAGAAGAATAATTTATTTGTTTAATAGCTGCCAAATATAAAATACCGTATTTAATCCATGCGTTCAGATTTAGTAAAGGATTAGTATTTGTCCCTATTTGACCTCCGAAAGTCTTTCTCTAAATCTCAAACTCTTAAATATAGTGTGCATTCCTTCACTCAATCATTCACATTTGGACAAACATCCAAAATATACATCTACTATAGAGTCGTTTGTTAGTTTTAGACATGTAGAAACAGCTGTGTAATGAATGTAAACTAGCTACCAACATCACAGGATATTGAAACTGGATTTATTAAAATAAGAGAGTATGGTCTCTGAAGTCAGTTTGGGTTTATATCCTTGCTCCACCACTGGCTATTGTGTAACTTTATATATATATATTAAGCAATCTTTTTGTATCTCCATTTCCTTATCTTTAAAAGGACACATTTATTGCTATCATGCTGGACTTTTGTAGGAACTGAATTAATTAATACTGGTAAGGATGAAGACCAGTGCCTGACACAAAATGGTCAATCAATGTGAATTATTATCATTTGTTATTAAGGTCATTATTATTATTAGAAGGAGGAGTAGAAGAAGTAGTTATATCATTATTAAACCTTCACCCTTCCTCTGTACTTGATCTATGGATGCTAAGTCCCTAAGCACCCACATGGGAACTTCACTCTAGTGCTCCCACCTACCAGCGAACACCAGGCCCTTTAGGCCTGTGAGGAAAGGGCCTGCTCTTGCCATCCCGGTCTTCAAGCCTGGGGCCAGCAGTTCCATAAGGCATCGCTGATGAGGCTGCAAAGATGGTTACAGTCAGACTCCATGTAATCCTGTTTTCTTTAAAGAATGTGGGCCTGTGTTGTAATCATGATTCCCAGCTGGTTTTCATGCACTGTACCCCTGGTCAAACCTGGACTAGCTTTAGAGATCCCAAGAGATCTGGCTTCAGGTGTTTCTGAAAGAGAAACTTCTGTTTCAGGTCCTGGGTTGGCCCTTGATGATGGGGTATGTCCCCCAAATGTTTTGACGGTGGCTCTGTCTATTCCTATATCCAGGAAACCTGGATACCTGGATACCCTGCTCAAGCAGGGACATGCACATTTCCTCAAACACAACTGTCCTCAGGCATCAAGGTCAAATAAGTCTAAGTGGACAGGACTAAGTCCACTAGGCAGGCCATCTTCCAGGGGCTCTAGGTTCCCCATATCGCACTCCTGATTCAGAACCTAAAGAGGTGCTTACAGCCAGAACCCATATAGAACCTTCTGTCTAACTAGGTCTCAGGACCTCTCTAATAGTCATACCACCCAGATTATTTAGGGGAAAAAAAAAGTCATTATTTCTGATCTCAGTGAATAAAGTGATGGTCCCTCTGGTGGCCAAGTAACCTGAACATTAATCTTTATTATTCTTATCCACTGTGACAGGTAATCAATCTGTCAAATATTACTATTTTTGTCTTAATACATCTGGAATTTAGTGTCTTCTTTTCTTCTAAATTGTATAATATTAGTGATATTTAGTTGCAAACAACAGTAATTAATTCTTGAATATCTGGAAAAGAAACTTGCTTGAACAATAATGCATTTATCTCAGACTGGCCAGGGAATCTGAAATCAAGCTTAGAAATAGGAAGTTATTAAGTCATCTCCAGGAGTTGAAAAATAGAAATTTCTCAACAGCCTCCTGGGATTCTGCCTCTAAAATGAATAAATCCTTCCATTATGCATTGGCTCTAATATGGATAACTTGTCTCTAGGCAGCTGGCTGACTTCCCTGAGATATGTTGTTAGGAACTGAAATGTAATTGTAATACGGGTAAATTAACTATTCAGCAGCCTTGATAAGGCAAAAGTTAATTTTGCTGATGCCATCGTAATCTCCCATTTTTGGCTCTGTGGTCACTGTTTATGATTCAATCCTACAGATTCTAGTGTGGCTAAGGAAAGGGTTGTAAGTGCACTGTTCTGACCTCCAGACTAGGAAAACCTCTCTAATATTTGCATTGGGCAGAACCCTCTCTCATTCTAGGTCTGTCTTAGAACATTCAGGCTGGTATAATGGTATAACATAGATTGAGCAGATCGTAACCCACAGAAATGTTCTAGAGGCTAGGAAGTCCATGATCCACACCCTAGTAGATTTTATGTGGTGAGAACCCACTCTTGGTTCACAGAAGGCCCCCTTCTAGTTGTGTCCTCACATGGCAGAAGGGGCGAGGGAGTTCTCCAAGGCTTCATCATAAAGGCACTAACCCCATTCATAAGAGCACTGCCCTCATCCTCTAATTACTTCTCAAAATCCCCACACCCAAATATCATCACAGTACAGATGATGTTTTAACATATGAATTTTAGGGGGATTCAAGCATTCGGTTTATAGCAGGGCCCTTCTTTCAATGTCATTTTACTTTCTACTTCTCAAAAATGTGTCACCCATATCCCAAATATGCCTCTTTCCATTCTCTGCCCAGTGCCTCTAAGTCTGAGTAGATTCCCAACTTAAACCAAATGGTCTCTTTTGAATGAGCCATGAGTAGTTTTCACTTTTCCACTGTCCTTGAGGCCACTTTTATTTAACACTATAAAGCAAACAGTAGTATCTGATTTTCATTAAAAAAAAAAAAAAAAGCTGTAAAGGGAAATCCTTATATGAACATGATGGGGGGAGGCAATGGCTCTCCACGAAAGGAATTTGCATAGATACACGCATACACACCACACATGCTATTTAATTGTGCTTTTGGAACCAACTTGACCTTATTTCAAATACACCATTTTATTTTAATTATAAGATGCTGTTTTAAACTTTATATAGCTAGTTGGGAATCCAGTTCATAATGAGAAGCTTGTATCAGGGAATGTCTTTATGTCTCATAGCAAGTTTTTCTGTAGTGTCAGAGCCAGCCAACAAGTCAGGAAACTTTCTGGGGGCAGAGGGATGAGGAGAGAAAGAAGAAATTATTTTCCAAAATAAGGATAATTTGTTTCAATAACATTTATGGACCTTATGATTCCCAGTGCACAAATTGCTATGGTACATATACAATATCCTCATTTATTGTAAATCTTTCCTGTGCTGTTGCATCTTTTATACCACAAAGAGGAAGAGCTGTTACCAATGCAGTCAGACAAGTTAGAGTAGCCATCTTTTTTTGGCTCCCATAATGACATTCAGTCATTTAGGCTTTCCAGGAAATAGTTCAATTAACGAACTGTATTACCTTCAAAATCAAAAGTAAGTGACCACGATCACTTTAGCATTTCTCTCAGCCTGACTAAACTTTAGATAGACTCTTTACAGACTCTAAGCTCTGAGCTCACTTATTTTAGCAAACTTGTAAAAATGAATTATTTCTCTGCTCCTCTGAGATTTGTTTTGAGATTTATTATTATTATTATTTTTTAATCTCACCAGTATCATGACCCAGGAATGTCTTTCTCAAGGCATTGAGAAACCTATCCCTTTGAACTGTAAACATATACCCTTCTGTGGTAGAACAGAAGTCTATGTTTAGTGGTGGCCAATTCGCAAACACAGATCATAGAGACAAATATTTGCCAACTGAGGAATAACTCAATGTACTCGGCACCTCTCATTGACCATCCTCCCTGAAATCAATGTCCCCTGTCCTTTCCCACTAGCTCACCTCATCTCTTAAAAGTCCTCCTGAATTTTGTTTCAGAAGAGCTAATATCTGACTGGGGTCTGGCCTCTCTCTCACCGCAATCACCTTGAGTAAGTAAAGTCTTTCTTAATTTTGTCTAGTTCAATTTTTGCTTTTGCAGAAGCCACCGGTAACAGGACTTTTCCTACACCTTTGGCACTCTATCACCACATTCCCCAGGGGATCATCAGAAATTTAAATAAGATGCATATTGACCATAATAATCTCCCATTCTTCATTAAGTTTGTTTCTATACAAGGCATCTAAAGCAACAGCAGATTTTATCAGGACTTTCTCAGTACAGGGAATCAGCATGGCTTCCTGTGAGACTGAGAACTTCTCAAAGTCGGTGTAATTAAATTGGAGCACTGAGCCAGAGGATTAGTGTTGATATGATATTAATGTTGATATTTTCATATCAATGCAATATTATGTTTTCTATGTAAAAGCACCATTTGAAAATATTTTCTCTTCAAGCAGTCACCCTTGGTGCAATATCCATACTGATTTATTCCAAGAACCACATCTACAACAACAGCTGCAGTATGAAATATGACTTGATTAAATGGTTTAAAATTTGCTATCATCCCTCAAATTTCATCTCTTTCCTGATGTGGATAATTTTTTAAAATAAATGAGGATATGATAAGAATCACAACAAATGCATATATCAAGTATTTGATAGTGGCACCAAACTGCACACTGAATCCCAGGGAGATAAGATACTGATAGAATTTGGTGCTTCTTATTCACATTCTCTAAGGGGAAGTAAGGTAAATATGGGTACCAGGAAGTGCTGTTAATGGTCCTAACTCCAGGAATGTAGAGCAGAGTCTAGAAAACTATCCCCCTAGAGCCGAACATTTATAGGAAGGCTGTCTTTCACATACATGTTCTATAGTAGGAACCCAATACATTCCTGTAATTAGCTGCTTAAACATTAAGGATAATATTTGTTATAGTCAAATATTCTGTGGTGTTACTCTTATATGAAGATAATAACTTCATATCAGTTATTATCTTCCAGTAGTAATACCACATCACAGAATATGTTCTGATATCTCATGCCTCTCAATAATATAATGGTAGCAAAATTATGCAACTTCTTCAAATTCCAAGTATTTCATTTGTAGGTAAAAATGAAACAAGAGAAACTAGCCCAAATATAGTATCTAATTCTCTGTGCCTTGATGCAAAAAAAAGAAAATGCATATGATACTCTGTAACACAATTTATCTTAATTATAATCTAGACATTATACAATATTATTTTTAAGTTTACAAGTGTGTTGTATAAAGTTCTTATTTTACTTCCTCACCAAAGAGAAAAAAACAAGCCATTGGAAAGTGAGGTCAAAGATTTCATTATAGATGAAAAAAATTATTAGAGCTAAGAAGGAAGTCTCTTGCTGTATTTTTGCTTTTTTATCACTAATTTGTTTTCAGAAATGGGACATATATTCCCTTTAGCTATTTGTAAAATAATCACAATCATATTTCCCTTTGTTCTAAAAGAATTATCAAAGTAGGCAAATTAAAATATA
Organism: Mustela nivalis; assembly: GCF_964662115.1. Taxonomy (NCBI): domain Eukaryota; kingdom Metazoa; phylum Chordata; class Mammalia; order Carnivora; family Mustelidae; genus Mustela; species Mustela nivalis. Next base: position 16,501,388 of record NC_139023.1, on the reverse strand, counting down.
ATCTTCATTATTGCTTATTTTGAGTGATTTATCAATCTATTTCACTTTGGTATATTCCATTTAAAAATTAACCAATATTACATAATTTAAGATAATAGCATATGAATTTTAATTTGTGTTATTTTTATATTTACTATCACTCAATGGCATCTAAAAGCCAAATCTAGATATGATTTACCAGTAGTTGAATATATTATGCTTTCTGCCCATTATTGGATAATGAGAATTTAAGATTACATAATTTAAAAATAATGCAGAATAGAAAGAATACTGGGCCAATAGTAAAACATATAAGCAAATAGTTGACTATCTCATCTCCTGGTCAGTTAGACAGTTTATGTTATTTTAATTTCAATTATGTGGTTCAGTTTGCCCTAGCTTTTCGTAGACCTATTTTTGTAGACCTACTTTGCTAGAACAATGTCTAGCTTTTCTTCCTAATTGCCAGCTACTCTGATCTATAGACACATTGGTCTCATACTAGTTGCAGATGAAACAGTCTTACATAGATCTTTCTATTAGTTCCTAAAATTGCTCTAAATTCTAATCCTTACAATAAATCACTTATGTCATGTCAATATCTGTGTCAATAAGTTACTTTTTCTATCATTCAGGATTTTCACTTTTCTTTGAACAAAGACTAACTGATATGGTATATGACATAAGTCTTCAGTCAATATATTTTTATTTCTCTTTATATAAGATACAAATACATGGAAGCAACATTACAAAAATTTTTTTTTATTTCTCTATTTTGTATCTTTTACTTACTCAGGTAATACAGTAGTCACCTACATACTGAACAATCATCCCAAGAAATAGAACATCTCTAACAATGGCCTGGGTAACAACTTTATACTCCTATACTCAGAAAACTTTATAGTTTACTGAGTATAGATTCTGTGCCTCTTTGGTTAGGTTTATTCCTAGGTATCTTATGGTTTTGGGTGCAATTGTAAATGGGATTGAATCCTTAATTTCTCTTTATTCTGTCTTGCTCTTGGTGTAGAGAAATGCAACTGATTTCTGTGCATTGATTTTAAACCTGACACTTTACTGAATTCCTGTATAAGTTCTAGCAGTTTTGGAATGGAGTCTTTTGGGTTTTCCACATATAGTATCATATCATCTGCGAAAAGTGATAATTTGACTTCTTCTTTGCCGGTTTGGATGCCTTTAACTTCCTTTTGTTGTCTGATTGCTGAGGCTAGGACCTCTAGTACTATGCTGAATAGCAGTGGTGATAATGGACATGCCTGCCGTGTTCCTGACCTTAGCGGAAAAGCTTTCAGTTTTTCTCCATTGAGAATGATATTTGCAGTGGGTTTTTCATAGATGGCTTTGATGATATTGAGGTATGTGCCCTCTATCCCTACACGTTGAAGAGTTTTGATCAGGAAGGGATGCTGTACTTTGTCAAATGCTTTTTCAGCATCTATTGAGAGTATCATGTGGTTCTTGTTCTTTCTTTTATTGATGTGTTGTATCACATTGACTGATTTGCGGATGTTGAACCAACCTTGCAGCCCTGGAATAAATCCCACTTGGTCGTGGTGAATAATCCTTTTAATGTACTGTTGAATCCTATTGGCTAGTATTTTGTTGAGTATTTTCGCATCTGTGTTCATCAAGGATATTGGTCTATAGCTCTCTTTTTTGATGGGATCCTTGTCTGGTTTTGGGATCAAAACCAGATGCAGGCCTCATAAAAAGAGTTTGGAAGTTTTCCTTCCATTTCTATTTTTTGGAACAGTTTCAGGAGAATAGGAATTAGTTCTTCTTTAAATGTTTGGTAGAATTCCCCCGGGAAGCCGTCTGGCCCTGGGCTTTTGTTTGTTTGGAGATTTTTAATGACTGTTTCAATATCCTTACTGGTTATGGGTCTGTTCAGGCTTTCTATTTCTTCCTGGTTCAGTTGTGGTAGTTTATATGTTTCTAGGAATGCATCCATTTCTTCCAGATTGTCAAATTTATTGGCGTAGAGTTACTCATAGTATGTTCTTATAATAGTTTGTATTTCTTTGGTGTTAGTTGTGATCTCTCCTCTTTCATTCATGATTTTATTTATTTGGGTCCTTTCTCTTTTCTTTTTGATAAGTCGGGTCAGGGGTTTATCAATTTTATTAATTCTTTCAAAGAACCAGCTCCTAGTTTCGTTGATTTGTTCTATTGTTTTTTTGGTTTCTATTTCATTGATTTCTGCTCTGATCTTTATGATTTCTCTTCTCCTGCTGGGCTTAGGGTTTCTTCCTTGTTCTTTCTCCAGCTCCTTTAGGTGTAGGGTTAGGTTGTGTACCTGAGACCTTTCTTGTTTCTTGAGAAAGGCTTGTACCGCTATATATTTTCCTCTCAGGACTGCCTTTGTTGTGTCCCACAGATTTTGAACCGTTGTATTTTCATTATCATTTGTTTCCATGATTTTTTTCAATTCTTCTTTAATTTCCTGGTTGACCCATTCATTCTTTAGAAGGATGCTGTTTAGTTTCCATGTATTTGGGTTCTTTCCAAATCTCCTTTTGTGGTTGAGTTCTAGCTTTAGAGCATTGTGGTCTGAAAATGTGCAGGGAATGATCCCAATCTTTTGATACCAGTTGAGTCCTGATTTAGGACCGATGTGATCTATTCTGGAGAATGTTCAATGTGCACTAGAGAAGAATGTGTATTCTGTTGCTTTGGGATAAAATGTTCTGAATATATCTGTGATGTCCATCTGGTCCAGTGTGTCGTTGAAGGCCTTTATTTCCTTGCTGATCTTTTGCTTGGATGATCTGTCCATTTCAGTGAGGGGAGTGTTAAAGTCCCCTACTATTATTGTATTATTGTTGATGTGTTTCTTTGATTTTGCTATTAATTGGTTTATATAGTTGGCTGCTCCCACGTTGGGGGCATAGATATTTAAAATTGTTAAATCTTCTTGTTGGACAGACCCTTTGAGTATGATATAGTGTCTTTCCTCATCTCAAATTATAGTCTTTGGCTTAAAATCTAATTGATCTGATATAAGGATTGTCACTCCTGCTTTCTTCTGATGTCCATTAGCATGGTAAATTCTTTTCCACCCCCTCACTTTAAATCTAGAGGTGTCTTCGGGCTTAAAATGAGTTTCTTGGAGGCAACATATAGATGGGTTTTGACAGGGGCATTTAGCCCATTAACATTCAGGGTAACTATTGAGAGATATGAATTTAGTGCCATTGTATTGCCTGTAAGGTGACTGTTACTGTATATGGTCTCTGTTCCTTTCTGATCTACCACTTGTAGGCTCTCTCTTTGCTTAGAGGACCCCTTTCAATATTTCCTGTAGAGCTGGTTTGGTGTTTGCAAATTCTTTCAGTTTTTGTTTGTCCTGGAAGCTTTTAATCTCTCCTTCTATTTTCAATGATAGCCTAGCTGGATATAGTATTCTTTGCTGCATGTTTTTTCTCATTTAGTGCTCTGAAAATATCATGCCAGCTCTTTCTGGACTGCCAGGTCTCTGTGGATAAGTCAGCTGCCAATCTAATATTTTTACCATTGTATGTTACAGACTTCTTTTCCCGGGCTGCTTTCAATATTTTCTCCTTGTCACTGAGACTTGTAAATTTTACTATTAGGTGACGGGGTGTGGGCCTATTCTTATTGATTTTGAGGGGCGTTCTCTGAACCTCCTGAATTTTGATGCTCGTTCCCTTTGCCATATTGGGGAAATTCTCCCCAATAATTCTCTCCAGTATACCTTCTGCTCCCCTCTCTCTTTCTTCTTCTTCTGGAATCCCAATTATTCTAATGTGTTTCGTCTTATGGTGTCACTTATCTCTCGAATTCTCCCCTCGTGGTCCAGTAGCTGTTTGTCCCTCTTTTGCTCAGCTTCTTTATTCTCTGTCATTTGGTCTTCTATATCACTAATTCTTTCTTCTGCCTCATTTATCCTAGCAGTGAGAGCCTCCATTTTTGATTGCACCTCATTAATAGCTTTTTTGATTTCAACTTGGTTAGATTTTCGTTCTTTTATTTCTCCAGAAAGGGCTTTTATATCTCTCGAGAGGGTTTCTCTCATATCTTCCATGCCTTTTTCGAGCCCGTCTAGAGAATTGTCATTCTGAACTCTAGATCTGACATATTACCAATGTCTGTATTGATTAGGTCCCTAGCCTTCGGTACTGCCTCTTGTTCTTTTTTTTGTGTTGAATTGTTCCGTCTTGTCATTTTGTCCAGATAAGAGTATATGAAGGAGAAAGGAAAATACTAAAAGGGTGGCAACAACCCCAGGAAAATATGCTTTAACCAAATTAGAAGAGATCCCAAATCGTGATGGGGGAGAAAGGGGATAAAAAGAGGTTCAAAAATGAAAAAAGAAAAGAAAAAAAAAAGAAAAAAGGAAAAAAAAAGAAAAGAATTTAAAAAAAAAGAAAACGAATAAGAAAAATATAAAAAAGAAAAAATATATATATTACATAAACTAGTTAAAAAACATTAAAAAAGAAAAAGGTAAAAGTTAAAAAAAAAATTTTCCAGATGGCGAGAAAAAAAAACAAAAAATGAAAAAGAAAAAAATTAAATTAACTGTAAGACTAAAAGTAATCACAGGGAAAAAGCCATGAGTTCCGTGCTTTGTTTTTTCCTCCTCTTGAATTCTGCTGCTCTCCTTGGTTTTGAAACCGCACTCCTTGGTAGGTGAACTTGGTCTCGGCTGGATTTCTTGTTGATCTTCTCGGGGAGGGGCCTGTTGTAGTGATTCTCAAGTGTCTTTGCCCCAGGCGGAATTGCACCGCCCTTACCAGGGGCTGGGGTGAGTAATCCGGTCGGGTTTGCTTTCAGGAGCTTTTGTTCCCTGAGCGCTTTCCGTAGAGTTCCGGAGGGCGGGAATACAAATGGCGGCCTCCTGGTCTCCGGCCCGGAGGAGCCGAGAGCCCAGGGCCCCACTCCTCAGTGCACCCTCAGTTAACAGCGCCCAGTTACTCCCGTCTGCCTGACCTCCGGCCGCGCTCCGAGCTCACCGAGCCTGCGACCGGTCAAGGTAACACGGAGCTGTGAGCTTACTGTGGCTCTGTCTCTGCAGCCGGCTTTCCTGTTCCAATACCCGCAAGCTCTGCGACACTCAGACACCCCCGATCCTTCTGTGACGCTGCAGGACCTGAGGCCACGCTGACCCCGCGTGGGCTTCGCCCCGGGTAGCCTCTGGAGCGATGTCCCTCAGCGGAACAGACTTTTAAAAGTCCTGATTTTGTGCGCGGTTGCTCCGCCGCTTGCCGGGAGCCGGCCCCTCCCCCCGGGGTCTATCTTCCCGTCGCTTTGGATTCACTTCTCCGCCGGTCCTACCTTTCAGAAAGTGGTTGTTTTTCTGTTTCCAGAATTGCTGTTCTTCTTCTCTTCGATCTGCCGATGGATTTGCAGGTGTTTGCAATCTTTAGATAAGCTATCTAGCTGATCTCCGGCTAGCTGAAGTCAACATTACAAAAAATTTAATAATCATCTTATTGGGTCTTGTCAATGGAACAGTATTCAATGTAGATGCAATTTACAAAATGCTATTGTAAGTATATTTTGTGTATTAATTTGTCAACTAAAGTTCAAAATAGAAATGTTCCTCCAAGGTAGAACATAAGAAGAGTCAATATAATTTATTGTTAATTAAATTTACAGTAGTAAAAGTGGCTATAATTGGCTAATGAACACTGTATATATAGTCTTATCTGGTAAAAACATTGTAATTGCAGAGTGATTTATGGATTACAAATGGTGAACTCTTCAAAAGATTCTGATGGTTTACTCTTATTAATCCAGAACCCCCATACTCATGCAATAAATACATTTACATTGTTTAAAAGATATAGAAATTCTAATATTTTAAGATAAAGATATAGAACTATGTGTTTATTACCTGTGGGCAAAGGTCTTAATAAAAAATTAAAAGACCAATAAAATGTAACATTAATTGATGGTTTCATTTGAAATATTAAAATCTTAAAAAATAGCTATACCAAAAAAACCCCACCATAAACAGTGTTAAAATATTACTGCCAACAAACCAGAGAAGTCAAAATTTAGAATAAAAACTATCAAAAAAGCATTAAAATTTTCAAAGAAAGAACAGATAAATTTTTGAAAAACAAAAGTTATAGTAAAATGACAAAGAAGTGAATAATCTAATTAACTTATTTTCTAAGACTAGTGTGACCTTCATACCAAAACTTGTCAAGGACAGTAAAAATAAAAATTAAATAAAATTAAGTTTAAATTAAAATTAAAAATAAATAAAAATAACTAATATTTGCTGGATATCTTAACTTCCCTGAAGGTTTAGAAGTATTCAGGTCATTGTGATAATTTCTGGATCAAGCCCTCATGCTGACTATTACTTTTGTTAAGACAATGATTATTGGCTATTGTCCTTTATCTATCTCCTAATCTAGGATATGCATCTTAACCTTCATCAAGTCCAACCCCATGTAATATCTATCTATTGTTTTTCAAGTCAAGTGTTTTCTGGCAGTATTTTGGACCATGAAGGAAATCCTTGATTTTGTCCTTACCATGTGAGATTCAAGGGCTACTTAGAAAAGCCCCACCCACCTTATAATGTTCCACTTGAGCCATAATTTTCCTCCATGTTATTGTGGCAGCCTTCTATATGGTCATTTTTTTTTCTTTTTTTTTCTTTTTTTAAGATTTTATTTATTGATTTGACAGAGAGAGAGATATCACAAGTAGGCAGAGAGGCAGGCAGAAAGAGAGAATGAAGCTCCCCGCTGAGCAAAGAGCCCGATGCGGGGCTTGATCCCAGGACCCTGAAATCATGACCTGAGCCAAAGGCAGCAGCTTAACCCACTGAGCCACCCAGGTGCCCCTATATGATCATTTTCTTTAAGGGGTCTCAAAAAGCACAAAGATAAACCATGGGCCATAGCATTTCCATTATTTTTTCAAATTAATTGAATATTGTGGTATTAGGAATGCCTCATTTTATTTCCACTACTCTTTTTCTTCCTTTATTTATTTTTTCCCATGATTAGCTGCTCACAAATCTTAATCGACAAAGCATAAAGCCAACCATTCCCTAGTACTGAAGTAGTCAGTCAATAAATTAATTGCCTAATTAAATATGAATATATAGTTCTAACCTTAAAGAAAAAATTAAAAAATCCTAAGAGAGAAACATAGTTTACAAATTAGGACTTGTTATCTACAACAATAGTTACTATCAGATAGCAATAGAAAACATCTTCAAAGTTCTGAGAGAAAAAAAGAAAAAAATCTTAGGGATGCCTGGATGGCTCATTTGGTTGGATGACTGCCTTCAGCTCAGGTCATGATCCCGGAGTCCCGGGATCGAGTCCTGCATCCGGCTCCCAGCTCCACCAGGAGTCTGCTTCTCCCTCTGACCTTCTCCTTGCTCATGCTCTCTCTCACTGTCTCTCTCTCAAATAAATAAATAAAATGTTTTTTTAAAAAATCTTATAATGCAATATTTTACAAGCCAATTTGTTTTTCATGCCCTAAGGTAACTGTCTTGTCTCTTTAAGAATTCCAAAAAGTAGGTAATATAGCATCTTTTATAATAATAAAGTGAATAATCATGTAGAGGAAGAATATCAACAAAAAAGCATACAGATCAAAATTCAAAATTCCATGACAGAAAGCATTATAAACATGCAATTATGGAAATACATCCGATGATATAATTTATAGTCTCTCCACAAAGCACTTAAAAATTTAAGATATGATGGTAAATTGTATTATTTTAAATTAGCAGTTGATCTTACAATCAAGTAATAGAAATCCATTGAGTGTAAAAATATTAAAATTTATAAAACTACTAAGTTAGAGCACCTGGGTGGCTCAGTTGATTAAGCCTACAACTGTGGATTTTGGCTCAGGTCATGATCTCATGGGTCATGAGGTCAAGCCTGCATCAGGCTCCATGTTGAGCAGGGAATCTGCTTGAAGATTCTCTCCCTCTGCTCTTTTGCCACTCATGCTTTCTCTCTCTAATAAATAAATTAATTTTTTAAAAAGTTATATGTTTGATGGTTCAACGATAACTTGAAACAGAAAAATGAAGATAGTGAGAATGGAATAAAATTTGAGATAAATATAGCTGCAAAGACTATCTTATTAACTACTCATAATATCTTCTATTCAATGTAATTAACTATTTCTTGTGTCAGTTATCAACTTTGCCACAATGTTACAAATATTTTCTTCATTTCCTGCTCTGCAATGATGGACATTTCTGCATTGCTGTAAAGACTATATTACATTTTACTGGTTCAAAGCAGGAAGGGGAATTGCTTTTGGCTCCTTTGTACTGCTGTTTTTATTTGTTCTTGCTTCTGCTGCACAGCTTTCAGTAACATATGTGTAAATGTATTTCAGTGATTCTCTGTACCAGGCATAATTGTGCAGTCATTTAAAATGTATGAATGATACATCTGTCGGATCCAATATAGTGAACCCCTTTGTATTCTCTGCCTTGTCCTGGCCCAGTGACCATCTCGTAATGATCTTTCCAAGGCATCTGCTACATCTCCTAGACCTTTCATGGCCCTATTGCATAGTAAACTCCTAAAGCTCCAAATCCCAATGAGTACCTGTCCTCTAGACTCAGCCTAACCACAACCTGGAAGGTTGTCTCCTCTTGCCATACAGACCTGGTGAGCAGATGCTCAATGTCCTGGCTTTCTGTGCATTCCTGTCCAATAACATTAGCATGTGTGTACCCCCAGATGACTGTGCTTGGTAGACAACTGTGGATCAGTTCCAGCCATGTAGCTTAGGAAACTTATGTGACATCTAAAGGACTTTAACTCCTTCCACAATAAATTGGAACCTTGGGAAGGAGGTGTACTTTTTACGTTCATCCTTCCTAAAGTACTCTTCCATAGCCCTAGGCATATTTTTTGTTTGTTTTCTTCCCATATTTACTATCACTCTCCAGTTCTAATTAAAAAGTACTCATGACAAATATCCTCTGTCCAAATTACTATGTGGTGTCTATCTTATGACTGAACCATAAATGATACTTTTAGTCTGCAAACCCTGTAAGTACCGGGACAGGAGGTAGGTCATCTCTGTATCTAGCAACAAAAGACAGCGACCAACACAAGGCATTTTCTCTATAAATGCTTGATTGAATTAAATCTAAAAATGGGTTTGCATTGCTTTATCTCATGGTTCCTCTGATTTCTTCAAAATCATAGCAAATATTCTCTATCTAGTATGAACAGGCACATAAGGTTTCCATCTATGTTTCAACAAAAATAGTGTAAAACATGAAATTTTTATTAGTTATTAGGTAAGGCAGGAGATTGTTTCAAGAAATAATGTTTAGTCAACTCTGACAAATGCTGCTAAGACCTTGAAGAAGAAAAAAGTGTCATTTTTGCTAATGCTGAAGTGGTTGTTGATTTAGCAGGATCAATTTCAATAAAGGCATAGAGGCAGAAACCAGATCAGACTGGTTGGACTATAAAGCATAGGTGAAGAAATGAAAACAAGTGTGGAGCTTTTTTTTTTAAATATAGTTTCGTGAAATTAAAATGACATTTCACTTCTTTGCTTCCTTTCTTTTTATTCTTGTTCTCTCCGTCCCTCATTAAAAACCATAAAATTTTATAAAACATTTTTATTCAGAGAGTAAAGATCTAGCAGAAAAGATGCAGTTAAAGATATAAAGCAGAAAGACCATAATACAAGGGAAAATGTCTTTGAGCAGGTGTGAGGTGGTGAACTTGAAAGCAAGTACCGGAGAGCTGGCCTAATATATATAGGAACACACTCGATACTTTAAAGAAAAGTGAAGAAGCAGATATACGCAGGAGGTTATAGAGTTAGTGGTAGAAATAGCAGAGATTTCACATCTCATGGCTTCTAGTTTCTTAGTAGATAAGGGAGAGCCAAAAAAAAATTTCTTCCTAAGAGGAAAATACCTAAATAGAGAATTTCACAGTAATAATAGTGGCTATTTACTTTGAAGATCACAAAATCTAAATGAAGTAAGTCTTTTCTGTTATTTATTTTTCATTGATAATGTTCAATTGCTCAAGTGCACAAAAAGTTAAGGTAAATAGTTGAATTTATGTAGATGAATAGGAGAAAACATGGATGGAAATTAAAATAGAGAATTGTAAATATTTTCAACAGAATCATGTGGATGTTGTAAGTTAAGAAGGGTAGACAGTGAACTGTAAAATGTGACTGATGCTAATGATTAGGTAAATTATTAAGACATTATATGTACATGTATAATATACATTATTTATATGTATTCTCTACACTGAAACCATGTTATAGAAAAACTAACATTAAAATGTAAAAGCACTATAGGGAAATGATATAATAAAACACAGACCTCTATGTTCTACCTTACATTCTAATCTGAACCTTTTAACACAAGTTGTCCTTCCACTGCTTGTATATTCACCATCAAACTTCATCATTTTTTCTCAAATATATGAATGATGTATTTTTTGGATCATGATAATTACCTAGAAGTCCTGCAACATTACAAAGTGAGAAGGACTACGTGTTGTCTAATGTCTAATAGGTGAGGCACCCAAGTCCCCCCTTCCAGTATTGAGGATGAAGAGGCCACCTTCCCTAAGTTCATGTCCCCTTCTAGAAACTTCCAGTGGTGGCTCAGTGGTTTAAAGCCTCTGCCTTCGGCTCAGGTCATGATCTCAGGGTCCCGGGATCAAGTCCCGCATCGGGCTTTCTGCTCAGTAGGGAACCTGCTTCCCCCTCTCTCTCTATCTGCTTCTCTGCCTACTTGTGATTTCTGTCTGTCAAATAAATAAATAAATAATCTTAAAGAACCCCTGTAGTTACACTGGGCCCACATGTATAATCTAGAATACTCTCCCTCTTTAAAAAAAAAAAAAAAAAAGTCCCTAAGTTCATGTCCCCTTCTAGAAACTTCCAGTGATTTGTGGTTGTGGGTATATATGGCATGGCCCCTCACCCAAATTAGAGACAAGACTGAAGGCCTATCCCACCTCCAGAACTTCCCATCAAAGAATAAGATCTTTTTTTCAACTGCATTGTAGTTCACCTTACTCTGCCCATTATTTTACTCTTTTAATGTTTTTGACCTCAAATGTCTTCAAAGGCTGTTTCAAGAGAAACCAGATTTGTGACTGTTAGTTCCAGGTCAGAAGAAAGCAGTTAAAAAACAGACTCTAGAATGAGATTTTTAAACAATTTATCTGGTGTCTAGCTGGCAATAAGGTCTCATCAGGGATGATAAGTAGAACATGAAATTGTGGTGTGTTTGTTAAATTTTCACTAGTGATGATCTGGAAAATGTACCAGTGGAAAGGAATTCCCCTGACGGTAAATGATATCAAGCATTTGAGAAAGAAGTAAGATATGACAATTATGGCATTAGGTACTTAGGAAACCAATGTTTTGGGGAAAAGAAAAAGACTAAGAATAACTGATCATCTATTAAAATTTAAGTTTCAAAGCTATAACATGTCCTTCGTAAAATATAGAAAGACTCCAACATCCCACATCAGAAGGCAGAAAAAGATTAGGAGAAGATAAAGGATTAAATCATAAGAGAATAAATTTAAAGGTTGCAGGATGGTGGGACCTACGGGCTCTATTTAATTTACCAACCTGTTACTGGAAAAAACCTGATAGATTCTGAAGGGCATCAGCAAACTATCACAAAACAATCATATTGTTTCCTATTGCAGCTGCAATCCAACTGTCCTGTCTTTGTTAACTCACATTACTATAGCCTCAGGTATGTAAGATACATTTATTAATCTGTGGTGTGTTAAGTTGCCACTGTATAGTATAGTTCAAAGGGAATTGGCATCTGGGCAGATCTGTGCAATATCACCTTGTTGCTTTATATCAGTGTTGTCGTATTAATCAGACTGTCAAAAAGCGACAACACAGTGAAGGCCTTGGTAATGCAAATGCCTTTGAGAAAAAGGAAAAAAAAATATTATAAAGTTTTGGGGTCCTGCCACATCAGTGGTTTTAGGGGTCCAGTGCTCTGAGGGCTACAGAGACATTACTAAAAATGTAAAAGATGAATTATTGCATCTGATTCTTTTCGCCACTTCGGTGTAATTACAAACCCTGTCAGTCTTTTGGGGGGTTCTGGAGGCAGCAGAACCACAGTTCCACAGTTAGGGATATATATTTTTCTCCCTGACCAGCATATAGAGAAGAAAAATGTAAGCTTTTTTAAGTGATAGTTTCACTAAGAATGTGAAAAAGAAATAGAGAAAGAGTGGAAGGAAAGAAGGAGGGAGGGAGGGAGGAAAATGAAAGGAAAGGAAGGGAGGGAGAAAGAAAAACGAATTGCATCCATTTGGAGCTAGCCCAGGCAGAGAGCTATAAAGGAAAACTCCTCTCATTGGGCAGAAATTTGGATGGTGTACTCTATTACCCACTTGCAGAAGGAAAAACAATTCAACATAAGAAACATACAAGGAATGTCAGTTTTTTTTTCCCCCAATCTCAAGGCAATTTGGGGGGGATGTGCTTGTGTAAAATAAAATGTCTGCAGTTTTCATGGGGGTCGAAATTAGGTAAAAACCAAATCAAATACCCAGACCATTGGAATTCATGATTTCAGAAATCAAAAGCTTATCATCTCCACTTGTCTTTCATTCTCATCTCTTTAAAAGTCACTCATGTGGATGTCTTCATTTTCAACATATATAAAATAAAATAACCCCCTCCTCCAAATCTGTATCATTGACCAGATTAATTTTCCCCAGAAGTGTTAATATTTTCTAAATAACAAAAATGGAAACCTTGCACAAAATAAACTCTTGAAAATATTCTTAATTTGTGATATTTATTATGCGGGCTCTATTTTTTTTTCTTTTACTATAAATAGTTCCTTTACCCCACTGATCATCAGGAAATCACTTACTAAAATGTCTAAGTTTTGTATAGGACAATAGAAATTTGGGCATTTTTTTTTTTTTTTAAGGCCTGAAAATAGGCACACCTTTCCTTCTGTTAGGATTTTCATGTAGCGATTTTTATTAGTCAGGTTAGCAGTTGCACTGAGTTTTTGATTTAGTGTTGGAGCTATGTTTATTCTTAGGGCACCTCAGCTTTTACATTCCTATAGAGGTAGCCTGTGTCTAGAGTGGAATGTAATTTACGTGAGCATGCTTCTTTTTAAAGATATGTAATTTTTCTTTGTATGTTCCTCACAGAATGCTTCTTTTCAAGCTCTGGTTCTCCTCCTGTCCCTCTCCCAACACTTTTGGTATTTAAAGAGTATCAGCTTGGGTGAAGGGTTTGGTTGGAACCAGGGGTGGGACTGGGATTCAGTCTGCTGGGGTTCTGATGAAGTCTCAGTCTTGGGCTAGCACTGAACCCACAGTTTAGACAGTGTAGGCTTTCTTCTTCTCCTGTTCCTTCCCTGCATTGAGTATTGTTCTCCCATCTTAGTCCTGTATTTCCTTCTTGAATTGGCTTTAGATTCCCCTTTCCTCCTGTGATGAGTACTCACATCTCAAGGCCAACTGTGTTGTCATTTTCCCCACTATTAGGACTTTCATTCCACAGAGAAAAAAAAAAAAAGAAAGAAAGAAAGAAAGAAAAAAAAAAAAAAAGAGGGACATCCCTTCACTGCAAAAATTCCTGTTAAAGAGCAGGAATAGTTTCTTGTCTACCACTATTACCACGCATGCCCAAGTCTGCACCAAAATGGACATTTATGGGGGCTCTTTGTGATCTTTTTTCTGTCTAGTTGGTGGATTCATGGCAAAGAGCCTACAAAGGGATGTAAACTCCCCAATTTTGCATCTCCAGGGATTTCACACTATCTCAGTATCCCTAGCACAGACTTTTCTAGTTTCTCTGTTTTTCTAACAGAACTATTCTTATGGTATCCTGTTGTAGCTACTATCACAGATGGACATGTGTTCGAATCTCCTCTCTTTCCGAAGATGCTGTTTCTTCTTAGATTTTTGGGTCCATTGTTTGTTCTCTCCTACCTCAACTCTGTAATGAGTTAGAGGGTAAAGAAATCAGAAATTTCAAATGAACCATGGATTATTTTGTTGAAAGGTGGAAGAGACACTCCTTCCATTTCTTTATATCCCAGGGTGAAAAGTAAAAACTGCCTTCACTTTTTAAGGATAATTTTTTATACATAGAGCTCTAGGATCAGGATCTTTTCTTCTTTTAGCACCTTAAAGATGCTACCCCTTTGTTTATTGGCTTTAAATTTTTTATATACTAGGAACAAGTATATACTTCTACATAATCACAATTAAATTATCGCACTGAAGAAATTTAATAATGATAAAATGTTATGTAATATAGAATCTATATCCAAGTATCTACAATTATCTAAATAATGCATGTTATAATAACCTATATAACACATTTGTTTTCAATTGAGGATTCAATCAATATTGGGGCCAATTCCACGTTAAAACATGTTAACTCTAGGGACTGCCTGGGCCTACTTAGCCACGGTGACTTCATGTTACCTAGGTAGACATTTTGTTGTTTAATAAAAGCCTCAGCAGTTGGGCACCTGGGTGGCTCAGTTGGTTGGGCCACTGCCTTTGGCTCAGGTCATGATCCCGGAGTTCTGAGATGGAGTCCCGCATAGGGCTCCTTGCTCGGCGGGGAGCCTGCTTCTCCCTCTGCCTGCTCTGCCTGTTGATTCCCCCTGCGTTGTGTGCTCTCTCTCTCTCTCTCTCTCTGACAAATAAATAAATCTTAAAAAAATAAAATAAAAAAATAAAACCCTCAGCAGTTACTGCTCTCGGTTCCAGGTAACTGTTACTAAAACACAACACCTAAAACAAGGTAACTGTTACTAAAACACACCTAAAACAAGGCCATTTTGTTTATATCAGTTCCAGTAACTATTACTAAAACACATACCTAAAACAAGGCCATTTTGCTGTTTAATAAACGCCTCAACAGTTACTAGTATCGGTTCCTGGTAACCGTTACTAAAACACACAGGTAGGAGACATCCAATCAGCCAAAGCCACATATGTAGATGTTTGTGATTGTGCCCTATAAAAGCTAGCCTGTAAGACTAAGGGGCGTCGCTCTCTTTGGAGGCGGCCCTGGCTGGTCAGTCTGACTTCTAATGCTTGGCATAGAATAAGGCTTTGCGTAACTTTGTCTCAGTCTCTTCCTTTGATAACGGACCCAACAATCAAGGATCTAATCAGTGTTAGCTTATAATTCTAGAATCATTTCTCTGTTTATATTTTTACTCTCATGACATTAATGTTTTAGAAAAGTCCTTTAGGAAGTGAAGAATAGCGTGATTAAAGATAGCATGCCTGGAATTGAGATTATCAAAGAAGTATATTTTTCAGAAATTGCAAGGTCTAGAACTAAGCTATCTGATATGGTGGTTACTAGCCACAATTGGCTTATTAAATTTAAATGCAAATTAAAATAAAATAAAGATTCGGTTTCTCGGTTGCACTAGCCACATTTGAAATGCTTTATAGCCATATGAAGCTAGTAGATGCTGTATTGGACAACACTGATACTGAACATTTCTTTTGCTACAGAAATTTCTTCAAAAGAGCTCTGGTATAGACTATAACAGGGGAAGATGACCTGAAAAGTACACATGTATTTTTTTTTAATATTTTATTTATTTATTTGACAGAGAGAGACACAGCGAGAGAGGGAATATAAACAGGTAGAGGTGGGAGAGGGGGAAGCAGGCTTTCCGCTGAGCAGGGAGCCCGATGTGGGTCTTGACTTCAGGACCCTGAGACCATGATCTGAACCCCAGACAAACACTTCGTGACTGAGTCACCCAGGTGTCCCACATGTGTATTTAGTTAAGAAATAAGTTGTAGACTGTAATGAGATGACTTAAAAAAAAGGTAATGATTTTTTTTTTTTAAATTTTCAACTTACTACTCCAATAAAACAATTCTCATAAAACGTCTTCACAAGGGGCGTCTGGGTGGCTCAGTGGTTTAAGGCCTCTGCCTTTGGCTGGGGTCATGATCTCAGGGTCCTGGGATCGAGCCCCACATCGGGCTCTCTGCTCCGCAGGGAGCCTGCTTCCCCCTCTCTCTCTCTGCCTGCCTCTCTACCTAGTTGTGATTTCTCTCTGTCAAATAAATAAAATATTAAAAAAAACACCTTCACAATGTTAGAAGCTTAATATCTATTTTATATCATTTCTCTTACCTAGCACATGGCTTCATTTATCTAGATACAAGATGGCTAATGGCTTCTCCATTTCTTATTAACATACTGCATTGAAATCCAGATTTAAAGGCAAAAGAAAATAAGGCTATCTCCACTTCTTTTAAAGTTGAGAAATAAAAGTAACACAATAACTTCTACTCATATTACACTGACAAATATTTGGTCATATAGTAACAAGTAACTCCATGATATGCTGAGAAATGTAGTTTTTAGTTAACAGCTGTGTACCCACTTACAATCCAAAAGGTTCTAAAATTCAACTGAAAAATAGTGCTGGAGAGAAACACTGTCTGATAAAGTACTGGATTAAGAACAATAATCAGAAAAAATATTAACCATCTTTTTTTATATTTCCTTCCTATAGTGTTGGGTTTAATACACTATTAAACCTATATTCTCAGGAAATAATTATATGTATTATGATATTTAACATACTAATACTATTTTAAAACATGTCAAGGTAATTGCTTGACGCTTTGTAACTTTCAGAACATTTTCCCACATTTATCTCATATATTCCTTTGACAAGAAAAATCAAGGGTTTAGTATATTCTGGAAAGAGTTCAAGGTATTCAGGATACAGAAGTGGTCACTATGAGCCTATAAACATATTAACCACTCAATAAGATACTTTTAGTTAGAGTTAGTTCTAGTGATAAAAGTAAAACAGAAAACTATGTCTGGGACCACTTTACCTAAGGTGATCAGGTTAGGCTTCTCTGATTCAAGTTGGCTACAGACACACAAATCTTTTTACTTAGTTGGGACATGACACAGGATTTATTTAAGTTTGTTAATCTATCTTGGAACAATTAATCATTGTCAGATACTTGATACCATTCTTATTTACAGATAAAGACAGAATTTTAGTTTGATCTTCTAACTTCTCCATGGTCATGTAATTGTGAAGAGTCAAACTACCACTCAGAAAATTGTGTCTGGTTCCAAACTCTTGCCAACACTGTTCCTCTTCTTCTGAGACAAGCTCTTATTTCCAGGAGTAGATAGAGGAGATTATTCCGGCATCATGTATCTTGACACCATTCTCCAAATTACATTTTGTATTTGAAAGCAGATTTGACATATCTCCATAGGAATGATCGAAAGACTAAAGTACCTTTGACACTAAGTTTCCAATAAATTGATGTTCTTCTTCTTCAACCATAATGTACCAACAACTTGGTTTATAAGATTTCAAAGGACAAGAATTTTGTCCATAAAGTTCATGTAGAAGAATTATGAATTTGGGGTTTCTAATCAAAGAGGGAGTGATAAAATAATGATTTAGAAATAATTTTATGTTCACTTATAAGTTCAAACTCTTAATGATATAAATGGTAAAAATACAGGATTTCCACATATTAGATGAGTGAGCAAATTTTTGTTTCAATAACAAGAATTACTTTCTTTATTGAAAATTTTAGTTTAATATATTGCTCTATAATGTGTTTTTTTTTCTTATTTTCTTTATATTTCATATCTTTCTAAAAGTTATGGTAGAATTTTCCACATATCTTATTGACTCACTAATATTCTGTGGCTGTGGAGTTTTAAATTTCTTGTGAATAAAATCTCATCATCTGAGACAAAACTGAATGGCCCCAAAATATAAAAATACATTCTCAGTACCTGAAATAAGAATCTCAAAACTTCTATAAAAGTTGGTTATAATTTTATCATTTTTAACTGTCTCAAATATTACTTTATTTATCTGTTCTTTTATAGTTTATTGATAAATTTATTTCTCAAAATGTATTCTTTCAATCTTCAAACCCAAATGGTGACTATGAGCTAACTCTCCTCTGCCTTCATCTGTTTTGTACTGAATCAGGGCAGCATAATAGAAGAAACATGCTTTTGAAGTAAGGATAACTGGGGCTTAGATTCTGTCTCTTCCACTTACATTGTGAACTATTTAATCTCTTTAAAATTTAATATTTAAATCTGTAAGTAATAGGAATAATTATATCTCTCTAGCAGATTAATTGACATACAACAAAGAATACATTTTACTCTACAAGTCCCACATACATTCTATGATAGGCATTACCTATTTTAGAATACACTGATCCACATTTATGTTTTTTAACCAGCTTTTATTTTAAAGAAAAAAAAAAGTATAATTAATTTTAAAAAGCTGTGAACAGTCTTATTAAATTATGTATATATATTGATTCTAGTGTTTCCTATACATATTATACTTCAATGAAAGTGAATCATCTACAGCTGATCAGAAAAAGACTGTCAATTTCTAAGATTATTAGCTAGTTATATTGTAAATGTTTGTGACAATTAACATATGCTTTGGATTTTTACAAATTACAGTAGTCAACAAAATTTGTGCTGCACAACATGTTT
Source organism: Mustela nivalis (assembly GCF_964662115.1). Taxonomy (NCBI): domain Eukaryota; kingdom Metazoa; phylum Chordata; class Mammalia; order Carnivora; family Mustelidae; genus Mustela; species Mustela nivalis. The sequence continues at coordinate 16,482,863 of NC_139023.1, read as the reverse complement.
GTGTGTGTGTGCACATCCATGTAAATATTTTTTTCTTTTTTCAACTGTATTAATTTAAGTAAACTGAAAGTATATTTCACTGTATGCACCAAGATTATGATTTGCTACCAGTAAAATATTTTATATTTGGAAGGTAAAGTGAAGCCTTAACCATAATGGTCGGAAGGTAGGTGTGGAGCACAAGATTCTGACTCCCTTTATTGGCACAGGGTGGCAGCTGGGTCTGAGCTCCCTCAGATCCCATTGGATCTCTTCCTTTACTTTTCTTTGTTCTGTTCCAAATGTTATATATATCTTCATGTAAAAGGGATTCAGGGTTTTTGGAGGGTAATCCACATCATTGAGGTTGGAGTCCTTGAGACTCACAACTGAGCTTCAGTTTGCCCTCATTGGTTCAAATTTTCCTTGTAGAATCTAGTTGATCCTCATACCTTCCCACTACATGTTCCACTTTCCTTTCTGATTACTATTACTCCTAAACTTCAATGACTTCATGCTCACCACCTGACAAAGAGGCAAAACCCTTCCACAGACATCTTTACAAGTTCCTTATAGATGCTCAATCTAATTTCTATAATATGCCTTTTATTTCATATCATCACATCAATTCTATTTCTTTGACTGCTCTGATATATAAATCCCAAATATATTCTGTTTATATAACAACATATAAAACAGGCAATGGTAATAGAAAATGGTAAACATATAGTAGACAAATGCAAACAATTAAAAAAAAAATGGACACTAATAATCCTCCCGTCAGGCAAAGTACACTCAGGTCCCAAAGCCCTTGCCCCCTGGTCACATAAAATACACTGGCACCTGAAGTCCACATAGCTCTTTCAAGAAGTTTGACAATATACGGGCTCACAGTCAAGAGTTTAACAATTTCATAAAATAAAAACAAAACAATACAAATAAAACTCAGACCACAAATTAAATATTGAAATTATTACAAAAATAAAAGAGCCTTCTGCATGTGTGTGTGTTTTGCTTGTTTGTTTGTTTTTAACACATTGTAATATGGCACATAGGCCATATTACAAAACAAAACTGATAGTTTCTAAAAGTAATAATAATGAAAATCCTATTTATAAAAAAGTGTATTTGTAAAGAAATAGAAGCAGTAATAATAATTTTAAAAGCATAAATTAATGAATTATAAAATAGTAAAAAAAAAAAACTGATCAAGCTTTTTTAATTAACATGTAATATATTATTTGCCCCAGGGGTACAAGTCTGTGAATCATCAGGCTTACACATTTCACAACACTCACCAAATATCCATAACCCAGCCACCATATCCCTACCCACAACCCCCAAGCAACCCTCAGTTTGTTTTGTGAGATTAAGAGTTTTTATGGTTTGTCTCCCTCCTGATCCCATCTTGTTCCATTTTTCCCTTCTCTACCCTCCACGTACCCCTGCCTTGCCTATCAAATTCCTCATATCAGACAGATTGTATGATAATTGTCTTTCTCTGATTGACTTATTTCCTTCAGCATAATACCCTCTAGTTCCATCCATGTCATTGTAAATAGCAAGCATTCATTTCTTTTGATGGCTGCATAGTATTCCATCGTGTGTGTGTGTGTGTGTGTGTGTGTATCACATCTTCTTTATCCATTTATCTGTTGGTGGACATCTAGATTCTTTACATAGTTTGGCTATTGTGGACATTACTGCTATAAACATTTGGGTGCATGTGCCCTTTGGATCATTACATTTGTATCTTTAGGGTAAATACCCAGTAGTGCAATTGGTGGGTCATAGGGCAGTTCTATTTTCAACTTTTTGAGGAAGCTCCATACTTTTTTCCAGAGTGACTACACCAGTTTGCATTCCCACCAACAGTGTAGGAAGGTTCCCCTTTCTTTGCATCCTCACCAACATCTGCAGTTTCCTGACTTGTTAAATTCAGCCATTCTGATGCTGTGAGGTGATAGCTCATTGTGGTTTTGATTTGTGTTTCCCTGATGCTGAGTGATGTTGTGCACTTTTTCATGTGTCTGTTGGCCACCTGGATGTTCTTCTGTGCAGAAATGTCTGTTCATGTCTTCTATCAATTTCTTCCTTGGATTATTTATTCTTTGGGTATTGAGTTTGAGAAGTTCTTTATAAATTTTGGATATTAGTCTCTTATGGGATATGTCCTTTGGAAGTATCTTCTCCCATTATATAGGTGGTCTTTTGGTTTTTTTAACTGTTTCCTTTGCTGTGCAAAAGCTTTTGATCTTGATGAAGTCCCAATAGTCCACCATTGCCCTTGCTTCCTTTGCATTTGTTTCTAGGAAGCAGTTGCTGTGGCTGAGGTTGAAGAAGCTGCTGCCTGTGTTCTCCACAAAGATTTTGATGGATTCCAGTCTCACATTGAGGTCTTCCATCCATTTTGAGTCTATTTTTGTCTGTAGTGTAAGGAAATGGTTCTTCTACATGTGGCTCTCCAATTTTCCCAACACCATTTGTTAAAGAGACTGTCTTTTTTCCATTGGACATTCTTTCCTGCTTTGTCAAAAATTAGTTGGCCATAGAGTTGAGGGCCTATTTCTGGGCTCTCTAATCTGTTCCATTGATCTGTGTGTCTGTTTTTGTGCTGGTACCATACTTTCTTGATGATGACAGCTTTGTAATAGAACTTGAAGTCTGGAATTGTGATGCCACCAACTTTGGCTTTCTTTTTCAACATTTCTTTGGCTATTTGGGGTCTTTCTGGTTCCATATAGATTTTAGATTTTTTTTTCCATTTTTTTGAAAAAAAATGATGACATTTTGATAGGGATTGCATTAAGTGTGTAGATTGCTTTAGGTAGCATACATTTTCACACTGTTTTTTCTTCCAATCCATGAGCATAGAACACTTTTCCATATCTGTGTGCCTGCCTCAATTTCGTTCATGAGAACTTTATAATTTTCTGAGTACAGATTCTTTGCCTCTTTGGTTTATTCCTATATATCTTATGGTTTTGGGTGCAATTGTAAATGGGATTGGCTCCTTAATTTCTCTTTCTTTTGTCTTGTTGTTGATGTATAGAACTGCAACTGATTTCTGTGCATTGTTTTTATATCCTGACACCTTAGTGAGTTCCTGTATGAGTTCTAGCATCTTTGGGTGGAGTCTTTTGGGTTTTCCACATAAATTATCATATCAGCTGCAAAGAGTAAGAATTTGACTCCTTCTTTGCCAATTCAGATGGCTTTTGTTTGTTTGTTTGTTGCTGTTGTTGTGGTTGTCTGATTGCTGAGGCTAGGACTTCTAGTACTATGTTGAGTAGCACTGGTAATAATGGACATCCCTGCTGTGTTCCTGACCTTAGGGGAAAAACTCTTAGTTTTTCTCAATTAAGAATGATATTCACTGCTGGCTTTTCATAGATGGCTTTGATGGTATTGAAGTATGTACCTTCTATGCCTACACTGTGAAGAGTTTTGATCAAGAAAGGAAGCTGTACTTTGTCAAATGCTTATTCAGCATCTACTGAGAGTATTATATGGTTCTTGTTCTTTCTTTTGTTAATGTATTATATCATATTGATTGATTTGTGGATGTTGAACCAAACTTGGAACCCACAAATAAATCCCACGTGGTCGTGGTGAATGATCCTATTGGCTGGTATTTTGGTGAGAAGTTTTGCATCCGTGTTCATCAAGTATGTTGTTCTATAAATCTCCTTTTTGATCGGGTCTTTTTCTGGTTTTGGGGTCAATCTAATGTTGGCCTCATAAAATGAGTTTGGAAGTTTTCCTTCCATTTCTATTTTTTGGAACAGTTTCAGGAGAATAGGTATTAATTCTTTAAATTTTTGGTAGAATTCCCTTGGGAAGTCATCTGGCCCTGGGCTCTTGTTTGTTGGGAGATTTTTGATGACTGCTTCAATCTCCTTACTGGTTATGGGTCTATTCAGGTTTTCTATTTCTTCCTGGTTCAGTTTTGTGATCAAATTCTTTTTAAAAATGAGAAAGAAGGCATATACACACAACATAAAAGTCAAGGGGAGAATAACCCCCAAAGCAAATAAAAATTTTGAAAACAGACATTTATTTGCTCAATGTTAGGGAAATAATTATTAACCTCTGTCAGGGTTAGAAAACTTTTTATAGAAAAGTCCACATAGTATTATTTTCAGCTATGTGAGTCATTGCTGTCTCAACTATCCAACACTGCACTTTTAGTGTGAAAGCAGGTATAGAAAAGTCACAAAGAAATGAGTATGGCCAGATATTTCCCTGAGGGGAGAAAAATCTGTGTTTTGCTGATGCTATCTCTCTCTGCCTGCTGCTCTGGCTACTTGTGATCTCTCTCTGTCAAATAAATAAATAAAATCTTAAAAAAAATCAAAATGTGAAAAGCCAGATCATAATGCCCCATGTACTTTGTGTGGAGCATATAAAAATAAGTATGATCAAAATATTATTTTAATAAACATGCTGGACATTGATTTATTGATGCAAATATTAACATATTAACAAAAATAATCTAAAAATAATTTTAAAGTGTATATAAAAAAGTAGAGTTTAATCCCCAAATATAAGAATTATTAAATATAAGGACAGTCAGCAACATGTTTCACCATTAAATATATTTAAAGAAAAAAATCATGTGGTTATCTTCATTATGTTCAACAAGAATTTAACAAATATTCTTGATTTTGTCACATCTACCTGCATATTTGCTTACCATCTACTTATATATCTAGTCATCTGTCATCTAGCATATTGTGCAGCTGTCTTGTAAGCCACATCTTCCATGACAAGATAACTCTAAGAGCATTCCGATTAGAGTAAAAAAATAAGGCAAAAGTACTGTTCCTATTCTATACCATTGCAGCCAATGCAATTAGAAAAGCAAAAGATAGAGTCACAAGAAATAGAAAAGAAGAAATAAAGACATTTTAATTTAAAAGTAATATACCTGGGGGGGGCTGGGGGGCTCAGTGGTTTAAAGCCTCTGCCTTCAGCTAAGGTCATGATCTCAGGGTCCTGGGATTGAGCCCCACTTGGGCTCTCTGCTTGGCGGCGAGCCTGCTTCCTCCTCTCTCCCTCTCTGCCTGCCTCTCTGCCTACTTGTGATCTCTGTCAGTCAAATAAATAAATAAAATCTTAAAAAAAAAAAAAAAAAAAGGTAATATACCTGGGCGTCTGGGTCTCAATTGATTAAGCAACCACCTTCAGCTCAGGTCATGATCCTGGAGTCCTGGGATTGAGTCCCACATCAGGCTTCTGGCTCTGTGGGTGGTCTGCTTCTCCCTCTGACCTTCTCCTCTCTCATGCTCTTTCTCACTCTCTCTCTCAAATAAATAAGTAAAATCTTAAAAACATAAAAATAAAATACCTAAATTACCAAGAAACTTGGTGATAAAACTGTAATAAAGGGGATAAAATATTAAATAATCTAGCAGGATATAAAATTGGTATACAAAAATCGCCTTTTATATATAATTGAATTAATCATTTAAAAGGATAATTGAAGAAAAAAGTTACATTAGCAACAAAACAGAAAAAAAGCATTTAGAAATATATTTGGCAGAAAGTATGAAAATCTATGAGGAAAACATTTCAAAATTATAGAAGTTATTGGTATAGATTTGCATAAAATTAAAGACATAGTGGGAATAGTTGAACAAGTAAAAATATTATTTTCTTGTTGCAGAAAAGAAATGTGGATTTTATTGGGAAGTAAAACAGCTTTACACAATGCTGATAAGAGACTGATTTTGTAGGTAGTGACTGAGATGGGCTGAACCTGGTCATAAAAAATGAATTGTTTATTGTGATAATAGGGCTAGGGAAGAGTCATTTGAAGGAACATCAAAGTCACTCTGAATGATATCAGGAATAGAAATGAAGAGAAATACAGTGAATCAAGTGTGCAAATCATCAGTACATGCACGGGAGTATCACAGAATAAGGAACTCTATAGATGGGGATGACCCTGAGAGGGTGACATTATGCATTATAATTTGTGATCAGATTAGCTGCTCTTTCTTTAGTGTAAGGCTTTATTTACTGCTTTAGGAAGGTACATATTTTTAATTACCATTGTTTGCTTTTATATTCTCCTTGTCGAAGGGAGTATGTTAAAATTTGTAGGCACTGATCTTTTTTATATTATCTAAAGAATAAAATTATATATTTAACTCAGAAGATCAATTTCCATAAGAATAGGAAGGAAGTCATATATGTAATTCAAAAATGGAAATAATAAAATAAAAATTAGATGCTATATCCTTATCTGTTTTATGAAAAGATTAAAAAGGGTGTTTTGGCTGTTTTTTAAAGAAGGAGCTGTTGTAATTTTAGGCCACAGGACTACATGGGCCATCAAACCACAGAAGGATTTGCCTTCGAATTATGTACCTCAAATTTTAATAGGGACATTGACATCATAATGTTTATCTTAAGAAGAACTTTGGAAATTACGTTATGAAAAAAAAAATTAAGTAGTTGGACAAGTTCACTTTTAAAAACAAAAGCACTCCAGATATTTATGATGATGTTCTATTAAAAAAAGGCATGATATCAACTCATTCGAAATAAATGGTTGGTATACAATGTTTAACCTTGGAGAATAGCTCTTCAAGGAACAAGTGCTTTATCTTTGGAGATAATTTTCCCTGGAAAAGATTGAGCTTCTCTTAATTTAATTGAAGTAAGTGAAGACTCAAATTGCATTTCTTAAGAGACAGTATGGAATGTTCTCCTCTTTAAGAAAACAACTGTATTAGATGGTTTTTAGACTCTTTAAAACCCTGATAAATAATTCTACATATTATTTGATACAGTATAATGTGTTAGTAAACCACTTGAATTAATAACTCACTTCACCTACCCCCCCAAAATTTACTTATGATCTCATAAGTGTAATTAAAACAATAATTTCATTGATTTCTTTGATGTTCTCAATAGAAAAATAATATGAACTTTAAGTTTACTACCTAGAAATAATTCCAGCTAATCCTATTTAGCCAAAATATATTTTTTTAAAACATTTTAATTTAATTTTATTTTTTTTCAGTGTTCCAAGATTCATTGTTTATGTTTATGCACCACACCCACTGTTCCATGTAGCCAAAAAATATTAAAAAAAAAAAGACTTTATGTCTTGTTGTCAAGGTCTAAAACTAAGCATTTGGTGTTCAGAAAATGAATTTCTTTGTCTTCAACTTATGTGGGAGAAATTAGTCTACTTTATAGGAAAGCACTTATAAGTAGTGAATTTGAATTTCCATGAAGTTAACAAGAATGTTATAAGAAATAACTCTTAAAATAGGAAGACATTACTTGTAGTACATATTTCAAAATCCATAAAATTATATGATACCATAAAAGCAGGAAAATAATTATGTGATAATAAGCCATCAAATTCAAGGTCACAATTTCCTGGGAAGGATGGATATATATTAATATTCACACTCCTAATTTTAAAATGAATTGTGCTTAAAGTTCACTTATATAAATAGTTTTAGCAAAAATATAGAACGTCAAATCTGCCTTGAATGAATTAGGAGATCACCTACATAAAGACAGACATAGATGATACATTTTAAAATAAACCACTACTAAAATTATGTTGATGCATTATTCTATATACTTTAGGAGAATTTCCAAGTGAAGTATCAGTTTAAGTTTTCTGAAAAGAAAGGCTATGCAATGAATTACTTTATAAATGGATTTTAAAACAATGAACAAAACTACTTACATTGATGTTTTTCAAAAGTTTTATATCTATATTGCTTTCCAAAAGTACTTCATATTTATGTATGCATTATATTAGAATGAGGAAAGCTAAGGTCATTCTCAGGAACGACAGCTGAAATGTGAGAGGGAATAATCATATTCCTTGAAAATGAAAAAAGACAAAATATATAGACTAGCTATTTATAGCGATAGCAGCTTTATAATAAAAATAGTGTGTGTACACGTTGCGGTTTGATAATTTCTTAGCAATTTGTGGACTGAGTGAAAGTTTGTAAGTTGCAAATCAGTACCATCATTTTTTTTTTTTTAATAAAGTAACAACTCTATGGTTAACTTTGAGAAAAGTTTTGTTGTTTTTGATTGTCTCTTTTACTTTAGATAATATCTGAGATAGGCTGTTGAATTTGATGGAATAATAAGATATTTTTATAAGTTTTAGGACACCTGTCGGTTCCGTTCATTAAGCTCCTGCCTTTGCTCAGGTCAAGTTCCCAGGGTCCTGGGATCCATTTTTGCACTGGGCTCCTTGCTCAGCCAGGAGCCTGCTTCTGCCTCTGCCCACCACTCCCTCTGCTTGTTCTCTGTCTCTCTCTGTGTCACAACTTTGTAAAAAATCCTAAAATCTTAAAAAAAAAAGATATTTTTATAAGTTTTGTATGTTTTAGATAGTGGTTTTTGTTAGTTCTTGTGTAATGAGTTTTATGGTGGTTGTGGTAATATCCACATATTTTGGAAATAATTCTTTTCACTAGCAAATGAAGTACAAGAATGGGATGCGGGAACTAATTTCACAATTGAGTGAAAGTTATTTTAGTATTTTTGTGTATGTAATTTTACTCAAGACTTTTATTTTTTATTCCATTTCATTGCTTAGAGAGAGAATATGCATATGAGTAGGGATGGGAGGGGCAAAGGAAGATAGAATCTTAAACAGGCTCCACGCTGAGCGTGGAGTTTGACTAGGGGCTAGATTTCACAGCCATGAGACCATGACCTGAACAGAAATCAAGAGTCAGACTCCTAACTGACTAAGCTAACCAAGCTTCCCTTAAGACTTTTAAACTAAGTCCTATATCCTTTAAAAAAATGTATCTACATAGAAATATACAAAAAGCTTCTTTGATCCAAAGGGAAGAAAAATCAGTTAATTATTGGTTTAACTTAAATGTTGTCAAACTTAAACACTAAATTTTGGTAAACCAAAATCTTTAGCTTAGATGAATATCATTCATGTTCTGACTATTACTAGTAATTGATTATTTCTGTTTTCTAAATGTCATTTCTGTTATATATGTAATGACAGTTATATGAATTTCTAAATCTATTCTCAGCATCTTATGTCTAAAAGATATACAAACATCTTACAGCAATACATGTATAGATATTCATATAAGCTACTGAGAATAAATTTAGAATTTTATATAATATAGTACATTTTTTTCTAGCATTTCTGATGCATTGCCTAAAAGTTACAAAGTGGTATAATAGATTATATGTATTTTAAATTTTAAATTGAAAAACATAGTGTCATATTAACAAAAGAAAGACTGATAGTGAGTGACATCAGCAAAATGGTGGCATTTCCATGGGCTCGTCACCCCATAAAAACATTAGTGTGAGCAACTATCTATTCACAAACATGCCTTCACAAGAGCCAAGAATTCCAGGCTGTTCTTCACCCAGGTGCCTGCCGACCAGTGGCTTCAGGCAGCTCCTGTGTCATCAGGATCCCAAAGGGTTCTCAGGAACCCTAGCCCCCATGATGGCTTCCCAAGCTTGTGCAACCCCACCCCGATAAAGACACACTCCCCTTGGGAGAAGGACAGTAAAATAAATGCCCAACATTTCTGCAGACCCCAGAGTGTCCTACCTTAGCACCAGATCAAATTACCCAGCTCTAGTTGGCTCCCATTAACTCGGGCCTTTCCATCCTCATCACCCAACGCCTATCATCTCCAGTGGCCCAAGATAACTCCAATGGCTTCAAAATACATTCTTGGTGCCAAGTTCCTTGTGGGCTCTTGTGAAACCATACCCTGGTTAATACCTGTGCCTGCCTACTGTAGGTGATTTTTATGGCAAGGAGCCTAAGGGCTCCTGGGAATTCAGGCCCATGCTGCCCTGGCACTTGCCTACTCCAGTGATCTCAAGCACCTCCCACAGGCCCAGGTAGTTTCCACAGCAGAGCTCCCCGCAAGATTCTAGGACCCATGTCCTCTGTCTCACGCTGGCATCCACCTGCTCTAGCAGTTCCAGGCACCACCACAGCTCCAGGCAGCCGGCAGGACAGGGCTCACTCTCTGCTCCCAGAAACCTGTCTCACCCGGATGCCTGCCCACTCCAGCAGGCTCAGGCACATCCTGTGACAGCAGGCTCTCAGCAGTACCTGGAACCCAGGCCCCAGTTGCACTCAGGGGCCTGCCAACTCCAGCAACCCCAGACAGGTTCCATAGCGGGAATGTTTCCATAGCTGGGGTGGTTTCATCAATGTGATCCTCTCAGAGGGCCTCTGCAAACCCCTTTTCTGGCCCACTTGTGTGCCAGCTGGCTCCATAGCCCCAGGTGGCTCCACAACACCAGATGGCCCCTATAATTTCAGACAGCTTCAACAGCTCCAGACTCCCTGACAAGTCCCATGGACTTAGGTCCACAATCCATTTCAGTGCCTGTCAGCACTGGATATAACCTCAGGCAGCTCTGGTGAGCTCAGGCTTTTGTCCCCCAGCCCTCCCAGCACTGGCCGTCTCCCATGAATCATGGGAATCTGGCAGATTTCCATGAACCCATGTTGACTCATTTAACACTGGCCAGCTCCCACTGGCTCAGGTGGCTCCCCAAGGACTCTAGCAAACTCAGGCTCCTGGCACATCCCAGCACCAATTGGTCCCTGGAGCCCCAGGTGACTCTCGTGGCCTCAGGTTCCCAATGAGTGGTCATAAACTAAGGCTCCAGTGGGGTCCAGTTTCAACCTCGTACCACTGTCCCAGGCTTTTGAACCACTTCAGGCTGCCCAAGGATTCCAAGCAAGTCTATCCACAAACAAAACAGAAATGGACACCTACACATGTCTGGACAGGCTGACTGGTGACGGGTTTTGCCTATTAAAGTCAGTATGTTTAAATTGGAAGAAATATCAATATCTTTAAGTGTGCAGATACAATGCAAGACAACAAGAATTATAATAATAGGATTATTATATATACAAGATACATATACATAAGAATATATATGTATATACATATTCTTGTGTGTGTGTGTGTGTATATATATATATATTCTTATATTCCTATATATACAAGAATTATGATCAAAAAAATATGGCACCATCAAAGGAAACTAAAACTCTAATGACTGACCCAAAAGAAATGGAGATCTATGAATTGTCTAATAAAGATTTTAGAATAAGCTTCTAAAAGAAAATCAGTGAACTACAAGAACAATAGCGTTGGCAAACTGGAGAAAAAGGGTTTGTGGGGGCGCCTGGGTGGCTCAGTCATTAAGCATCTGCCTTCCTCTCAGGTCATGACCCCAGGGTCCTGGGATCCAGCCCCACGTCAGGCTCCCTGCTCATTGGAAGCCTGCTTCTCTCTCTCCCACTCGCCCTGCTTCTGTTCTCTTTGTTGCCATGTCTTTCTCTGTTAAATAAATAAATAAAATCTTAAAAAGAAAAGAAAAGTATGCAAAATTATAGGGAATATCTTTTAAATCTTTTTAAAACATTTTTTAATCTTTTTAAATCTTAAATTTAAGTATTAAATGTCACCACTGTACTCACACAAATATTAATTATGTGAATGGGTGGCAGTGTAAACTAATTTTACTTTAGTAATCATTTTGGGATATGTACATATATTTAATAATCACATTATACACCCAAACTTGTTATATTTTAATAATATTTTAGGGAAACTGAAAAAAAGACTAAGTCATATTTAAAAGAAAACCTAGTATCATATATAATAATATTGTTTGAGGACAGACTATTTTTTAATGTATATCATGCATATGTATTATGTAATATGGAGTAACATTAAATAACTTTAAATAACTGCATTTCTTTCTTTTGCTTTAGTTTAAAATCCTAATAATGAAAATTATGAAAAGCTACATTTTATTATATGATTATAGTTAGTATAATGTTATAAAACTTTGAATATATATTAATTCATTTAGTTTGTACAATATTTCTACTAGTTAGCCACTATTATTACTCATATTTTACAGATGAAGAAACTGAGGTACAAAAAGTAGGTATAATTTCCCTGTCGCATACTTACTTAGTGGCAGAACCACGCTTTAAACTAGGCATTCTGGCTCCAAATCAGACATTTTGTCCCTGGGGGTACAGTGTCTATTTGCTCATACAAGTTATGTTAGTATTTATAGTGATATGATAAAATATTTCATTTTTTTAATTTAAAAAGTTTTTCTTTGTCTTCTAACAATAGAAATAGTATCTGAAATAAATAATGCTTAAGTACTAGTGCATTACTTCCAAGAATAAAGTTTATTTCAGATAATCTATGTTATAACTGGCATCACCATAAACAAAGAATTTGAGTTCACAGCACAGTATTTTGCAAAGTTCCTTTTCATTTAAAAAAAACTGAAAGTAAATTGAATTCAAAATCATATGACATTAATCATATTAAATTTTAAACTAAATATCTATCAAGTTATATTAAAGATTAAGAGGGGTACCTGGGTGGCTCAGTTGGTTACATGTTTGGCTCTTGCTTTCCCGTCTGGTCAAGATCTCAGGGTCCTGCAATGGAGCCCTACATGAGGTCCTGTCCTGGGTGTGAAGTCTGCTTGTCCCTTTCCCTCCCCCTGGTTGAGTGCTCTCTTTCTCTCTCAAATAATAATAATAATAATAATAATAATAATAAATTAATAAAATCTTTTTAAAATGATAAACAATAAAATACATTTAGAATGCTTGTTTGTTAAGTATACATAATTTTCTATATGAATATTGCAGTAGATAATCTAAAGGAAATAGGAATTATTGACAAGTAACAATTAAACACATAATGTAGAGGGTTAAGCATAAATGGGTGATGAGTTAAATAATAACAGGAAATATATTGAATATTCTGAGAAAGACGGAGGAGGAAAAAAATAGCAAATGCAGAATAAAATTTATAGAAGTAAAAAACAAAAAAATAATTTTTTATCAGGTATCTGATTATCAAAAAATTAAAGATCTTTAGAGTTGTATAGGTTGTTAGAGGAAATTTACAGCATCTATATTTTAAATTAGATAATTCCCAAAGATCCATAGCATCCAAAATATTCATAGCATCTTTCTCAAGTGGTGATTCCAAAAAAAGCTTTTACCAGCTGTATTTATGGGACATTGAGTGTATTTGAATGCAGCCTATTTCATCTTTGTTATTTCTAACTGCAGATATTCTTCCTTGAATTGATATCTAAATAGATTTCTTTAGTGATCATATTTTTGCCCCAGGGATAAACGTATTCAGTACTAATCCCTCTTTTAAAGGACACTTTTAAACTGTCATAATAGATGCAGTTAAGAACAACATTGGATGTATTACAAAACATGTCTCCAAATATCCTTGCCAAGGATATTTCTAACATGAAAGAACAAGAAGGGAAAAGTAATTTCAACATGAAACTGTACACTTAGTCTAGCTTAAAGACAGAGAATGACAAATTGCAAAACAGCAGTGAGTAAAAGGTGAAAATCCAAAGGGGCACGTGCACCTGAATGTTTATAGCAGCAATGTCCACAATAGCCAAACTATGGAAAGAACCTAGATGTCCATCAACAGATGAATGGATCAAGAAGATGTGGTATATATACACAATGGAATACTATGCAGCCATCAAAAGAAATGAAATCTTGCCATTTGCGACAACATGGATGGAACTAGAGCGTAGCATGCTTAGCGAAATAAGTCAAGCAGAGAAAGACAACTATCATATGATCTCCCTGATATGAGGAAGTGGTGATGAAACATGGGGGCTTAAGTGGGTAGGAGAAGAATAAATGAAACAAGATGGGATTGGGAGGGAGACAAACCATAAGTGACTCTTAATCTCACAAAACAAACTGAGGGTTGCTGGGGGGAGGGGGTTTGGGAGAAGGAGGTGGGATTATGGACATTGGGGAGGGTATGTGCTTTGGTGAGTGCTGTGAAGTGTGTAAACCTGGTGATTCACAGACCTGTACCCCTGGGGATAAAAATATATGTTTATAAAAAATAAAAAATTAATAAAAAAAAAAAAGGTGAAATATCACCAGATTGCTGTATGTAGCATGTTTGGTGCCACCGAACCTCAGTCCAACTGCAAGACTTTGAGAAAAGCAGATACAGACAGAAAATCTTTAGGAAAGACAGATGACAGAGACTAGTGAAGGGCCATGAACATGATTTGGAATAACCACCAAGAAGATTAATCCACTATATGACCAAACCACGGGAAAGGTGTCCAGACAGACTGAGGTCTATAGTGAATGGAGTCACAGGGTCAGCAACTTGAAAAGGCACAATTTTAAGCTACAGGTGTTATTTAAAGAGGCCAGTCAAATTTTAAAGGATTGTATGATTTAAAGACTAGTTGTTGCAACACAGATTCTGTGGGAGACAAATAAGAAGCAAAAAGAAAGGGAAAAGCATTTTTTTTTATCAACTAGTGGGAAGGAAAGGGGAAATTCTAAGGTGCTGAGAGACAAAAGTAAACTATCAGTTTGGTGTTCCCACAACCTTTCACATTCCCAATAACAAACTTGGAAAAAAAAAAAATGCTGAAGTAACAAGACTTTGCTATCCTGACAGAAGAGGGCACCATTCAACTAATAATCTTATGACATACTTCATTTAATGAAAATCAGTTAAGAGGAAAGTAAAACCTTCACATAGCTATTGTAGAAAATCTAGGGAAAAAAAAATTCCAAATATGTCAACTGAGATGCAATACCTACTGAAAAACAGCAATGAGCGAGAAGAAAATGTAAGTCAACACTCCAAACAAAATTAAATGTATTCATATTCAAATAAGCATTGAGTATATAGAAATGTGTTGAATAAAAAATTCAAAAACTAAAACCAAAAATGACCAAAAAAGAGTGACTCATGAAGAAAAGAGGCTGAAATCAGAGAAATGTTAGAAAAACCCAAACTCTCAGACATGAAAAATACATTTTTAAGGTCTCTAAGAGGATTCAATTCATATGAAAATTTAATAAAGGATTTTGAAGAAAGTAAGAAAACAACCAAGAGAAGGAGTGTGACAGAAAAATGTTAAAAAAAAAAAAAGAAATGAAAAGATCTAGAAAAAAATTTAAATGGGTTTAAACTTCAGAATTCCTGAAGATAGTAATTAAACAACGAAGAAATAAAACAGATTTAAAAAAAAAATGAAAAGCAAAACTACAATTGAAGAGACTTTCCAGAAACAGAAAGAGAAAACATGAATCTAAGCATTTTAAAAAGGTTATTGAATATTTAGAAAAATAATGAAGAAATATTTAATCCAAGTTCATCCTAGTGTAACTATTAGGTTTTAAAAACAAAACAAAATAAAATTATCAAAGCCTCCAGGAAAAAGTATCAAACAGCTTCCAAAAGCAATAGTTTCTGGGACACCTGGGTGGCTCAGTCAGTTAAGCTACTGCCTTTACCTCAGGTCAGGATCTCAGGGTCCTGACGTGGAGTCTGGCACTGGGCTCCCTGCTCAGCATGGAGTCTGCTTCTCTCACTCCCTTTGCCTCTCCCCTGGCTTGTGGTTTCTCTCTCTCTTGCTCACTCTCTCTCTCTCAAATAAATAAATAACATATTAAAATCAAATCAAATCCAAAGCACTAATTAATACCAATGTCAATGAGGCTACAAAGCAATAGTAGCTCAATCATTGATGGCAGAAATGAAAACTAGTAGACACTTTGGAAGACAGTTTAGTATTTTCTTATAAAACTAAATGCCTCCATCAGAAAGGACGAATACCCAACTTTTGTAGCAACATGGACGGGACTGGAAGAGATGATGTTGAGTGAAGTAAGTCAAGCAGAGAGTCAATTATCATATGGTTTCACTTATTTGTGGAGCATAACAAACAGCATGGAGGACATGGGGAGTTAGAGAGGAGAAGGGAGTTGGGGGAAATTGGAAGGGGAGGTGAACCATGAGAGACTATGGACTCTGAAAAACAATTTGAGGCTTTTGAAGGGGTGGGGGGTGGGAGGTTGGGGGTACCAGGTGGTGGGTATTAAAGAGGGCACGGATTGCATGGAGCCCTGGTGTGGTGCAAAAACAATGAATACTGTTCTGCTGAAAATAAAAAAAAAAAAAAAAAAAAAAAAAAAAAACTAAATGTATTCTTTCCACATAACACAACAACTGAACTATAGTTGTTTGCCCAATTGATTAAAGATTAGTGTCTACACAGAAATCTACCTATGAATGGATATAACCCCCTCATTAATATCCATCAAAAACTGAGAAAAATGAAAATGTTCTTCAATAATTGTTACAGTTAGCATGTGAAAGTTTGAAATATGCTATTTACATAAATATAAAAAAAATAAAATGACAGTGGATAAATCCCAATAGACACAACTGTTATTAACTGGTTGAGGCTAACATTTTCTGCAATAAATAACAAGAAATATTGACACCATGATGTGATGTACTGGGAAAGGCACAGCACTTCTGAGGTAGTCAAGGCAAAAATATGTAGCTTTATTCTAATCATGGGAAAATATCAGACCATCCCAAATCGAAGGACTTCAAAATAAAAACTGACCAGTGACCATTAAAAGAATTAAGGTGATGAGGGGCACCTGGGTGGTTCAGTCAGTTAAACGTCTGCCTTCAGCTCAGGTCATGATCTTGGGGTCCTGGGATTGAGCCCTGAATGGAGCTCCTTGCTCAGCAGAGAGTCTGTTTCTCTCCCTCCCTCCGCCCTCCCCCCCTTTCCTCTTCCCAGTCCATGTTTGCTCTTTCTGTCCCTGAAATACCCAACTTTTGCATGGAGCACTGGTGTGGTGCAAAAACAATGAATACTGTTCTGCTGAAAATAAAAAATAAAGGTCTCTTCTAAATAAATAAGTAAAATCTTTAAAGAAGAAAAAAAGGATCAAGATGAGGAAAAGATAAGGAAAGAATGCAGAAATATCACAAATCTGATATATAATCTTTGAGTCCTAGATCAAGAAATAAGAGGTGATTATTGAGAAAATACTAATGGAGGTTAACAGGTTAAGTACAATATTGTGCCAATGTTAATTTCCAGGTTTTGGGTGATTATGTTATGGTTATGCACAATGACAACAATAGAGGAGTCTAGGTTAAGGGTATATGGAGACTCTGTGATATTTTTGGAACATTTTGTAAGCCTAATATTAGTGCACAATTAAATGTTTGAAAATATATGATAGGTATGTCTCCCTTCATTTTTCACTTCGACCAAGCTAGAGAAATACCATCAGTCTCTACAGACATTTACCTTTCTTTCTCTATTCAATATCATATTAAAATGTCCCATTTGTTCCTATTTCTGTGTTGAGAACACATTGACAGGAAGAAACACTTAAAAGACCAGTTTCTAGTAGAGACACATTCGAAACACCAGCTAAAAGCATGGTAATACTGTGTCAAAATCATCTCCCAAATCCTTTTCTATAGAAATAAAAATATACAAACTAGCTTATAAAAACCACCTCTGTAAACTAATCAGCAAAAACTAGGTAACAAGGTATTCTCATAAGCAACAAACTAGAAATACTCACCAAGAGGGACAACATCTATATAACTATAATCCACTTAGAAAGAAGCAAGGGGGCACCTGGGTGGCTCAGTTGGTCAAGTGTCTGCCTTTACCTCAGGTCACGATCTCACGGTCCTGGGATCATGCCCCACATCAAGCTCCCTGCTCAGTGGAGAGCCTGCTTCTTCCTCTCTCTCTGCCTGAGTCTCTGCCTACTTGTGCTCTTTCTGTCAACTAAATAAAATAAAATATTTATTAAAAAAAACAATAGTATAATAAAGAAACATTAAATAGCCTCGAGACCTACAAAAACAGAATTTATAACAAATCTTCATTATGTAAGTGAGTCTTAATTTAAAATGGAAATTTGGTAAGACTACCTAAGAAAAAGGCAAACGAGTTTTGAGTTCTGGTTTGTGCTGAGTAATACATGTATGAGCTGTAGCAAATAGGAAAATATCTGAGTATTGCTATACCCCAGTATTTCAAAAATACTCAACCAGCTGGCCAAAACATCCTGCTGGACTCTAGGATGAGTAGATATTGCTAAGAATATCAATATATTTGAGTCAAATACAGTCAGTAGGTGGTAAAGGGAAAAGAACTTTCAGGTAGTAGAATGAGAGGAGAATAGAGTGAAAAAACAACAAAACAAAACAACACTAAAGTCTAGCTCTAAAGACATGTCCATAATCAGAAAAGATGTGTAACCCATATGTCAAAACAACTGAAAATGAAATTTTGAAAATAGTAAAAATAAAAGAAAATAAATCAGAATTTACTTAAATGAGAACAATTATTGAGCAAACAAAAAAACTAAAAAAAGGATGATATATGAACTTAGAAAAAAGAAAAACAAAAGAAAAATCACTTCATTAATAAGCATTAAAATTAAAATTGATACCAGTATACAAATATATAAATGTATACCATAGCTATAAATGTATACCATAGAAAGTGTTCTGAAGAAAACAAGATTTTAAAAATTAAAACAAACAAACAAACAAAAATAGAAAACAAGATTTATGGTAGAAAAGAAGAAAAGAAACTCAAGAGAAATGAGAAAGGCATAAATTATGACATGTCAGATTCTGAAGTTTGGCAAAATCATACCGTGGAATTATAGAAACTACAAAATGGACACAATTCTTAAAAACAGCCATTTTCATATCTGGAACTTGATAAAAAGAATGCAACAAATTCAAAGCTTCTTTTCTTGGAAAATTATTAAGCTTTGGTTAGGAAGAGTACAAGTCCGTGGCATTCCTGCTTGAGGCTTTTTTCATGTGCCCTTCTTGGCTTACTTCCAGTAGAAATTTTGTCAGGGTGGAACAGGTCATGAAGACTATTATCTCTGCCAAAGGAGGCTTATTTCATTTGGAGCAGAAAGCAATAAAAATGCCCAGCAGCTCCTGAAATTACCATCCTGGTTGGGAAAGCAATGAACTGGTAGACTAGTTACAGATTTAACATGTATTATAACACTTGGTAAACGTGATTGTGTTTCTCTGTATCAAGACAGGAAATACAATGAATAATGTGTGTTACATTTGAAAATCTAGACTCAGAAGTTTTGATGTCACTTACTCTCAATATTCAATGGCTATAACTCAGTCACAAGGTTATCCTTGACTCCTTCAAACTTTGAAATATGTCGTGAAGCAAGATGTTAGGTGACATCATTATTCAGCAATTTCTGACTTATTAAGATTATAATACTAAGTTGGAATCCATTTTTGGTGTTCGACGGCATACAACTTTCCAGTCCCAGCCCGGCCACTTTCCCTCTGTCCCACATCTGAGCAAATTAGGTTAGAGAGCCAAGGGGCTCTCTGTTTTGCATTCTTAGAGAAATCAAGCCATGCAAGCACTCACCCGAGCTCTACACTTTAATCATCACAAAGTCAATCAAATTTCCTTTCCCTGCCTTGCACAATAATCTTGGACAATCTTGTTCTTTCTCACAAGCCTTGCTTTGTGAGCAATAAACTTTCTCATAACCTCTTGGTGCATGCATGGCTCTAACCATCTCAATGAACTGAGTTTTGGGAGTGTGGTGGAGTACATTCCGCCTCTGAGGGGTTACCACAGCAGATGTGTGATGACTTACTATAAAGAACATGATAGGAAATTGATAATAACTGGAAAAGGTAGTAAGGAAACACTTGAAGCTTTAAAAAGAGTTGTTTTTCCATTTAATAATAATTAAGTATTTGGAAATATTTTTACACCTTCAAATATACTTTCCCTGGAGGGAAAATCTTATTAACATAAAGTATATCAATTAAAAGACAGTTGACTCTCTTTCAGGGTTGTCATATTTGCCTGGCAAATCGTGGGCCAGTTGTAACTAATATATGTAAAACATCTTCTTGCTAACTTTTCACACTTTGTTTTTAAGTATATTTCTAATATGTTTGAGTTTGTCATTTGAAAACATTTAACCTCAGTTCTCAGTATTTGTACAAAATTTTGAGCGTAAAATTTTAATAAGGAAGGCAGGCATCCAATGATGCAAACAAAGTGAAACACTAATAAACTCTGCAGATGATTAAATTGTTGAAAGAATCAATTTCACCGTCCTTCAGTTGTTTGAATCTGTGAGCTTATGTAGAAAAATAGCCTGTGTTTTTGTGCATATTGAAGTAATTACTTCTCTTGAATCAAAAGCTTCTTAAACAATTCTCCTAATCTTACTTCTTAAGTCACTCTTCAATAATGTGTGTTGCTTAGTTTTCACAGCTTCTGAGCACATAATATAATTAATTCAAATGAGTCTCCAAGCCAGCAAGGTTTTTTTTATTAATATGAAATTAAAGTCTGTAAATGATTGTTGCTGTGTGAATAATTGAGTCCCAGTTATTTTATTAAATCAGTTTTCAGACTTTAAGGTATATAAGAAAATCTCTTCCTTTCCTTTATTCTTGTATTCCTTGCTATTTACCCATGTTTTATTTGTTCAATAAATGTGAATTGGTATTTACCATATACTTAAAAATATGTGCAACAGGGGTACCTGGGTAGCAAAGTCAGTTAAGCATCTCACTCTTGATTTCAGTTCAGATTGTGATCCTCCCGTCATGAAATAAAGCCCTGCATGGGGTTCTATTCTTAGTGTGGGGTCTGCTTGCGATTTTATCCCTTGCCCTCTGCTCCTCACCCACTAAAATAAGCAAACAAACAGGGTGCCTGGGTGGCTCAGTGGGTTAAGCTGCTGCCTTCGGCTCAGGTCATGATCTCAGGGTCCTGGGATCGAGTCCCGTATCGGGCTCTCTGTTCAGCGGGGGGCCTGCTTCCTCCTCTCTCTCTCTCTGCCTGCCTCTCTGCCTACTTGTAATCTCTCTCTGTCAAATAAATAAATAAAATCTTAAAAAAAAAAAACAAACAAATAAATAAATAAATAAAAGAGATCTTTAAATAAAATAAATAATATATTCATAAAATAAATCTTTAAAACATTAAAATATTTAAAAATTTAAAAATATGCATAACATTTTGTGATTGAATTTTCTAGTGTCTTCTAATGCCAAAAATGCATGTAGCTAAGAGAAATTATAGACCATTAATTTTAACCTTTGTGCTTACCTTACCAATGGTAGTCTGTTCTTTCCCAGTTTATTGAAAACAAAGATATAATTAACAAAGAATATTTTATGATTAAAATCATAAAAAGTAAAAAATAAAATAAAATAAAATCATATAAAGTAACTATACAAATTAAAATATATTGAATTAATGCTGTATATTAATTATGTGTTAATTACTGAAAGAAATAGAAGATTTTAGGTTAAAACATGGAATATTGTCCTAAATCTATTTCCGCTTGGTCAGATGTTCCCATTATAATGAGAAGTGTTAACTGAAATCAAATTAAAGAATGTTTGAAATATATCAAACATACAAAACCTATAAACATATAACAATATATATATATATATACAGTTTATAAAGTAATACAGGCCAACAGAGGTCTAGGTCTGGGGACTTCTCACTAGGATCACAATACTCTATCTCTCCTCGTTCCTTCACATCCAGAGGTTACACCAACCTTAAATTAGAAATTTATCATTTCCATGCATGACTGCATATTTTTATTACATATGTATATATAATTATAAACAATATGGTGGATTAATGGCCTAGTTAAAACTTATACATGGGGCACCTCTACTGCATTATTTTATGAAGCTATTTTCTCTTGCTTACATCTGGGTCCTCTTCAAATATTTATTCAAGGGCATGAATTTCTTTAATCATGTAGTTCTACTATCCTCAATACGTGTGTTTAAAGATAGCTGTGATAGTATAAGTCAGGTTAAAGGGAGGAGATATTTGTGTATATATAAGATATTTCATTACACTTAAACAATACAGAAGTATTAAAACAGATAAGGTGGATCTATATAGTGACATGGAATTTCCAAATACCATATTACACAAGGAAAGTGAGAATATTAAACATTCAGTATAATTTGCCATCATGTACAGAAGTACCATTTATACTTAAAACATGTATGTATATATAGGATACGTTGTATATATAGTATATATATATATATATACACACATACATGTATATATAGGAGATACACATACACACGTATATATAGGATTATATATATAAGATATACATTATACTTATATATACATGTATATATAGGATACATTGTCAATTTTGAACTTTATATAAATTATATTATCTGTGTGTTCTTAAAACATTTGATCAAAACTGTATTTGTTACATTTATCAATGTAGATATTAGAATGTCAGTGCATTTTTTATTGCAATGTAGTAAACCATTTGCATAAATCTGTCATGATTTATTTAGCCATTTTCTTATCAGTGGAAAATATTTTTCATTTGCTTTGCAGATTTTTTGTTGCTGTTCATTGTTGCGATGAGCTTTCTTTACATGTTTCCTCATGCACATTTGTGAATTTCTCATATAGAAATGACATGAGGGGAGCCTGGGTGGCTCAGTGAGTTAAAGCCTCTGCCTTCAGCTCAGGTCATGATCCCAGGGTCCTGGGATCGAGCCCTGCATCGGGTCCTCTGCTCAGCAGGGAGCCTGCTTCCTCCTTTCTCTCTCTCTGCCTGCCTCTCTGCCTATTTGTGATCTCTGTCTGTCGTATAAATAAATAAAATCTTTAAAAAAAAGAAAAGAAAGAAATGACATGAAATTGCTGAGTGTGTGCATCTTAAACTTTTTAAGTTATACTCAAATTATTTTCCCAGGTAGTTGTATAAATGTTCATGTAGAAGAACTCACCTAAATCACATTATTAACATCACATCTCACTGAAATTTTATTTTTATTTCTTTCCTTGCTAGTCAGATTGAGTGCATTCATATGTTTATGATACGCCAGGATTTCCTGTTCTTTTAATTGTCTTTAGGACAATTTAACTCTTAATTGCAAGGTTTCAATAGGTGATGGAATGAGAAATAATATTTTCTAATGTTACAATACATACAATTTCAAGGTGAAAAGGAGTAGAATGGCAGTAAAGTCAACTAAATTTGTATTTACTATTTCAAAAAGTTAGCAGATACTCTTTTAAATTAATAAAATATCTGGTATGGTGAGAGCTGTGAATTGTGTAAGACTGACGAATCACAGACCTATACCCCTGAAACAAATAATACATTATGTATTATTTTAAAAAATTAAAAAAACAAAATAAGAGATCTGGTAATACTAATGTGTTATTTAAAGAAATGCAATTAACCATCACAAGTGGAAACTTATCAATTAAAAGAATCTTCCTCTTGAGAGTAGGACTGGTGTTTGATAATGGAAGTTTCTTTCAATAACTATACATATGCATACAAAACATATATGTACATATACAAACAAACACTAGCAGAGTTATACATATGTATTCAATATTTTCATAAGAATACACAAAAGATGGACAATTGCAACCAGTACTGGATCTAGAAAGCAGAAAGCTCAGGGAGTGGCAAGCAAGGCTTATTTTCCACAGCATAACATTTTTTTTCCTTTTCATTTTTTTCCTTGTAAATATATTATGCATTATAAAATAAATAAAATACAATTTTAAAAAATCGAGCATACCAAACTATATTCAAATATGTTTTAAGTATTCCAGAAGGATAGTAGTTGTTAAAATAAGTTTAACAAAATTTTTAGGGCAGAGAGAGAAAAGAAGAAGTAATGCATAATATCAACATTAAATGAGTTATCAATTTCTGTATATTCAGAGTGCAGGGATGTGGTAACTTATCTGTCATAAAGAATATCCACACTGTTAATAGCTCTGCAAAGACTCTCACATTTTCTAAAAGAATATACTTTATATTTGTTGCATTGACAATAACGTCTTAAGGGAAAGAGCCCATTCATTAACTTCAAAATCCCATTTTACAGGTTATAAAGTTTGAGGTCATTCATCTTTCTTAACATAGACTCTCCATTTGTCACTGTATAGAACATGGTGACATTGGCAATTGAGGAATTACTACTAGTCTTTTTATGTGTATTTTACATTTCATATTCATATCAGGAAAATCTAATTGTAGGATTTCATCTCCTTTCTTTCTTCCCTTCTGTCACCCTGTGATTTCCAGCCCTTCCTCAAATTTGCATACATTGACATTTTCAACATTTCAAAAATTAGACAGTTTTATTTTGCTAAGCTGGAATATGAAAGCATCTAGCAATTACATCTCATTGATATTCAATCCTAGTAAGTGTACTTCTCAAATAAGGGCTAGCATTTGTTATTTTCAGAACTGTCTCCTGGTGCGTTTTGTTGTGATATGTCCTTAATTTCCATATCTGTATCTAATATCTATATATTTTACAAAGTTCTGAAGTATTATGATACTGTGGGAACCATTTTTATGACTTCCACACAATAGATGTAAAACTTAAATTAACTGATTTTTCTGACTTTCATATTGAATTAGTTTAAGAAGGAAGACAATATTTTTTACATGTTGTTTAATAATAAGCCTACACATATTTGCAAGATTTTTGATATGTGTCTTATCACTTACTGGTTGCCGCTTTAAAAATTGCCGAAATTTAGCAGCTTCCAACAATACTCATTTGTTATCTCACAGTTTCTGTAGATCAGAGGTCCAGGAGCAGCTTAGCATTTCACAGGGCTAAAATCAGTTTGTCTGCTGCTAGGCGGCTGTCTCATCCAGAAAATTGAGTAGGAAAGATACTGGTTCAGGCTCTTTCAGGATCTTGGATGAATTAATTTCTCTGAGGTTGTATGAATGAAATCACCATTTTTATGTTGTCAGCTGATGAACCCTCTCAGCCGCTAGTAACCACCCTTAAGTCCTCACCACATGACCCCCTCCTCTTGGAGTAAGGACTTGCTTTTATAAGGTCATCAAAAAGTTGCATACCATTGGATTAAATTTCTGATTTAAACAGAACTGGTAGTGAAATGATTAAAAGTATATTTGTCATGAAATATTAGACAACAACATGATTGTACATGTTGAAATATCTTTAGCACAGTCAAATGGCATGTCTGTTGTGGAGAGGGCAACTTTTTTATGTTTAAGCATCCATCTAAAGGAAGGAATCGCAACACTTTAAAAATAAAATCAAACTTAGATCTGAAAACCAGAGAGACAGATGCTCTGTGGGAGATGGGTTGATTGCAAGTACTCACAACTGCCCATTGGGTAACCTTCACTTTGTTTTGACCAAACTCTACTCAGGCTCTGTCCTTCCTATTGGTTCCCGCACTCCATTCACCTCCAAGGATGCGCGAGAACTAAAAAAGTAGGGGGGCATCCTTATTAGCTTCTCCTGAGAATAGGCAGACCACAGGCATTCATTTTTCTTGTCAGAACCCCCCTGATCATTTCAACTAATTTACTCAACCTCCTTTTGCTTAATATCTAGCCCCTCCTATAAATGAAAAGCCTTTTTCTGCTTGTTTTTGAGAAACTTGCTCATTTAACTTTGGATCATTTTCCCTACTGCAATAATCTTTCTAACTAACACATCCCTAACTAATTCCAGATTTGTTTTTATTTGGCAGTGGATATTTTATTAGATGTGATCAGGGAAATATGTTCTGTAAAAATAGTGATGATGATAATAAGCCTATTAAACAACTTTCCACCAGAAGGAAAGTGAGAGGCCATATACTGAACATTGTTCTTTTGGAGTCTAAGAATCTCATTTTAGAAAAAACAAGAGAGTTTAGTCATTTGCTTAAACTGAGCAAAATAAGTAGTGTCATAGCTCTGTGAAACTCTCCTACTAATCTAGTGTACCTATATTTGCCTAGAATTAACTGAAATTTGCCTAGAATCATTCTCACTAATTATTAATTTTCTTAAACTTAGTACTAAAATATGAGTATTTATCATTTTATTTACTTTTGCTCACCCATATTTTCTATATAATGTATTAATAATCCAAGGCTAAATTAAGGATGAATGATAAAAAGAAGTAAAATATATATATGGGTGTATGTTTATATATTAAATGTATGTGTTTTTAGGTATATGTCTACCTGTCTGTGCATATATATTGAGAGAAAAACAAAGACATACTACACCCTACATCCTACCTTTGGACCCCAAATCTCCCATCTAAAAATCTGAAAACAAAAAATTTCTCACAAAAAATTATTATTTAATTACAGATTTATTAGGAAGTCTTATTTAACTCAAACTTAATGTATTTATTTAATATTTAATATTTAATGAATATTCACACACTTCCTTGAGGAAACATACAGTTGATGGAAGGAAAACTTCCTAAATTCTGAAATGATACCATACAATGTAAGATACATGTACCCATTACTTTCATTTATAAAATCCAAAACCATTCTGGCTTATAAATTATATGTACACTTAATGTTTTAGGTTTAGGCTTTGTAGATACAACATGTATATTGTACAGGCACATATAAAATTGTATTCATTTTCTTTTTAAAGAAGATAGAATGAAGATAGAATGCAGTGAGAGTGCCTAATTGTTTCTAATGATCTTGCTTCACTAACTAGTAGGAACATTTTGTAGTTTGAAATAACTTTTGTATTTTGTAAAACTCATGGAATAAAATACCCTTAAAGAACTGAATGCTGGGGATTTTGTTTTTCCTTCCGAAAAATTCTGGTAGATGTTCATAGTAGTTAATGAGTTTTCAAAATATGAAGATTAAATAAAAGAAGCAATTCACCATAAGACTTGTTTGAAATGTTCACATTTTTTCCTTTTAATTTATATAAGCATTTAAACATCTGTTCATGTTCCACATTTTTTAGTGTTTCATTGCTGTTTTTACTTGAATTTAATTGTTTAAAACATTATTTCTTGGTGCTGTCTCTCACTTGTTTTGAAAAACAGAACATGTTTCTGCAGATACAGGTTCCTTAATAATATTCTTTTGTAATTTCTTTATCTATTAGTATAATAATACTGATAAAACTATTTCAAAAATGTTCTCCATCTGTTCTCTTCTGAGAACTGTGGTCTCATAAAATCTCTAAATCCTTATTCCTTAATTATATGTAATTATTCATCCAGTCACGGACACAGGTGACTGTGTCATCAGGCCTGTCTCACCAGAAATTTTGTGTCTTCTCCAACCATATCAGACCACAAATTTTCCCAGAAGGATAACCCCTGAATCAGAATTTCCCATTTCTATTTTCTATCCCACATGTTCTTTTGCAATATAAACTCACCTAGTAAGTAAGTTTATTCCATCAAGAGGTGGCTATTTATGCCATTTTCTCATGAATCTGGGCATACCTCTGACTACAGTATGATAAAAGTTAACACTTTATGATTGTCAAGATTAGGAAGTAAAAGGCCATGTAGCTTCAACCTGGTTATCTTTGGACATTCACTCTGGGAAAATCCATGTACTCAGTGACCCTTATGCTGGAAATGCCATGTATTAGGGTTCCAGTCAGTAGGACTAGCTGAATTTCTAGACAACAGAAAGTCATATGAGCAAGCCATTATGATTGCCCAGCCTACTCAAATATTTAGATTATTTTAGTTCCAACTAACATCTAAATGAAACAATACCAGACATTATAAATGAGAGCTGTGCAGCAGAGTCCTGCCCCAACTCCTAAGCCAGAGTCCAAGAGCATAATAGAACTGTCATTGCTTTATACCACTAAATTGGATTAATACAGTAGTCATAGCAATTTGGAAAAATATTTTAATACTAATAGTATTTTAATTACATAATTTATTAATAAGATTCAGTAAGCTTTTTAATTCAAGGAAAATCACAAATATGCATGATGATGAAAATATATGTATATGGGGTGGCAAGTAATTTTTATTTTTATGTATCGAAGTTTTCAGTTTTCTTAATTTTACAAGGTGTTTTTTCAATTGTTAACATTTATTGAAGTATCTTATTAAACCAGTGCTTAATTAGTTTGTATTAATTTCCTTTGGATATCTACAAGAAATCTGAATTAAATGTTATTTTCTGATGCAGAAATGCATATTTGAGAGGATAAATATCTTTTAAAAGTTAGGACACCTGGCAAGTGACAGATCTAACAAACCTTAACAACCTTTAATTCTCAAACTATGGTATATTCAGAAAAAAGAGTCATCATAATGGTTTAATGTTGCAGTGGATATACTATATTAGATGTTTTACAAAATCCCACAGCTTTCCATTCTAAGTACGTTCTTTCATTTTTGCTCCTACTTCTTGTTTGAGTATATATTTCATATTTTCTGCAAAGGATATGCTTTCTTTATGTGCTTGTTTATTTCATACAAATGAATGGCTCTGGAATTTGTGCTGAACAGGTGGCATTAGCCAATCAGTTATGGTTTGGGATATTAAAGAGGTCCAGCTGTCAGACAGTGGGAGAAGTATGAAAATGTTGCCTGTGGTAAGATTACTTATTTATCTTTGCTGCATATTTAGAAACCAAGGGTTATTTAAATAATTTGTGTTCTGTGAGCCTTGACAAATGTGGCAATATATTGTGGTTCACATACTCAAGGGTACATTTGAAGACATTTGCAAAATGAAATTTATATCCTATTTTGAATATAATTTCTTAGGATATATAATTTTGAAAAAAAATGCAAGATATCTTGGTCGCATGAACCGAATAAACATTTCAGACGTAGACAATGTTAAATGTGAAAAGATATTACTTGTTATAAACATCCTAAAAGAACACTTTAGTAAGAATAATACTTCTATTTGCAGATCCATCTGTGTAGTTGCAAACCACCTTAATATTGTCCTTACTGAATAGTTAAAAAAATAAGCTGCTTAGAAAGTGGGTTGATTGGACACCCAGGTGGCTCAGTTGGTTAAGCGACTACCTTCGGCTCAGGTCCATGATCCCAGGGTCCTGGGATGGAGCCTGACATTGGGGTCCCTGCTCTGGGGGGGAGCCTGCTTCTCCTTCTCCCACTCCTCTTGCTTGTTTTCTCTCTCCCTGGCTATTTCTCTTTCTGTCAAATAAATAAAATCTTTTAAAAGAGAAAGAAGAAAGAAAGAAAGAAAGAAAGAAAGAAAGAAAGAAAGAAAGAAAGAAAGAAAGAAAGAAAGAAAAAAAGATTGACTTAAAAAAACAAAAAAAGAAAGAAAGTGGGTTGATTGTTTTGAAATGTGCCATAGAATCAGTTTTGCTTTGAGATAGATTATGATTTTGAAAATTTTCATTGTACTTGGTTCCTAGACAACAAAGCAAAAATCAAAATGCTTTATGCTGAAGACTTTTCTAAGTACAAATTCTCTTCTAGACACAACAGTAAGTGCAATAGGAAACACATTTTAATGCATATTCCTAAAAGATGAAAATTTGCAATCAACAATTGCCCTATCTCCATTTTCTCTGCTGTTGCATAAAATTCTTAGAGGTTGATGCTTTGACAAATCAAAAGGAGATTTTTTTTAACTCTACTTCACTTATTTATCATTTTTTTTTTGGTAATAGTTCCTTGATTCCACATTGCTGCAAAGACCACTTTTTTAACAGGTATTTTTCTTTCTGATTTCCATTGTGCTTTTGTTCATGTGAGAAAGCATTATGCTATTCCAATGCCACACTAGAGTGTAAAAATCTGGATCCATTTTATGCTTTATATAGATGTGTCACATACTTAATTTGGGGGGGAGAGTAACCTGGTCCTTCTTTAAGATATTATAAGAAGAATAAAACGCACATTCTCACTTGCTTTTATTTATTTATCTTTTTATTTTTTATTTATTTTTTTTTCTTCTCTCTATGTCCTCACATGATGAAATGGGCAAACAAGCTCTCTGGTGCCTCTTTTATAAGGGCACTAATCCATTTTATGGAGATTCTGTTCTCACAACCTATCACCATCCACAAACCCCATCTCCTAACACCATCACTTCAATATATGAATTTGGTGAGGGATACATGCATTTAGAAAATAGAAATGGAGATAGTCTCTATCTTCACTGGAATGTCTCACCTGATTTTAAATATCATAAAATGGGAATTTGGTAACTCATCCATAGACTTCTGATGTCCAAGCTCTCAATCTCCTCAAATCCTACTCAACTCATAAGTGTGAATGACTCCCCACCCCCCGGTTACAGGCTAAACTTTTTCTTTGTATCAGCAATTAGCAATTAAGGCTTCACTTTTTTTCTTTTCTCTTCTTTTAGAGGATTGAAAGTGAGAGAAAGGGGAAGATGAAGAGGGAGAGAGAGGCTCTTAAGCAGGCTCCATGCACAGTGCAGAGCTGGTTTTGGGCTCAATCTCACAACCCTGAGATCCTGACCTGAGCTGAAATCAACAGTTGGACCCCTAGTTGACTGAGCCACCCATGCACCCTAGCAATTAAGGTTTTAAATTAAACATGCAACACTTTATAATAATACTGTAAAATGAATTTTTAGGTATAAATCTAAGAAAACATATACCGATTCTATATGTAGAAAATTCTATATGTAGAAAATTCTATATGTAGAAAATTCTGTCACAAAAGACACCCAATGCCATCTAAAAAAAATGAAGAGTTATCTATGATTACGGAATGGAAAACACAATGTTGTGAAAATATCAATTCTTCCTAACTTGATCTACAAATTAAATATAATCTCAAAGTAAATCCCAGGAAGTTATATTATGGATATTGAAAAACTGATTTGAAGTTTATATTCAAAGGGAAAAGATCCAAACGAACCAACAAGACACTAAAGAGGAACAAAGAGAGAGGACTGACACTACTGAAATTCAACATTTACCAATTAAAAATCTGCAACATTTCTTAACAGATTTCTCACCAAACAAGATAGGCAGGTGGTAAATAAATGTGAATGGTGTTCATTATCATTTGTCATCATGGAATTGCAAATTAAAACAATCGAGGCATCACTGCACACTACGTAGAATGTCTACAATGTCAAATGCTGGTGAGAATGTAGAGCAGCAGGAATTCTCCTTCATAGTCTGTGAAAACGAGAAATGATATGTGTACCTTGGAAGACTGTGTCAGTCCCTTAGAAGCTAAACAGTTTTACTATTTGATCCATCAGTTGTACTCCTGGATATAAGTGAAATAAGTCCATGAAAAGCTTCTGCATGCAGAATCCCAACTTTGTATCATTTTTGACAAGGCAAAATTATTGAGACGCTAAAAAAGGTTAGTGTTGGCAGAATTTGTGGTGAGAGATGAATTAAGTGAAATCCAAGAGCCTTTTAAAACAGCAAATTTATTTTATAGAATGCCATAATAGTGGATAAAGGATATTATGCATTTGTCAATGTCCATAGAAATGTATAGAAAAAACATGAATCTTAATATGTGCAAACATACAAGATGTCCTCCTGGGCCCCTACCACTGATACAAGAGAATCTAGTTGTGTGAAAAAATCTCACTGAAGGTCACAGGGGGAGAGGTGATGACAAAAAGTAACTTTAGGAATGAGCTGTAAGGAACTGCACAGAAGCACTACATACTAATTGATAAAGTAGTTAAAAGAGTATGAATTGGCCACACTTGGAGTGTGAACCAGTTATATGGGAATGGAATAATTAAGTAAAAGGATGGCAAATGGCTGAAGCCTGTTTGTCACTGTGGGATTAAAAATGTACTAATGAATAAGGTGAGGAAATTTAGAATGATCCATGTGGTAATGAATTAGAATCAGAGACATCTGTATAAAGTCATGTTTAGGTTAATAAAGATACAGATGTTTATGTATAGGAATCTTCATAAATATCGTATATAGGTGGGTTAGTAAAAACACATATTTTTTGTTTTGTAAGTAGCGAGGACCCCCCAAAAATGACACCCCAAATACAATAAGTACCCATATCTTGGTTTCTAATACTATTTTCCAATAAAGGGAAACAGTGATCCTTGGAGAAAATGGCTGATTAGAGGATTAGAGCAGGAAATATATAGAAGATTAGCCTGAAGTATTTTGTAGTGTTAAGAAGAAATAAGCTCAAATTTGGGTACCTGCAATTCTAACAAGACTTACTCTGTGAATTCAAAGACAATAACTAGAGTATATTTCTTTGAGTCATAAGGAAGACAACAGCCAATTATATCCACACTAACTTGGTACGTTCAAATATTAAGTATGATTATTTGTTGCTTTGACAGAAAAAGAATAAAGAAGAAGGGAAGAAGGAGAAAGGAAAGAAGGAAGAAAACTGACATACATTTGAGTTAAACTTCATTTCTGGGTGTCTGTGAGAGTGTGTCTGGATGAAATTTGCATTTGGATTGGCAGACTGAGGAAAGCAGATTGCTCTCCCTACGGAGAGGGCCTGAATAGAACAAGAAGGTGAAGAAAGGGAGAATTTGCTCTCTCTGCCTGACTAAGCTGGATATTGGTCTTTTTCAGAATTTATACACTATCCTTCTCCTAGTTCTGAATAGACCTCTAGACGCAATCTAGAACTATCCCAATTACTTATAATAAATCTGCTGGTTCTGTTCTTCTAGAAAATTCTAACATAATGGGTTGTCACAAAAAAATTTAACCATTTGCAGAATGTTATATCCTTAGATAGTATCTTCAGATCAAAGGGGAAACAGAAGTACTCTTATAAATCATGTCTTTCATTCACTTCATTTTTCATATTAGACATTTCTAAGTGCTTCATGAGGCATTAGTGATGTGCTTTTAAACTCCCTCTAGTGAGTTTTCTTCATCTATTCCTTTTTAAAATTTAATTTACTATCACAGCAGTGATTTAAGAAGTATTTTGTGATGCAAAAAGTATTCAGTCATTAAAATATGCCAGTTTATTCTTATCTGTTCTTTAAAAAATATGGACATCGGTCTCCATGTTTAGAAAAACAAATATCACATGGAATGTAATTTTGAGTGAGAATCTGATATTTTTATTGAAAATATGTGATCTCTTGGCATCTATAAAATAATTTACATATCTGAAAATGTTTTTATAAATTCATTCTGTAAAAATCCAAGTTAAACATATTATAAAAATAAGTAGGAGTTATAATATTGTTCCATTTGGTACTGTGGAGCTTACACCATTTAATTTAGATCAGGAAATTTACCACTAGCCTGAGAGGTTTTGAAATTGGCTTATTCATCAGCTTTATTTTCTGTTAAATTGCAATCATTACCTTTTTTTTGTTTCCCCTGATGGTAATTCCAAAGGAGTATTGACTGTCTTAGCTATTGAGTGTACAGAAAATTTCCCACTCTTTCACTGACTGGAAGATTTTTAAAGAATATGGATTCCTTGGGAAACATTCCATTACACACAGGATTTTATACAATTTGTTTATATATTCTCTGTCTTTGAGATCTTTTCACTTGTCATTTTATAGGCAGGTGAGGACTTTGTCCATTTTTCTCATTTATATAGTGCTATATACCACATTTGTTAGCAAGGTAGTCTTAACTTGAGAGCAGAGGGAATTAATATTTACATTTCTTAAAAAGAAAAAAAGCTCTGATACTAACATCATCAGGAAAAATGAAATTTTGGAAATCATAAGTAAAATAAACTAGCGGATCCCAACTGGACCAGAGGCAAAGGAAAAAAAAAGTTATAGCCAAAATTTTGATGCATCAATAGTCTGGTTAGAACATAGTAGGTATTGATAACTATTGAATGTGGCCTTTCCCTGGCACTGAGTCCTGGATACTTATGTAGTACTTCACACTCTGTGAGTCCAGAATCCTCTCAGATACCATATTGTGACTGAGTCATTCTGCTTATACTTAATGTTAAAATTAGCAACTATTTATTTAAAAAAAAAATCTTTACCAGTTTAAAAACAAACAAACAAACAAACAATAGGGATAATCCTTGCTCTGGGCTATTCAAAGCTTAGCAGGATTTAGAATTAGTTTAAAGATGTGTAAAAGCTAAATATCTCATTGTTACACATAGTGCTTCTAGAATCCAGAAAGGTTTGTTTAACAAGTATAAAAGTCAAGTGGATAAAAATATATAGGACTTTCTGTCCTACATTTATTTGACATCTAACTTTTAATTCAACACACTAATGGTGTTACATGATTAAGTAAAATACCGAACCAGTGGATATGGAAGAAGGATTGTACTAAATTATTTTATTTCCCTTTATTTTGGACACACTTTATAGCTGTGAAGAATTTATCTACATTGTAACAATATATATCACATAACATTATAAAACTCTTGATTATAGAAGGTAGTTAATGTATATACACTGGTCATCAGAACTGCAACAAATTTTTTAAAACCTCTCTAACAAAGTGTGATGGTTAGTTTTATACATCAACTTGGCCAAGCTATAGTAGTAGCCAATTACTTACTCAAACATAAATCTAGGTGTTGCTGTGGAGGCATTTTGTGTATGTGGTTTACATTTACAATCAGTGGATTTTAAGTAAAGATTACCTTCAATAATGTGAGTGGATCTCATCCAAGTAGTTTAAAGGCCTTGAGGATAAAACATGAGGTTTCTATGGAGGACCCTAACTTATCTTTTATTGTTTTCTTTTGTCACATTCTTTTGTAATAGATGGTTTGAAAATTTTTATAACAAAAATGAGGAATGTGAAATTCTTCAATCCTAAAATAGTGAGTTTTTAAATAATTTTTCAATGTTTTAAATGTCTGTTATTATAGATATATAGTCATGCACTTCTGTAAAATTAATTAAGAATTTCTTCAATTTGATAAAAATATATCAACTATTTTATGGTAGCTACAGTAGAAATTCCATCTGCTTCAACCATGATCATTAATCCAAAAAATTCTGTGTGTGTCTGCTTTAAAGTTTAATTTTTCTTTTATCTATTGTATCTAGCAAACCTGTTAAGAAGATGCCACTTTTTGAAAGACAAAGCATATTAACCTATTACCCTTCAAGATGCATCATTTTGCACAAATATGGGAAGTGTGCTATAATGGTTATAAGCAATTTTTCTGGAGTTAGAACAAATTCAGTGTCCATCTAAAGCTTGTGGGAAATTTAATTAAGCTCTAACTAAGCCTTGGTTGCCTCAAGTGTAACAGTGATAATAAGAGTGTTTACTACCCAGGCTAAACAGGTACCCTATGGACTGAACAGGGTGAATTTCCCGCCACCTAACATTACTAAACTCTTAGTCCTGTTCGACCAATACATTAGCTGGAGTCATCTCAAAATACATGTCCAACTAAACATCCAGAAAATCTTTCCATGCCACCATATGATGCATTTATCTCCCAAATGTGAGAACTGATAAAGCTAAGGAGTTGAGGATGCTGAACTATCTTTACTAGATAACAAAGATGTTTGCTGGTCATCTCTAAAAATCTCATTTATTTGTACTTTCTTTGGATAGTATGTAAACAAAGTTTAACCTCATGGTAAAAGGTATGGATAATGAGTCTACAAATGAGCCTCATGTACTTCATGTGTATATTAGTCATATTAGATTATTTTCATTACATTTGTCATCCTTCATTGACCATGTAATCTCAATTTATGGACATAAATATGATTTTTGTATTTCTGGGGCAAAATCAAAGGCCACAGCTTTCCATGGCCAAATAGAATAGATAACTATAAAACTGTCTCAGTTTTAATGTGCATAAAATGAAGTGCTTGTGGTCACTTCTGCATTTTCTATCTTCTACTCTTAAAATAATTAAAATGCATGAAAACAGAAAGGACAATACTTTCTATGCATTTTATCTTAGATATATGCCAATTATTAAACAAAAATCCAAATCATTAGAACTTAACAACAGAAAACTAACATATATAAATCTGAATGTTTAAAAAAAAAGAAAAAGAAAAAGAAAAAAAAGTCAATTCTGGAGCACCTGGGTGGCTCACTTGGTTAAGCGTCTGCCTTTGGCTCAGGTCATGATCCCAGGACCCTGGGATCTAGTTCCACATGTATAATATATTGAAGAAAAAATCAATTAGAAAGGATTAAAAATTCTATCTGCATGTGTGGTATATAGTTGGCTCTGAGTCTAGTCATATGGATCCACAGTTGACCCCTGAAAAATTGTGCGGTTAGGATGATCACATTTCACACAGTAAAATCTGCATATAACTTTTGACTTCCCCTAAATTTAACTATTAATAGTCTACTATTAGACTGGAAGCATTACCAATAACATAAACAGTTGTTAATATACGTATTTTATGTATTATATAAGTATTATATACTGTACTCTTACAATAAAGTAAGCTGGAAGAAAGCAAATGTTATTAAGAAAATTATAAGTAAGGTGTGTAGGTGGCTCAGTCGGTTAAGCAACTGCTTTCGGTTCAGGTCATGATCTCAGGTTCCTGGGATCAAGCCCCACATAGGGCTCTCTGATCAGTGGGGAGTCTGCTTCTCCCTTTCCCTCTGCTCTTCCCTCCACTTGTGCTCTCTCTCTTTCTCTTTCTCAAATAAATAAAATCTCTAAATAAAGAGGGTCAACTCTGTTTATCTAGGCTAGTTGCTTAGGGAAATATTGACATAATTTTGTGTCAGAGTCTTTTATTTTAATTTCTTACATAAACATCCTCCCTCAATAATAGTTTGTGGTACTATCCAGAGATCCCTTGTCTACTTTCTATCATAAATTGAACTTTTCAGCTTTCAATTTTCTAGTTGAGTACTTTGAGAAAGACTTCTATTATTTTATGGAAATTCGTAGAATGTAGAAAACTCAGAACTCCCTCAAAAATAGATATCTTTAGGACGCCTGGGTGGCTCAGTAGGTTAAGCCACTGCCTTCGGCACAGGTCATGATCTCAGGGTCCTGGGATCGAGTCCCCGCATCGGGTTTTCTGCTCTGCAGGGAGCCTGCTTCCTCCTCTCCCTCTCTCTGCCTGCCTGTCTGCCTGCTTGTGATCTCTGTATGTCAAATAAATAAATAAAATCTTTAAAAAAATAGATATCTTTAAAAAAGCACTTTTAGCACCTGATTTCTGACCTACTACAAAGTTATTGTAATTAAGTAGTGTAGCACTAGTTCATGGTTCAACACATAGCTTAAGGGAACACTCCAGAATAGACCTGCAGTTTTATTTATTTGATTTTTTATACTGGATAATATTTAATAAGATCTAAATAAATTTTGAGTGTATAGTATAGAATTGGTAATTATAAGTATAGTGTTGTACGTCAGATCTCTAGAACTCATTTATCTTGCGTAACTGAAACCTTATACCCATTGAGTAGACATTCTCCACTTTCCTCTTTTCCTGAATACTCACTGCATTTTTGGATAAAAGTACTAAATTAATTCAATTTGAAAGAGAATGTATTTTAAGCAAATCATTTTGAGACCACTGGTTATCTATCAATAATGAAATGATCCTTGGGACTTTCTCATATTATACATAATATTTAGTAAGTGATGGATCAAATACCTAAAGAGATAATATTATGAACCGTTTTTAGGAGGCTATACTAGGAGAATATCTTCTTGACTTAATAATAGAAAAACTTTCTTAAAAATAATTCAGAAATTATAGCTCAATGGCAGGGAAGCTTTGTCTGTGACAGGCAAAAACGTAAGGGAATTTCCTGCTCCACTATGTTGAAGACAGAAGTGGCTTCCTATCTCCTTTGACCAGAAGGATTTTTTCTTTATTCTCTCAGCTGCCTATTGTTTTTTCCTAGGAAAGAATTTTTTTTTTCTTGTTTGTTAACTTCTTTCTACATTGGAAGTAGTTTTGCCTCTATCACAACAATTGGCCTTTGCCTGGACCCATTTTTTTGCTGCTTTCCCCGCAGTGGCTTGAAGTTTTTATTTTCTATAAAAGAAAGATTTGGGGAGCAGGCAGCCCTTTGCGTCCATGAGCCACACTGATCTCCATAGCTACATGAAATCTTTATCAAGAGTATGGAGGGGGAGCCTGGGTGGCTCAGTGGTTTAAGCCTCTGCCTTCAGCTCAGGTCATGATCTCAGGGTCCTGGGATCTAGCCCCGCATCGGGCTCTCTGCTCATCAGTGAGCCTGCTTCCTCCTCTCTGCCTACCTCTGCCTGCCTCTCTGCCTACTTGTGATCTCTCTCTGTCTATCAAATAAATACATAAATAAAAATCTTAAAAAAAAAAAAGAGTATGGAGGCCTATGGAAGAGAGCTTGCAGTGATTTCAGGCTTTTCTTATATGACGTTTCTATGGATAGTAAACTAAATGACAGTTGACATTCAGCAGCTGAAATATCCTAAAGTTTTAAGCTGTTCCTAAGTGCCTCTATGGTGACTAGGTTTTCTTTCAGTGATCTGCTAAAGGTGAAAGAAAGAGTTCAAGTCCTGTCTCACCTCTGTGGGGATTATCACCCTTGGTAATCCAATTGACGAAGTTAATTTACAAATTCACACCTGATGTACTCAAGGCATGTTATGATTTGCAGATTATGGAGCTTTTTCATATTGTTAGGGTTGGACCAACACTCCCTGTATCTTTACCTCATGATTAGAGTTGGAATTCTAATATTATTTAAAATTATGTTTTTGCAATATTTTGTTTTATTTCACTAAATGACTTTTGAAAAATTTACAGTGTAATATATATTATGAAATTCATGTTTTTTTGTTGAAAGGTTCTGTAAATTTTAAAACATATAAAGTTACACAACCACCAACATACAAACAAAATAAAGAACAATTCAATTACCACCTCAAAAG
Organism: Mustela nivalis; assembly: GCF_964662115.1. Lineage (NCBI taxonomy): Eukaryota > Metazoa > Chordata > Mammalia > Carnivora > Mustelidae > Mustela > Mustela nivalis. The sequence continues at coordinate 16,444,341 of NC_139023.1, read as the reverse complement.
TTCCTCGTGTCCATTTGTAACAAAACCTTCCATTTATTCTCAACCCTTAACAAGTATTTATCTGACTTTTGTCTTTAGATTTTTGACTTTTACAAAATGCCCTACAATGGTATTGTATAGAATGTGGCCTTTTGAATCCATTTTTCACTCAGTATAATGCTCTGAAAAGTATTCCATCATATTTTTAGGTGCTTATTAGTCATTCATGTTAACCCATTTTTAATTATATCATTTGTCTTACTAGTAATAAAAGATAAGCTTATTCTTTATACGGGGTTAGATAAACTGAAAATATTGAAAAAGTTGGGGCTTGTGGGTGGCTCAGTGGATTAAGCCTCTGCCTTCAGCTCAGGTCATGATCTCAGGGTCCTGGGATCGAGCCCCGCATCGGGCTGTCTGCTTCCCCATCTCCCATCTACATAAAATCTTTATCAAAATGTCAACTGTTGTGGCACATAATAAAAGTCCTAGTCATAAAAATAATATTCAGTGCCAGGAGAGAATAGTCTATAAAGGATTTGAGTGATTTAAAAAAAATATTTGACATACATAAACATTTGTTTTTGTATTTATACCTAAGGGGGTCTGCTGTCCCATCTCCTATCTCTCACCTGCCTCTCTGTCAAATAAATAAATAAAATATTAAAAAAATATATTCAAAAAGTTAAAAATAGAATCACCCTTCAACCCAGAAGTTGTAGAAATGGGTATTTACCCAAAAGATACAAAAATACCGATTCAAAGGCACTTGTACTCCAATGCTTACAGCAGCATTATCCACAGTGTCCAAATTATGGAAAGAGCTCAAACTCAAGTGTCCATCTACTGATGAATGGGTAAAGAAGATACAAACATATATATACCACATAGAGAGAAGTAGATGATAGATAGAGGATAGATAGAACAGAATATTATTTAGCCATCAAAAATTGAAATCTTGGCATTTGCAATAATGAGGCTAAAGCTAGAGTATATTTTGCTAAGTGATATAAGCGAGTCAGAGAAAAACAAATGCCATATGACTTCACTCATATATGGAATTTAAGAGACAAAACAGGTGAACATCAAGGAAGAAAAAGAAGAGAGAAAAAGATAGGCAAAGTAAAAAATAGACTCAAGGTAGAGAACAAACCGAGGGTTGCCCGAAAGGGGGTGGAAGGGAGATGGGTTAAATGGGTGACGGAAATTAAGGAGGACACTCCTTGTGATGAGCCGCGGGTATTCTATGTAAGTGATGCATTACTAAATTCTACTTCTGAAACCTATATAACACTAGATTTTAAATAACTAGAATTTAAAGAGAAACTTGAAACAAACAGACAAAAAAAATTCTCCCAGTCTGTGGCTTGTCTTTTAATTATTTTAATGATAATTTTAAAATTGTATTGTCTGTTTCCATTTGCAAATGCAATAATTTATTTAATTTTGAGTTCTGATTGTTTGTCGCTAGCATATAAAAATATACCTGTTATTTGTATAATGAACTTGTGTACTGTGACCTTGCTAAATGTGTTTCTTATGGTAATTTTGCGGTGTTCGCTGTGATTTGTTACATGCGGGATCATATCTTCTTGCCTCAATACAGATTTACAATTTTCTTTCCAAACTAGATGCCTTTAAATTATTTTGTTGTTCTTATTCTTCTTAATGTGCTAGCTAATGTACTGCACACAATACAATGTAGAATAGAATGGCAAAAGTTAACATCCGGAAGTTGTTCATTATATTTGAGAAAGTCTTCAGTCTTTCATCATTAAATACGATGTCAGCAGGGGGATTTGCATAGATGCACTTTACGAAGTGTGGAGAAATATCTCTTTTATTCTTAGTTCACTGAGGGTTTTTACAGTAAATAGATGTGTTATTTTCAAATGACTGATCAACATCTCTTTGTGTGATCATGTGGTTATTATTTATTCTGTTAACCTGGTATGTGACATTAATTATTTTCAAAAGTTAAACCAACCCAGCATTGGAGATCAACCTTAGTTGTTCAGAGAGTATGATACCACTGTCATGAAGGTTATTTGCCATACGTCATGTTGTTGGCATAAACTACCTCATTTTGCTTAATTCCTGTTATACAAAGGCTTTCTTTTCTTTTTTTTTTATTTGAGTATAGTTGACACACAATATTAGATTAGTTTCAGGTGTACAACATAGTGATTGGACAACTCTATACATTATGTTGTACTCATGGTAAGAATAGTCACCATATCATACTATTAAAATACCATTGATTATATTCCCTATGCTGTAACTTTATTCCCCTTGCTTATTTATTCCATGACTGGAAGGCTATATTTGCCCCTCCCCTTCACCTGTTTTGTCTATCCCTCCACTGTACTCCCTTCTGGCAACCATCAGTTTGTCCTCAGAGTTTATAGGTCTGATTTTCCTTTTTATTTATTTATTAATTTGTTTTGTTCTTTAAGTTCCACATATAAGTGAAATCATATGGTATTTTTAATATATATATGTATATATACATATATATATGACACTTTCTGTAACCATTCATCTATGAATGGATATTTGAATTGCTTTCTTATCTTGGCTACTGAAAATAATATAGCAATATACGTAGATGTGCATATCTTTTTGAATCGTGGTTTAATTTTCTTTAGGTAAATACCCAGTTGTGGGACTATTGGATCAGGTGGTATTTCTATTTTTAATTTAATTTTTGAGAAACCCCCATATTGTTTTCCACAGTGGCTGTTCCATACAAAGATATTTTTATCAACCAGGGCATCCCGTGGGTTCAGAGGTTATCTCCTAGGAACTTGTCAAAACCCATTCCTGAAGAACTTTAGAATGTGCAGGGTTTAGGCAACCCAGAGCGACTGAGCTAATGCTTTATTGCATAATTTCCAAGTAGTTCAGTAATAAAATATTTTTAATAAAAAATAGTTACAACTCATGAGATTTAACTTAAATCTCTGAAGGGGTATTAAATCAACTTTTATAAAGCCAGTTTCTTTCAAAATGTCAACTGTTGTTGCACTATCATATAATAAAAGTCCTAGTCATAAAAATCATATTCAGTGCCAAGAGAGAATTGTCTATAAACAATTTGAGTGATTTTTAAAAATATTTGGCATACACAAACATTTGTTTTTGTCCTTATACATAAAACCAGTTTCTACATTCTAAAAAATTCAACATGTGGAATCTATACTTAATGTATTATTGGCAAGCTTTATCATCTTATTATTTTCATTATAAAAAGCAGTAGCAAAAACAAAACTATGTTCTTTGAAATTTATGTACCATGTACTGAATTGAATGGCATATTATAATTAAGAATGGGATCAAATATACATGTAATAAAGTGGTAAAAGTGTAACCATTCTTATATAAGGTTCTATAATGACTTATTTATGATTTTTAGTAAATTAAGTTATAATATTAATAGTATATAAAGATGAATCATTTTTCATCATATAGTTCTTATCATTCACACATTTATGTCTCATAAAAATAACAGAAATATTGGTAATTTTGTCTATGTTGGATGCTTACTCTAAATGAGGTTTATATTTATGTCAAATGATAATTATTTTGTTAATTTCACATTTTTATAGTTTAATGAAATTCACTTACTTGAGAAAATGTTTTCAATTGTTTTAAAGATTTTATTTATTTATTTGACAGAGAGAGATCATAAGTGTGCAGAGAGGCAGGCAGAGAGAGAGGTGGAAGCAGGCTCCCCACTGAGCAGAGAGCCCAATGCAGGGCTTGATCCCAAGACCCTGAGACCATGACCTGAGCTGAAGGCAGAGGCTTAATCCAATGAGCCATCCAGGCACCCCAATGTTTTCAATTTTATATGTTCAAGTAATAGACAAGTTGAAATGCCATGACTTACTCAATAGTATAAAATGAAACACTATGACAAAGTTATTTTCAGTATATATTCATGTGTTTTAATCTTTGTCCACAATAAAATTATGCATGCTTTCCTTTTAGCTATTCATGTTACATTCAATAGCTCTAATGCATAATAATTTATTTGCAATCTAAATGCCATCTTCTTCAAAGTAGGATTTTAGTTGACAATATGTAATTATTTAGAGCACTCTATTGAAGTACTAATATGTTTGAAGATTTCTACTTGTGCAGAAGGAATTTGCCTGTTTAGTTATGCCACTTTCACGTGTCTTCAAGGCTCTAGGATGGGAAAAAAGAAAAACAAAGCTTTTAGGTTACTCTTAATGATGGGACATTATAGGGACACTCGAATATATTTCATGGTGGTCATTTTTTTAAATTGTATTGTCAAGGACTGCAAGAGATTCAAAGTGGTTCCACATGGTTGGGGCATGGGATGTGACATGCTGAGGGGAAGAGTGGAAGTAAATGAGGCAAGGGAGATAAGAAACAATGTATTTATGGAAGTCCTTATAAACTCCATGATCTATTATGCTCTTTTTCCCCTGGGGGAATTGGGAATTCACAGAATATCATGATTGCCAGTAATATTTACATATTGGTGGAAAGGGCTAATGTACTTTAAATTGGGGGTAACATACTTGAGTTGGATGAAAATGGTGAACGTATGGCCTTTGATAAATATGGACCTAAAAATAGGAGCAGGTAAATAGAAGATGATTTAATATTTTTCCAACTGTAGAACCATGTAAACAAAACCCACTTGGCTGTTGATGTACAATGTAAACTCCATGATAACTGAAATTTCATTTTCTATTGTTAAAGTAATTAAAGAGGCCATTAGACTGAGGTGGATTTAATGCTTTAGCCATCTATGTGAGCAAACAGAAAGGTAAACCAGAATAAATTCCTCAAGGTTAAGAAATTAAAACTTAGGAACAACCAGTCACAAACAGCCAACTAGGCTTTTCCAAGTTAAGCAATCAGTTAAGCTTTGCTGCTGTCTGCTCTACAAGAACCTTTCCTTTAGATTCTGTTGGCTGAGGACTCCTAACCATTTTCATTTTGGCACTGCCAGATTCAAGTTCATGTTTGCTCAAATAAATTCCTCAAAATTTTAATGTACAATTTATCTTGTAATACTCTTCTCTTTATTATCAGTCTCCACGGTACCTGACACACATGTGCACAATAAAATTTCGAATGAAGTAATGAATACTGATCATTTAAAGTTGCATAATACTATGGTATCTAAGGTTTGGTTTTTAAGGAGATAGTGAAGAAAAGAGGTTGAAAGCAAGGTAGTCGATGTTAAAACACTTATTTAAATGTTAAACACACTTTAAAAAACACAAAGTAGAATATGCCAAATAAAGGTAAATGTTGATATGAATAGAAACATCTTTGCAGGGGTACCTGGGTAGCTCAGTGGGTTAAAGCCTCTGCCTTCAGCTCAGGTCATGATCTCAGGGTCCTGGGATCGAGCCCCATGTCGGGCTCTCTGTTCTGCAGGGAGCCTGCTTCCTCCTCTCTCTCTGCCTGCCTCTCTGTCTACTTGTGATCTCTGTCTGTCAAATAAATAAATAAAATCTTAAAAAAGAATAAATATTGCATCTTTCACATAGTGATTCTGATTTGCAAATGAACACATAACAAGTAATTGGAGAGCATAAAAATAAGGCCTGGAAAGCCATGGTCAGGTTAGGTAAATTAATTATGTTTAGAATATTTAACATAGAATGTTGGATTTGGTTATAAATATTTTTCAGAAATTCATAATTTCTGGTATACTACACTTAACACAGAATATCCCAAGGAAATCTTTTAAGTATTCATATCTTCTCTATTTCCATAGTTTATTTTTATCCATTTTCATTTTCAGTTATTTTTATTGCTAGTGCAGTAAATGTAACATTTGTAGAAATTTAAAATTGTTGGGAAGAACTGAACATTTCGCTCTGACCTAGAATGAGAGTCACATTTATAATTTTTAACATTTATTTCAGACCCTGAAGGAATTATGCTAAAATATATAGAACTTATTTTTTTATAAAAATGTTTCAAATATGACTATTTAATGGTAAGGTACTAATAGAAATTACATTTAAGGACATTAAATTTCCAAAGATTAAGACAGGTTCTGCTTTTGATACAATTGAACCACTTAGATGGATACTACCATCAAAATTGATATCTTTATGATTTTTTAAAAATTTGTTCTCATTGGCAATTTTCCTCAAGATTCAAATCTCATAGTCATTTCATGTAAACTATTTGGTGATAGTCAGATTTCTAGGTCGTGTTTATCTTTATCTAAATTTACCTAATGTGCCAGTTTGTCTAGGGCAATCTCGGTTTATGCTTACTTTCCAAAATTAATTGATTAGCAGGGTCCCACTTTCATTTCCAAATCTCCTAATTTCAACTGTAACTTTATAAAATATATTGTCACCCAGTCTTTTATTTTTATTATTTACTTAATTCTTTATTTATTCATTTATTGTTATGTTCAGTTAGCTAACATATAGTATATCATTAGTTTTTGATGTGTTCAACGATTCATGAGTTGTGTATAACATCCAGTGCTTATCATACAAAGAATTTTCCCAAGATGCTCTAAGTCTGAGGTGGGGGATAGGAAGAAGAAGAGAGAAAGAGAGAAAAGAATGTGTAGATGAAGAAATTAATTTAAAATGGAGTAAGTTAGTAATTAAAGAGTACTTTACTGGGTTACTGAGTCAGAAATAACATCGCACCACTAAATTTAAATTAAAATACTGAGATATTTATTATTATGAAATCACCAAGATAATGGTACATAGTGACTGAATTAGATCAACAAATCAGATATAAAATGGCAAATCCAATATTCTACATACTGTCTCACTAAGCAATCTAGGATCTACTGAAGTTTAGATAATTGAAATTTTGATATAATGTTTTTATTCTATGTTTCTTTATTTATAAATGAGTTCCTGAACCACTGGATTCAGTGGTTCTGAATCACTGGATTCAGAACCCTGAAGTATCTTTTAATAAGAAAACACATACATATATAAACACATAATCAGTTATATAACATAAACAGTTCATTTTTCTTAGTTATTATATATACTGTTTCTTTCTTCTTCTATGTCTTATTTATTAATCTTATTTATTACATTCAGTTTAACAAAGAATGCATGGTTTGTATCCCCAGCTAAGTTATGAGTTTCTGGAATTTGAGGTAATGTGGTTATTCAGATTTCTATCTCCTGATATTTATGAGAACATACACTATTTAATAAGAATGCAAGAATGTGGGGCGCTTGGATGGCTCAATGGGTTAAGCATCTGCCTTCGGCTCAGGTCATGATCTCAGGGTCTTGGGATTGAGCCCCACATCAGGCTGTCCACTCAGCAGCGAGTCTCTTTCTCCCTCTCATTCTGTGATCTCTCTTGCTTTAGTTCACTCTCTAATAAATAAATAAAATCTTTTAAAAATTCAAAAAGTCTATTACCCTAGTAGCCATATTCACAGAAATACAATTATTTGATAAAGTAAGTCCAAGTATATGGACTTTTTTTTTTTTTGGTGAAAAATTCTCTTTGTTCTTTAATAATTAATTATTTAAGATTTTTATAGTATTCTTTATTTGCAGGTGTTCCTAACAAAGCTAATTCTTTTATTTCCTGTTACTGTAAAAACAGGGTCAATCTGTATAAAGAATTCTATAATTTTGTGTTTAAGGAGAATGATGTCTTATTTTGGATGTATTAAAATTCAATCACACACAAACATTTTAGCACATCATGTTTTTATTTGAGGTGTGAATATTTTAAAACCTGCCACATAGTAACACGGGACATTTGTAAGTTGGCTGGTATAGATTTAAGCTTTTTCATCTGTCAGATTTTTTATTCTCACTAATTCTGGCACAGCTAAAGAAAATTAATAGGTTTTTAATTCAGCCGAATGGAATCTAATGAACCAGATTTTACAATCAATAGTTTCATAAAAGTAATTCAATCAGGTTCATATATAATAATGGTTTAGAGTTAATCAATCAATCAAATCAAATAAATGGTTTGGAGTTAATCAATTGAGTTCAAAATGAATTATTTCTACATTTATATTCTTGTTACCTATTTAGACTTAATGTTGCTTCTTGGTTACTTCCCATCCTAATGTACTATGTTATTAGTTATGTTGAAGGTCATTTATATATTCCTACTGAAATAGGAAGAAGTTGGAAGAAAAAGAAAGAGAAGAAAAAGAAGAGAGAAAAAAGTCTTTAAATTTATGAGAGGTATAGTCATCAATGATCTGGAAAATTAAAAGAAAAACACAGGAGGAAAAAATATTATTTATTTGTTATAATGGCCTTTATTATAATGGCTGAGGAGGGGTAAAAGTAACTTCATAAAATCAGTGTGCTCCAAATGCCAACAATGAGGCATAAACATAAAATGTACAATGTGAGCCTCTCCAAGTCAGAGGCAAAGCATTCATGGCTTCTCCTCCTCCTCCTTCTCCTCCCCCCATCCCCCTTCTCCTTCTTTTTCTAGTTCCTGATACTCAGAAATTATGTTACTAAGTGATCACCTCATTTAATACCAAAAGCAATCTTATGAATTTGTAGCTGTTGCCTACCAAAAAGAAAATTGAGCTTAAAGGAAAAACAAAAACAAAAACAAAACTAATGTGTGTGATGTCCACAATTGAAGAACTAAAGAGTCAGACTATTTGTCTTTAAAAAAGGGATGTTTCAGGGGAGGTCCTTTTTTTTAAAAAAAAAAAAAGATTTATTTATGTATTTTAGATAGAGAGTGTGCATGTGTGTGAACAGGGATGGACAGAAGGAGAGGTAGAGGAAGAGAAGCTCAAGCAGGTTCCCCACTAGGTGCAGAGTTGGACAAGGGGCTCAGTCTCATTACTCTGAGAAAAAGACCTGAGCCAAAATCAAGAGTCAGAGGCTTACTTGATGGCCACCCAGGAACCCCACAGGAAAGCTCTTTTTAAGCTATCCTAAAGAGGGCCTAACCATGGAAAAATTATTTTCTCTAACTATGATATGTCTTAGTTATTATTCAAAGATTTTTCTACTTGCTTCATGCATCAGCGTGATTTGAGGTTTTTGTTGTTGTTGCTGTTGTTTTAATTTTTTATTTTTTATAAACATATATTTTTATGCCCAGGGGTACAGGTCTGTGAATCACCAGGTTTACACACTTCACAGCACTCACCAAAGCACATACCCTCCCCAAGGTCCATAATCAAACCCCCTTCTCCCAAACCCCCTCCCCCAGCAAACCTCAGTTTGTTTTGTGAGATTAAGAGTCACTTATGGTTTGTCTCCCTCCCAATCCCATCTTGTTTCATTGATTCTTCTCCTACCCATTTAAGCCCCCATGTTGCATCACCCACTTCCTCATATCAGGGAGATCATATGATAGTTGTCTTTCTCTGCTTGACTTATTTCGCTAAGCATGATACGCTCTAGTTCCATCCATGTTGTCCCAAATGGCAAGATTTCATTTCTTTTGATGGCTGCATAGTATTCCATTGTGTATATATACCACATCTTCTTGATCCATTCATCGGTTGATGGACATCTAGGTTCTTTCCATAGTTTGGCTATTGTGGACATTGCTGCTATATACATTCGGGTGCACGTGCCCCTTTGGATCACTACGTTTGTATCTTTAGGGTAAATACCCAATAGTGCAATTGTTGGGTCATAGGGCAGTTCTATTTTCAACATTTTGAGGAACCTCCATCCTGTTTTCCAGAGTGGCCGCACCAGCTTGCATTCCCACCAACAGTGTAGGAGGGTTCCCCTTTCTCCACATCCTCGCCAGCATCTGTCATTTCCTGACTTGTTGATTTTAGCCATTCTGACTGGTGTGAGGTGATATCTCATTGTGGTTTTGATTTGTATTTCCCTGATGCCGAGTGATATGGAGCACTTTTTCATGTGTCTGTTGGCCATCTGGATGTCTTCTTTGCAGAAATGTCTGTTCATGTCTTCTGCCCATTTCTTGATTGGATTATTTGTTCTTTGGGTGTTGAGTTTGCTAAGTTCTTTATAGATTCTGGACACTAGTCCTTTATCTGATATGTCGTTTGCAAATATCTTCTCCCATTCTGTCAGTTGTCTTTTGATTTTGTTAACTGTTTCCTTTGCTGTGCAAAAGCTTTTGATCTTGATGAAATCCCAATAGTTAATTTTTGCCCTTGCTTCCCTTGCCTTTGGCGTTGTTCCTAGGAAGATGTTGCTGCAGCTGAGGTCGAAGAGGTTGCTGCCTGTGTTCTCCTCAAGGATTTTGATGGATTCCTTTTGCACATTGAGGTCCTTCATCAATTTTGAATCTATTTTTGTGTGTGGTGTAAGGAAATGGTCCAATTTCATTTTTCTGCATGTGGCTGTCCAGTTTTCCCAGCACCATTTATTGAAGAGGCTGTCTTTTTTCCATTGGACATTCTTTCCTGCTTTGTTGAAGATTAGTTGGCCATAGAGTTGAGGGTCTATTTCTGGGCTCTCCATTCTGTTCCATTGATCTATGTGTCTGTTTTTGTGCCAGTACCATGCTGTCTTGATGATGACAGCATTGTAATAGAGCTTGAAGTCCGGAATTGCCACCAACGTTGGCTTTCTTTTTCAATATCCCTTTGGCTATTCGAGGTCTTTTCTGGTTCCATATAAATTTTAGAATTATTTGTTCCATTTATTTGAAAAAGATGGATGGTACTTTGATAGGAATTGCATTAAATGTGTAGACTGCTTTAGGAAGCATAGACATTTTCACAATATTTATTCTTCCAATCCAGGAGCATGGAACATTTTTCCATTTCTTTGTGTCTTCCTCAATTTCTTTCAGGAGTACTTTATAGTTTTCTGAGTATAGATTCTGTGCCTCTTTGGTTAGGTTTATTCCTAGGTATCTTATGGATTTGGGTGCAATTGTAAATGGGATTGACTCCTTAATTTCTCTTTCTTCTGTCTTGCTGTTGGTGTAGATAAATGCAACTGATTTCTGTGCATTGATTTTATATCCTGACACTTTACTGAATTCCTGTATAAGTTCTAGCAGTTTTGGAGTGGAGTCTTTTGGGTTTTCCACATATAGTATCATATCATCTGCAAAGAGTGATAATTTGACTTCTTCTTTGCCAATTTGGATGCCTTTAATTTCCTTTTGTTGTCTGATTGCTGAGGCTAGGACTTCTAGTACTATGTTGAATAGCAGTGGTGTTAATGGACATCCCTGCCGTGTTCCTGACCTTAGCGGAAAAGCTTTCAGTTTTTCTCCATTGAGAATGATATTTGCAGTGGGTTTTTCATAGATGGCTTTGATGATATTGAGGTATGTGCCCTCTATCCCTAACTTTTAAGAGTTTTGATCAGGAAGGGATGCTGTACTTTGTCAAATGCTTTTTCAGCATCTATTGAGAGTATCATATGGTTCTTGTTCTTTCTTTTATTGATGTGTTGTATCACATTGACTGATTTGCGGATGTTGAACCAACCTTGCAGCCCTGGAATAAATCCCACTTGGTCGTGGTGAATAATCCTTTTAATGTACTGTTGAATCCTATTGACTAGAATTTTGTTGAGTATTTTCACATCTGTGTTCATCAAGGATATTGGTCTATAGCTCTCTTTTTTGATGGGATCCTTGTCTGGTTTTGGGATCAAGGTGATGCTGGTCTCATAAAAAGAGTTTTCCTTCCATTCTATTTTTGAACAGTTTCAGGAGAATAGGAATTAGTTCTTCTTTAAATGTTTGGTAGAATTACCCCGGGAAGCCGTCTGGCCCTGGGCTTTTGTTTGTTTGGAGACTTTTAATGACTGTTTCAATCCCCTTACTGGTTATGGGTCTGTTCAGGCTTTCTATTTCTTCCTCGTTCAGTTGTGGTAGTTTATATGTTTCTAGGAATGCATCCATTTCTTCCAGATTGTCAAATTTATTGGCATAGAGTTGCTCATAGTATGTTCTTTTAATAGTTTGTATATCTTTGGTGTTAGTTGTGATCTCTCCTCTTTCATTCATGATTTTATTTATTTGGGTCCTTTCTCTTTTCTTTTTGATAAGTCGGGCCAGGGGTTTATCAGTTTTAATTCTTTCAAAGAACCAGCTCCTAGTTTCGTTGATTTGTTCTATTGTTTTTTTGGTTTCTATTTCATTGATTTCTGCTCTGATCTTTATGATTTCTCTTCTCGTGCTGAGCTTAGGGTTTCTTTCTTGTTCTTTCTCCAGCTCCTTTAGGTGTAGGCTTAGGTTGTGTACCTGAGACCTTTCTTGTTTCTTGAGAAAGGCTTGTACCGCTATACATTTTGCTCTCAGGACTGCCTTTGTTGTGTCCCACAGATTTTGAACCGTTGTATTTTCATTATCATTTGTTTCCATGATTTTTTTCAATTCTTCTTTAATTTCCCGGTTGACCCATTCATTCTTTAGAAGGATGCTGTTTAGTCTCCATGTATTTGGGTGCTTTCCAAATTTCCTTTTGTGGTTGAGTTCTAGCTTTAGAGCATTGTGGTCTGAAAATATGCAGGGAATGATCCCAATCTTTTGATACCGGTTGAGTCCTGATTTAGGACCGAGGATGTGATCTATTCTGGAGAATGTTCCATGTGCACTAGAGAAGAATGTGTATTCTGTTGCTTTGGGATGAAATGTTCTGAATATATCTGTGATGGACATCTGGTCCAGTGTGTTGTTTAAGGCCTTTATTTCCTTGTTGATCTTTTGCTTGGATGATCTGTCCATTTCAGTAAGGGGAGTGTTAAAGTCCCCTACTATTATAGTATTATTGTTTATGTGTTTCTTTGATTTTGTTATTAATTGGTTTATATAGTTGGTTGCTCCCACGTTGGGGGCATAGATATTTAAAATTGTTAAATCTTCTTGTTGGACAGACCCTTTGAGTATGATATAGTGTCCTTCCTCATCTCTTATTCTAGTCTTTGGCTTAAAATCTAATTGATCTGATATAAGGATTGCCACTCCTGCTGTGTTCTGATGTCCATTACCATGGTAAATTCTTTTCCACCCCCTCACTTTAAATCTGGAGGTGTCTTCAGGCTTAAAATGACTTTCTTGGAGGCAAAATATAGATGGGTTTTGTTTTTTTATCCATTCTGATAGCCTGTGTCTTTTGACAGGGAAATTTAGCCCATTAACATTCAGGGTAACTATTGAGAGATATTGATTTAGTGCCATTGTATTGCCTGTAAGGTGACTGTTACTGTATATGGTCTCTGTTCCTTTCTGATCTACCACTTGTAGGCTCTCTCTTTGCTTAGAGGACCCCTTTCAATATTTCCTGGAGAGCTGGTTTGGTGTTTGCAAAGTCTTTCAGTTTTTGTTTGTCCTAGAAGCTTTTAATCTCTCCTTCTATTTTCAATGATAGCCTAGCTGGATATAGTCTTCTTGGCTGCATGTTTTTCTCGTTTAGTGCTCTGAAAATATCATGCCAGCTCTTTCTGGCCTGCCAGGTCTCTGTGGATAAGTCAGCTGCCAATCTAATATTTTTACCATTGTATGTTACAGACTTCTTTTCCCGGGCTGCTTGCAGGATTTTCTCTTTTTCACTGAGACTTGTAAATTTTACTATTAGGTGACGGGGTGTGGGCCTATTCTTATTGATTTTGAGTGGCGTTCTCTGAACCTCCTGAATTTTGATGCTCATTCCCTTTGCCATATTGGGGAAATTCTCCCCAATATTTCTCTCCAGTATACCTTCTGCTCCCCTCTCTCTTTCTTCTTCTTCTGGAATCCCAATTATTCTAATGTGTTTCGTCTTATGGTGTCACTTATCTCTCGAATTCTCCCCTCGTGGTCCAGTAGCTGTTTGTCCCTCTTTTGCTCAGCTTCTTTATTCTCTGTCATTTGGTCTTCTATATCACTAATTCTTTCTTCTGCCTCATTTATCCTAGCAGTGAGAGCCTCCATTTTTGATTGCACCTCATTAATAGCTTTTTTGATTTCAACTTGGTTAGATTTTAGTTCTTTTATTTCTCCAGAAAGGGCTTTTATATCTCTCTAGAGGGTTTCTCTCATATCTTCCATGCCTTTTTCGAGCCCGGCTAGAACTTTGAGAATTGTCATTCTGAACTCTAGATCTGACATATTACCAATGTCTGTATTGATTAGGTCCCTAGCCTTCGGTACTGCCTCTTGTTCTTTTTTTTGTGTTGAATTTTTCCATCTTGTCATTTTGTCCAGATGAGTATATGAAGGAGCAAGGAAAATACTGAAAGGGTGGCAACAACCCCAGGAAAATATGCTTTAACCAAATTAGAAGAGATCCCAAATCGTGAGGGGGGAGAAAGGGGATAAAAAGAGGTTCAAAAATGAAGAAAGAAAAAGAAAAGAAAAGAATTTTAAAAAAAGAAAACAAATAAGAAAAATATAAAAAGAAAAAATATATATATTAGATAAACTAGTTAAAAAAGAAAAAGGTAAAAGTTAAAAAAAAATTTAACCAGAAGGTGAAAAAAAAAACAAAAAATGAAAAAGAAAAAAATTAAATTAATTGCAAGACTAAAAAAAATCACAGGGAAAAATCCATGAGTTCCGTGCTCTGCTTTCTCCTCCTCTGGAATTCTGCTGCTCGCCTTGGTATTGAAACTGCACTCCTTGGTAGGTGAACTTGGTCTCGGCTGGATTTCTTGTTGATCTTCTTGGGGAGGGGCCTGTTGTAGTGACTCTCAAGTGTCTTTGCCCCAGGCGGAATTACACCGCCCTTACCTGGGGCCGGGGTGAGTAATCCGCTCGGGTTTGCTTTCAGGAGCTTTTGTTCCCTGAGCGCTTTCCGTAGAGTTCCGGAGGACGGGAATACAAATGGCGGCCTCCTGGTCTCCGGCCCGGAGGAGCCGAGAGCCCAGGGCCCCACTCCTCAGTGCGCCCTCAGAGAACAGCGCCCAGTTACTCCCGTCTGCCTGACCTCCGGCCACGCTCCGAGCTCACCCAGCCTGCGACCAGTTCAAGGTCACCCCGAGCTGTGAGCTTACTGTCGGCTCTGTCTCTGTTGCCAGTTTTCCTGTTCCAATACCCGCAAGCTCTGCGACACTCAGACACCCCCGATCCTTCTGTGACCCTGCGGGACCTGAGGCCACGCTGACCCCGCGTGGGCTTCGCCCCGGTTTAGCTTCTGGAGCGATGTCCCTCAGCGGAACAGACTTTTAAAAGTCCCGATTTTGTGCGCGGTTGCTCCGCCGCTTGCCGGGAGCCGGCCCCTCCCCCCGGGGTCTATCTTCCCGTCGCTTTGGATTCACTTCTCCGCCGGTCCTACCTTTCAGAAAGTGGTTGTTTTTCTGTTTCCAGAATTGCTGTTCTTCTTCTCTTCGATCTGCCGATGGATCTTCAGGTGTTTGCAATCTTTAGTTAAGCTATCTAGCTGATCTCCGGCTAGCTGAAGTAGTCTCAGCTTGCTACTTCTCCGCCATCTTGACTCCTCTCCCCGTTTTTTTTAATTTTTAATTTAGATTACTCTAGAGCTATATGGAAGAAGCAATCTTTCCTGGGATGTTTCATCAACAACATACAGCACATCATTCTAGACAGCTGGCCAAAGCAACCTGGAACTCGCCTTCCCCTTAAGAGACCTCTAAAGCCATCACCTCCTGTGCACTTATTATAAAGTCATGATGCATTTGAAATGTGCTTGTGTTTAGATTAATACAGTCCCTTTGCCATTTAGGCTAGTTTTAAATCAATTACTTTGTAATTTGCTTGTAGACTCTATATTGTTCTGAGAGCAATTTATATTAATTTACCTCACTCTTAAAAGTTTTGGCAGTTCTATTCTCTAATTAACTTTCATTTTTCACCGAAATCACTGGTTTCAAAATATAAATTTTATATTTTTTTTTCTATTTCTCATTAGGGCCTACATAATAAGGCCACACTATTTAACCCTTATCTATTACTATTAATACTTTTTAAAATTTCAATAGTAGTATGATAGTCAAAAAGGGTATAAGACTATTTCCAAAGAGTTAGAAAATGTCAGCAGCATATTGAACAAATAATTATATCAAGAATATTTTAAAAAATGAAAAAAACAAATAGAAAAGACAAACGAATGACACTATATATTGAAATGAAGAATATACATAAAATTTGATAAAGTAAATTTATTTCTAGATTGATATTCTTCAGAAATAATTGGAGTGTACAGAGATAGTCATGTGCAAATAAAGGAAGAAAGCATTGTTTGTAAGAACTAAATCTTTGAAAGTAGTCTAAGAGATTTACAACCAATAGGGAATTGAATTTGTATATTATAGAATACATATTGTATAGAGTAATATGCAATTTAAAAAAAGAATAAGGCAGAGAAAAATGTACTGGTAAGGGAAAGTTTCCAAAACATTATTAATTTTTTTTAAAGATTTTTTTAAATTTATTTGTCAGAGAAAGAGAGTACAGGCAGGCAGAGTAGCAGGCAGAAGCAGAGGGAGAAGCAGGCTCCCTTCGGAGCACGGAGCCTGATGTGGGACTCAATCCCAGGACGCTGGGATCATGACCTGAGCCAAAGGCAGACGCTTAACCGACTGAGCCACCCGAGCATCCCCAAAACATTGTTAACTGAAAAGTAAATTCATATGTGTGTGTGTGTGTGTGTGTGTGTGCATAGATTATAGATATAGATAGATACAGATATAGGTATAGATATAGTGTGTGTTTATCATATAATTAGCTACAGCTAATGGTTTTATACATGGTTATTCAGGGAATTAGAATGAATTTTAACCTTTTTTTTTTAATTTTATTTATTTGACAGAGATCACAGGTAGGCAGAGAGGCAAGCAAAGAGAGAGAGAGGAGAAAGCAGTCTCCCTGCCAAGTAGAGAGCCCGATGTGGGACTCGATCCCAGGACCCTGAGATCATGACCCGAGCTGAAGGCAAAGGCTTAACCCACTGTGCCACCCAGGTGCCCCTTTTAACCTTTTTTTTTTTTCCCCTAACTTGAAACTTTTTACAATAAAACAAAATGTGTAAACTAAGTATTACAATATTTAAATAATAATTACTAGTAATCTGGAAAATTAGGAAATACAAATGAATATAAAGCCAAAATAATACTCACTCATAATCCCATTATCCAGAGATAAGACCCTGGTAACATTCTGGCATAATTCTTTACAGTATTCACTCGATAGATAGATGATAGATACATATTTATACGTATGCATACAAATTTTACTATACAAACAGTCTCCAATTGAGGATGCTTCAACTATACAATGGTGTAACAAGTGATACCCATTCAGTAAAAAGTGTGCTTTGAATATGGAATTTCCATCTCTTCCTGGGCTAACAATATGTAGCAGGATCCTCTCATGATTCTGGGCAGCGGCAGTGAGCTGAAGCGGGCTGAAGCCACTTGATCACCAAAGCAACCAACCAACACACTTGCAACCACTCTATATCCATACTGCCGTTCTAGTTCTTACTTTCAGTACAGTATGCACTAAATTATATGAGACATTCAATGATTTTTTTTAAGATTTTATTTATTTATTTGACAAAAAGACAGCAAGAGAGGGAACACAAACAGGGGGAGTGGAAGAGGGAAAGGCAGGCTTCCCAGCAGAGCAGGGAACAAGATGTGGGTCTCCATCCCAGTACTCTGGGATCATGACCCAAGCTGAAGGCAAATACTTTAACCCTGAGCCACCCAGGCGCCCCCATTCAATGATTTCTTATAAAATAGGTTTGGTTTGATGATTTCAACCAACTGTAGTCTGATGTAAGTGTTCTGAGCAAGTTTAAGGTAGGAAAGGTTGTGAACTATGATATTTAGCATTTTAGGTGTTTTTTTTTTTTTTTTAATTTATTTTTTATTTTCAGCATAACAGTATTCATTATTTTTCACCACACCCAGTGCTCCATGCAATTCGTGCCCTTTATAATACCCACCACCTAGTACCCCAACCTCCCACCCCCACCCCTTCAAAACCCTCAGATTGTTTTTCAGAGTCCATAGTCTCTCATGGTTCACCTGCATTTTAGGTGTTTTAAATGCATTTTTTACATACCATATTTTAAATTTACAATGGGTTTAACAATGTAACCTCATCCTAACTTGAGGAAGATTTGTACCCAGATTTTGTTTTGTTGTTAGTTTGAATGCTATTGTTTTGTATATTTCCTTAAGATTGATGCCAGGACAAGAACTTTTAATATTTATTTTCCTCTGATCTACTACAGAGTATGGGTGTCCAGTTCAAAGCCTATTTACTAACATTGTATAAATCTTAATTTGCTTGACCTTGTTATTGTTCTTATTTTATTCATTTATTTGAGAGAGAGAGAGCGTGCACAAGCAAGAGAGCAGTAGACAGAGAAAGCAGCAGAGGGAGAGGGAGAAACACTGAGCAGAGACCCCAACAGGGAACTTGATCCCAGGACACCGAGATCATGACCTGAGCTAAATACAGCCATTTGAACATCTGGGCTACCCAGGTGCCCCTCAACTTGTTAATTCAGTGAAATTTATTTTCACTTTTTTTTTTTAAGATTTTATTTATTTATTTGACAGAGATCACAAGTAGGCAGAGAGGCAGACAGAGTGAGGTGGGAAGCAGGCTCACCGCTAAGCGGAGAGCCCGATGTGGAGCTTGATCTCAGGACCCAGGATCATTACCAGAGCTGAAGGCAAAGACTTTAACCCACTAAGCCACCCGGGTGCCCCTAATTTCACTTTTAAAGAAAAATTTCATCTTAACGTTGAGTCATGTATCCAAATAACTGTTTTTCAGGGTATAACTTCTCCATCAAACTTTCCTCCTGATAACTGTCTTCTTTATTACTGAAATTACTTCTACTCTTATTTGGTCTGTTTCCCTTTATTTTTCAACTGATACTGTTATATGATTTGTTGTTGTTGTTGTTCTGACAGAAAGGTGGAGAATAAAACCACTCTTAGGAAACACAGTTGTAACTATAAAACAAAACCTTAACTTTTGATTTTTTAAAACAGTGAAATTCAGAGATAACAAACAGATATTAGAATTTCTATACTCAATTCTTCTGGGTAGGAAAAGCTGCAAAACTAAAAGTCCTATGAAAGATGAGATTTCATGAATAAAGGGTAGGGGGTTTGGGGGGGGTTGGGAGGAAATGAAACAAAATGGGATCTGGAGGGACACAAACCATAAGAGACTCAATCTCACAAAACAAACTGGGGGTTGCTGGGGGGTAGGGAGGTAGGGAGAGGGTGGTTGGGTTATGGACATCAAGGAGCATATGTGCTATGATGAGTGTTGTGAAATGTGTAATCCTGATGATTCACAGATACCTGTACCCCTGGGGCAAATAATACATTATATGTTAATTAAAAATTTAAAAATAAAATATTCAAATAAATAAATAAATAAAAGATACTGAAAATATGCAGAAATACATGAGATATAAATGAGGATAAGGAATGATAAAAATTCTATCCTTGGTATATTTTAATTCAATGAAACCCCTTTTTCATTTTTCATTTTATCTTTTGTCTCAGGCAAAACTAGAGAATCAAAAGCAATGTAGATGGAAGAAATTATTTAGAATACTCTTGAAGTCAAGTTAGACATGCAGACATCTGTTCGTGTTTCTAAGCTCCTTAAACTTTATCAGCTGCTTAAAATATTGAAATGACTTTTTAAAACAGGAATGGATTCTTTTTATTTTTAATTTTTTTTAATTTTTATTTATTTTTTTTTAAGATTTTATTTATTTATTTGACAGACGGAGATCACAGGTAGGCAGAGAGGCAGGCAGAGAGAGAGGAGGAAGCAGGCTCTCCGCAGAGCAGAGAGCCCGATGCGGGGCTTGATCCCAGGACCCTGAGATCATGACCTGAGCCGAAGGCAGAGGCTTTAACCCACTGAGCCACCCAGGTGCCCCAACAGGAATGGATTCTTAAAGAATGCCATGTAAAGAGGAGAAAATTAAAATAAAAGGACACCATCATTTTATTAAGTATGTGCTTTACCTCATGTTAACTTTTTGAAATGAGTCCTTTGTTTAAAAGAACTTTATGCTTTGATCAGTGATACAGGGACAATGATTTAATTACTCAAGAGTACCAAGTCACTCTCTAGGTGCTCTCATTAAGCACTAAGCACCTACTCAGGAGGGAATTCATTATGGTCCTTATCAGAATATTAGTGTAATTTTATATAACAAATCTATCATTTTTTAAATTATTTGTTAAGTACTAAAACTTGGTTTCCTCTTTTAGGTTTTCCCTTTTTTTTTTTCCATTTAGTATCCCCGAAAATTAATTAAAAAAAATATCTTTATGCTTATAATATGACATTTCAATATATAAAGATGCAATCATTAACAATACAGAATTTCTAAGTTATATATTCTCTAAGTTATATCAAACCACACATATTCAGGGAATTGGTGAGATTCAACAGTACTTCAAAAATATAGGGGCGCCAGGGTGGCGCAGAGGGTTGAACCTCTGCCTTCAGCTCAGGTCATGATCTCAGGATCCTGGGATCAAGCCCCACATTGAGCTCTCTGCTCAGCAGGGAGCCTGCTTCCCCCTCTCTCTGCCTGCCTCTGTGCCTACTTGTGATCTCTCTCTGTCAAATAAACAAATCTTTAAAAAAGATACAGGCTACTTAGCTAAGAATCTCTAGTCTTAAATAACCTGAAAATATTAGTCTAAATAAAATAGGAAAATATATTTCCTCCATTGTCTATAATAAATCAATTATAATTTTTGTTGTGAGAACCATAATCACAAATTTTATATACACAAATCTATATTATGCATATGGGCAACCCTGGCAAAAAATAGCTTGTGTTCTACTTAAATAATCCAAAGAAAGATAATATATAGATAGATAATCAGATTTTATAGATAGATAATTGGATTGTTTAAAGTAGAATTCAGCACTTTCCTTTCTATAGTTGCCCAAATAACTGTTAAATCTTGATTTGAGCACATATACCCTACATTATTTCTTCTTCAAAAATACATACATTAAAAAAAGATCACATGAAAATCACAGTTTTAGTTGATGTCATTTTATAGTTTTTAAGCTTTTCATTTATGAAGCATAATTCTTCTGGAAGGCAAGTAAATATTTGTACTTCATTAATTCTCTATGCAATAGACCAATTTTTAAATAATGAGAAAATAAACCTCAGCTAAAGAGCAACACTATTATATGTTTTGAAAAAACTAGAATATAAGTGACTCTTAATCTCACAAAACAAACTGAGGGTTGCTGGGGGGAGGGGGGTTGGGAGAAGGGGGGTGGGGTTATGGACATTGGGGAGGGTATATGCTTTGGTGAGTGCTGTGAAGTGTGTAAACCTGGCGATTCACAGACCTGTACCCCTGGCGATAAAAATATATGTTTATAATAAATAAAAAATTTTAAAAAAAGAAAAGAAAACTGAAAAAAAACAATTTTTAAATGAATAATTACATCGTGCTTCTATTTTGCTTTAATACAGTGCTTACAAAGATGTGTTTTGTGGAACTCTGCTTTTAAAATGCTTTAAAAGAATGAATGTGAGAGGGACTTAAAAAGGAATAGAAGAAGGGAGGCAAGCAGTGAGCTAATAAGGAAAACAAAGTTTTATTTTTAAGTAATTTGAAAATGATGCATAATAGGTCTCTATTTTCAAACTCACAATAGACCTTTCCATTTTAAGAGCTCTAAATAATGTAAAACAACTGTGCTATTTTTAATACTATAATGGTTTTATATTGTTTAGCCATATTATTCCAAATTTACTTGGCTGAACTGAATCAAAATAAAAAGGGATAATTCACCATAAAGGCTGACTAAGAATGATGACTTGTATTAGGTTTATGGTTATTTTCACTTCTGTTCATCTGAAGCCAGGAAGAGCCATGCAAAACTTGGTTAACAAGGGAAGTGAAATGGGAAGCCTGCTGACCTGAGATATGCAGTAGTGATTCGGAGACCAGCTAAGGGTGATGAGGACGCAGGTAGAGAAGGGTGACCCACTGTATGGGTAGTGAGGAAACATTAGCTCAACTGTATTGTGCAATACCATGCAAAATAGAAAGTACACTTAAATGATCTATGGGTTTGGGTAAAATGGCCTCAAAACAGAATGCTGATTGTTGAGATTTGTTGTTCCTGGGGGAAAAAAAAACCTCACAAACAACAACAACAACAAAAACTGGTTAGATTGTAAGAGAATTCACACACACACACACACACACACACACACACACACAATGTAGGTCAGGTGAATTTGGAAAATGAAATGTTTTCTCAACAATCCAGAGATGTAGGGGTACCTGGGAGGCTCAGTCGTTTAAGCATCTGCCTTCGGGTTGGTAAGTTCAACATGACTGTAATTAAGTCTAGCTGTAGGGGTACAGGTTATTATTATTCTATCATAAATTTGGAGGGGGAAAACCCACTATATCTTGCTTACAGTATTACTGAATATTAGATGGATGTCAGTCTAATCCTTCCTTGTCGGTGATCGCCTTATTTCCTAATGTATGACAGTCATTTCTGTCTTATAACCCGCAGTTTCACTAACAGATTTAGATAGTCAGATGTGTAAGTTATGTTATTTGTGTATTACCTCTCCACTTTTAAATCACGATCTGGATTTCTCATCTCTTTTTACCTGAAGACAATACTATTACTTCAGTTTTGAAAATAGTTGGGCTTCCCCCCCGCCCATGTTTTCCTTCATCTTTTTTCCTCTATGGCCTCCTTGATGCTCCAATTAGAAAGGATTTGGGAAATTCTGGATATATCTTTTCTTTCTTCCTATCTACCTCTTTTTGTATTCTATGTTCTCCAACAATCATTCAACTGGACCTCCCATTTCACTAATATAGCTTCAGCTCTATAGAAACTACTATTAGAGACTGTTGTATGGATTTTATTTTAATAATTAAATTTCATCTCATTTTTCAAGCTTCCATTTTGTGATATAAATGTGTCTAAATATTGATTTTTATAACAAATCACATGTGAAGAATAAAAATTAGGATTTAAAACCTGGAAAAATCATTAAATGTATTAATACTTTATTTTGCACATATAGATTCAGAAATCATTGGCACATTTAATTATAAGTTAATTATTTAATATTAATAATGTTTGTTTCCAGTAATTTTAATGACTAACACATTTAACTAGATCATTCATTTAATGTTTTATTCAAAAAAGTTGCAATTAAGTTTTCCATTTTCTTCAGGCTTCAGCAATTTAAATATCAGATTCATGTTAATTCCTAAGACTCACTAGATTTTTATGTAATTTCTTTCTATATCATCTAGTACTACTTATAATAGAAAGAAAACGACAGTAACAATTATGTACAAATATACAAACACTTTAAGGTAGTCAAGAAACTATTGGTCAAGATTTGGCAGAATCCCTGATTCTCAGCTCCCATAATGCTAAAATATGCCAGAATTTTGTTATAGACAAGATCTGGGAGTATGTTAGAAAGAAGTATTTTTAGGTCTCACCTCTCAAAAAGTTTGAAGGCTTTGTATTAGAGAACTTCTAAAATATTTTTCACTTTCGATCAAAGTGATCCTGAGATGAACACTTTGGTGTGTGGGTTTTCTTTCTTTTTCAGCAACATAATAGGTTTTTAACACATGGGGGAACACTACTAAATTCAATGACAACACATTTATCATTTATAAATTTATATAACATAAAATACAAACTTTTATACAGATTTTCTCATTTATAAATAAAACATCTGTAGTACTTTAATCATTTAATCATTGTCATCTTATGATGATGAGCAGCTCTGATCTGGCTGAACCACTCATGCTTTCCAGTAGGCTGCTGGTTTGACTGGACTTAGCTGTTTTCCCATGGCCTTGACTAATATAGTCAGGATAAATTGGGATTTCCTTATACAGTTCCTCATCCACCAGCATACTACCAAGGCTTCTTCACATGTTGGTAGTTACAGTGTCCCCAAGTGCAACAGAAGATGTAAAGCCTAAACACGCAACGTTCAAGTCTTCACTTGAACCACATATACCATCATTCCATTGGCCAAGCTTAGATTCACAGTGGGAGGGTATGCAGAGAGGTATGGTGGGCTCAGGAAGGTGTGAAGTAATTGGGAGACAGATTCTATAATAATCTACCTCATTAATATAATAAGAAATAAAAACAGAATTTCTATAACGTAAACGAAAATGTTTCCTAACTAATCCTCCCTTGTAATGTCTGTCATTATCTTCCTTGTAGCCTCTTCATTGTTTAGAAAATTAAGGAAAAGCTACGTTACCTCATTATACTTACATCTAAAGCTGCTGTGTATCTCACCTATATGGTGTGGAATTCATGGGATGATATGGTCCCAACTGTAGAATCCAGTACAAGCATGATGTCCTTTCTATTTATTCCCACACCTGTTTACGGACTGTCAGCAGAAGCCTATGCTGCTCTCTGAATAAAGATTTCATTGCTCATACTGGGTCCCATCATAGACTTTCTCTGAGCTGCTTGTCATCAACCTTCATATATGGAAAAAAAATTATGAAAATGATAAATATCACAGCTTTCTGTTCCGTAAGTTAACCACATAGCTAGTGGTCAACAAATAAAAACGCAGTCTGTGTCTGAATAGGAAGGAATATCATCAGACACAAAAAGTTCAAAATTTATAGGCACAGAGTGAACCACTGTTATTTATAAATGGCGAAATTCTATTGCTTTTACTCTGGTCACTCTTTATTCCACTAGATTTAAAACACATACACACATACACTCCTCTGTTGTTCTCTTATGACCATATCAGCAACCACATCAATGGGAAAGAAGAGAGGTAATAGAGGAAAATATAGATCTATTTAGTTCCAGCTCTAAGGTGCATACAAGTGGTCCCCAAGGCCTACCAGGTTATGATTGTAAGTTGGCACAATGCCTGCCCATACTAGCTACTGTTTTTTAAGGTTGCTGTTTCTATCTATTGCAGAACATCTTATAAGCAGACTAGACGCAGAAGACAGAAGACTGTCTCCTTTGTGTACAGAAGACTTCTCAATCTAGGAACAGGTTGAAGAGACATACACCAACTTCAGCTAAAAACTATCTGCTATGTAGAGAACTGACGCATATGATTAAAAAAAAAAGAAGAAGAAGAAAAAAGTAAAAAAGAAAGAAAAAGAGAAGGTAGTGACTATTTTCACATTATCGGTGTTTTTCAAGGTTTTTTATGACATCTGATGTCATAGTAGTCACTTTTTCATGATGCTGGTCTGTCTCTCTCATTTAAATGAAGTCATTAGACTTTTGAGCAACAGTTCCAAGTTCATTATCTTTCTCTATCAAACACACACACACACACACACCCCTACATTGATAACATTATTTAATTAATACAATGAAACTAATTTATCTAACCAGGACTGCAGGAAAAAAAAAATCTTAATTTTGTATAATCTTCCATGTTTTTTTTCCCTCTCATTTTTCTGTAATGCATTAATAGATTTCTGTCAGTGTGTATGTATGGGTTGTCACTTCCCCTTAACTATAGGGATTTGGAAAGTAATCTTACAAAAGCAGGTTGGAGTAAACCAGATGTAACCTATTTGTTTTTTTTTAAGTTTTTGGTCCAAATAGCTTCTCTCCAAATATTTAAATATGAAGATGCAAAGTAAATAAGCTAGGATATAATAAGATACCATCATGTAGGCTAAATTATAAAAATATATGTTTATAAAAAATAAAAATTTAAAAATAAAAAAAAAATATTTAATTTTATTTTCCACTTTTTAAATTTTTAGATAAGTGGCTTTTAGTTGAGAGCCGGTTAAAGTGGCAAGCACTATTTTTGCTGTTTGGGATGTCCCAAAGACAAAGCTCTTTTTGTCATGAGAGTTTATGCTAAAGAACCACACAACTGTATTTCTTACCAAAGAGGTAAAAATTCTATACTCTGAATACTATAAAGCACTGATAAAAGAAATTGAAAATGACACAAAGAAATGGAAAAACATTCCATCTTCATGGATTGGAAAAACAAATATTGTTTAAATATCTATATTACCTAAAGCAATCTACACAGTTAAAATAATCACTATCAAGCAAAATACAGCATTTTTTCAGAGAGCTAGAATAAACAATCCTAAATTTTGTATGGAACCACAAAAGACCCTAAATAGCCAAAGCAACCTTGAAAAAGAAAAGCAAACGTGAAGCATCACAATTATGGACTTAAAGTTATATTACAAAGGGGTAATAATCAAGACAGTGTGGTACTGGCATACAGATAAACACACAGATGAATAGAGCAGAATAGGAAACCCAAAAAATGAACCCACAACTACATGGTTAGTTAATCTTCAACAAAAAAGGAAAGAATATCCAATGGAAAAAAGAAGAGCCCTTCAACATGGTGTTGGGAAAACTGGACACTAACATGCAAATGACTGGAACTGGACCACTTTCTTACACTGTATATAAAAATAAATTCAAAATAGATGAAATATATAAATGTGAAACAGGAAACTACTAAAATACAATAGGAGAGCACAGGCAGTGACCTCTTAGACATCAACCATAGCAACTTCTTTCTAGTTATGTCTTCTGAAGCAAGGGAAACAAAAGTGAAATTAGGCGATTAGGATTCATAAAGATAAAAGAACAAAACAAAACAAAAGTGTACAATGAAGGGTGAAGAAAACAATCAGCAAAACTAAAAGGCAACATATGAAATGGGAGAAGATATTTGCAAATTACATATCTGATAAAAAGTTGGTATCCAAAACATATAAAGAACATATCAAACTCAATGCACAAAAGACAAATAATCCAGTTAAAAAATGGGCAAAAGACATGAATAGACAATTTGCCAGGAATACATCCAGCTGGCAAATATGTACATGAAAAGATGCTCAATATCAGGGAAATAAAAATCAAATTACAATGATATATCACCTCACACCAGTCAAAATGGCTAAAATTAAGAACACAAGAAACAACAGATGTTGGTAAGGATTCCGAGAAAGGGAACTTCTTACATTGTTGGTTGGAATGAAAACTGGTAAAGCCACCCTGGGAAATAGTATGGAGGTTCATCAAGAAAGTTAAAAATAGAACTACCCTATGACCCAGCAATCATGTTACTAGGTATTTAGACAAGGGGTACAAAAATGCAGATTTGAAATGGCACATGAATCCCAATGTCTATAGCAGTGTTATTAAAAATAACCAAATTAGCATTATTAAAAATAATCAAATTAACCTGGTGTTGTACATAAACAATGAATCTTGGAACACTACATCAAAAACTAATGATGTATTTTATGGTGACTAACATAACACAATAAAAAAAAGGAAAAAATGGATGAAAGAAAAAATGGACGTCAAGACTTGTTTGTCAGTATCATTCTTTAAAAAAACAATTAAGTTTATCGTCAATTTCTTCCTTGTCAGTTCATGTGCAAGCAAACCACAAGGTTGGTTTCACTTAGTCATTTTTTTTTTTTTTTTAAGGCATGACGATTTTGATCTTTTACTTTTTTGGCCACTTTTCCGCACCTATATCCATTCCCCCAAATTGAGGCTGAATTCCTTGGTACTATGCAAAATAGGAAACTTGAATTGAGCAGGGAAGGAAATATCTTAATTCTAAGTTTTGCCACTGAATAACTCATCTGTCAGAGCACTTCAGAAGAAACCCCACTGCTTCATGACTAACCTCACACTTATGTCAGGGTGGCAATACTGAAGCTGCTGGTATCCAATCTCAAACTGAGCAAGTCTCTTACTATTCATCAAATTAGATATGCACACAGTCTAGCCACCTCCCTGATCAGATCTCTTTTTCTTTCCATGTTTTCTGAGTCACTGACAAATTACAGCATGAGTTCATTTCTCCTACAGAAATTTGCTAAAAGTGGCTGAAGCAGTCTACATAAATCAAAACCCCAAATTGTCTATAAATAATTTCACCTAATTTCTAGCATTGAGTGATCAGCTTTCAAAAGCAAGAATGGAAGTTTAACCAAGTCTTACATCACCATATAATTTGGTCTTATAATGATGTCTATCTTATCAATGGGTAACAGCTATGATGTAGTTTTGTAGAGTATGCAAAGCAGGTAGGCTTTAAATGCCTAAAAATCTTCATTTTTGAGCTATTTTTAAAGTAATTGATATGTAAAAATTCAAATTTGGTTTCTGAGGACTTTTGTACTAATGAATATCAGCCTGTAGAGAAGAAGTTGGGATCAATAGACAGAGATAATCTTTGGCACATTTGTTTAACAACAAAAAATTGCACCCAGCATTAAAGAAAAGATAAAAAGATATTTTTCTCCAGCATATGGAGGGCATTTTCGCCAACTGACCCAATTTTCAAACTGCAAAAGATCAGTAGTAACAAGTAGAATACATTTTCTCAACAAAATCATGCAGTCTGATGTCTGCTGTAAAAGTATCACTATCTCCATGTATTTGACAGTTTGGAAACATCTTTTAAAAATTTTACATCAAAAAGAAAACTTTAAAATATTAAGAGTTGATATTTTAGAACACTTGGGATATTTCACTTGGTGGTAAATTTCTAGGCTCAAAAACTCAAAATATGAAAAACTGGACGAACAAATTATGAAAGTGAAGAAATTACAACATCAGGATTAATACATATAAAGATGAGAGATCATGAAGGTAAAAGCAGAAATTAATGAAATTTGAATAAGGTGATTAAAAGAAAAAAATATATACAAGTAGGTGACTTCTTTGGGCAACTGCTCATAAATATCACTGTGAATCTCTGAGCGATGGTATAGGACATGGCTTAGACTTGAGTTTCAGTAAGTCAGAAAGCTGAATTATTTATTCTCCAACTCTCATCAGTTGGTTGAGGGCTTTTCTCAGGGGTATTAATTCCCTGACATTTCTGCACTACCTTTTGTAGGCTAGACAAATACATACATGGAATAAAAAATCACTGATACTTATATGTAAATAAAAGTGCTTTCCTGCTGCTGCCACTTAAAATACTTAAAATATAACACTAAACGCAGGCAAAATAGAGTGAAGAAAGATTTATATGAAAACATGATTTTAAAAAATCAGCAAATCTGGTGCTGGCTGAAATCAGTTTGTTAGATTTCAGTTGCAGATCCAATATTATTATTTTTTTATTATGTTATGTTAGTCACCATACAGTACATCGCTAGGTTTTGATGTAGTGCTCCAAAATTCATTGTTTGCATATAACACCCAGTGTTCCATGCAATATTATCTTAACTAAAACTGGTGCTATAACCATTAACGTGACACCAATGCAAGGATGAATATTTCAAATGAAAGTAATTTTTCCCCTCCAAATTGGTGCTTCCAATATATTGTAACTGAAATTCTTGAAATGCCCAACTATAAATGATATCCTGTTGAGCTAATCCACTGTTGTCCATCTGTTCTAGCTCATCATATATCATCCTCATATTTATTTTAAGAAATTCCAGTTTATTTTTAAATTAATGGTTCATGCTTATGTATAACCAATTGCAAATCTGAATTGAGTACTTCATCATTTGAAAATTAATTCACAATATAATATAAATGCAAGTTATACATATATAGAGGTAAAATATAAATTACAAAAATAAATAACTCAAGATAACACATGATTAAATACAAAGACCAATACTTATAGGCAATATATACAGTCTCTGAGTGTTATGTATTTGTTCCATATTTATTCTTTACACATATATTGATAACTTAATATGCTATGCAGTATTTATTTAAAGAGTATAATTTTGATTTTATGATATTATAGTTTTATGATATTATGATCTACATATGTGTGTGTGTTGCAATTAATTTACATTCCTTTTTTTTTTTTCCTGCCTCCCCTAAACTATAAGGTCTACTGCAATCCTAAAATGATGGAAACTTGATATAGGAACTTCACTTCCCAGGGCCTCTTGGTAAAAGGGTTTTGACTTAATGAGTATTCCTTTAAATTAGGATTAGAAATTTGGATTTTATTCTCATTTCATTTTATTCTCAGTGAAATGGAAAATCATTGTTTAGTTTTAATCAAAGATAATATAACTGAACTTACATTTGAAAAGATATTTCTGGCTGTGAAGAATATAAATTATTTTGAATTAAGAAATTCAAAGCAAGGGGAGCTATTAGAAAGCTTTAATATTAACGATAAAATATAATGTTGCCTTGGACTACAGTGGTGGAAGTTAATATAAAAAGAAATGAGAATCTTTTGCATGTACTTTGGGCTAACTCAACTAGTGTGGAAACCCATAATATCACTAGCTTAATATGAGAAACATTTGTTTTCCACATCACAATCTAACAGGCATAAATGTAAACTAACATAATCACTAAGGGATTAAAGTTCTGCTTTGAATGATACACCATAGTCTTTCAAGATCTGGTCCTTTTTGTTGTTGTTGTTGTTTTGTTTTTAGTATTTTATTTATTTATTTGACAGAGAGAGACACAGCGAGAGAGGGAACAGAAGCAGAAAGACTGGGAGAGGGAGAAGCAAGTTTCCCATGGAGCAGGGAGCCTGATGGAGGGCTCCAACTTGGGACCTTGGGATCACAACCTGAGCCAATGCAGTTGTTTAATGACTGACACACCCAGGCACCTAAACTTGTCCTCTTTTTAATTAAGTAGAAAATTGTGAAAGAAAACATGAAGAATTTCATTGTAGGTTGTCTTTTTTATTAATGGACTTTTCTGAGAAGTAGTTTATTTTCATTTATGCTCACTTTACATTGTCTAGAACTTAGTCACTTTATTCTATATACTTGTAAAATAGACTGGAGATAATTAATCTGAATCCCGGGATGAAATGGAAATCGTCTCATAAACAATTATATGATTTCTGCCATAAGTTGTGAATAAATACATTCACCTTTGAAGATACGGAATTACTGGCATCAATAAAGCGAATAGATCATGACTGGAGAGTCATTTTTAATCCATAGAGAAACTTGGATTAGATTTAGAGTTTGGGGAAATTTAGAAAAGAGTTCATGAGGGAGATAAAAATCAAAGTAGATTTATTTAAAGCTAGGAAGACATTTAAGACACATTTTTGAAGGTCAAGATATTCCACATTATATGAACATTATAAAAAGCAAATATAAAATGGCAGGAGAGCATAAGATGTATTTAAGAAATAATGACTTTTTATAATTTGGTTAAACAATAATATATGAGTTGAGTTTGAAAAGTCAGACTTTAAAAATATGTGTATCATATCATAGAGTTCCTCAAATGCCAAATTGAAGTGTATGAACTTTCTCTCATCAACAATTGGGATATATCAAAAGCTTTAGTAAAGCAGTATGACAAGATAACAGTGATGTTTTGAGTAGGTTACTATGGAAACACGGGACAAATTTCATTGAAGTTAAAAGTGGTTTCAGAGAGTCATTCAAATACAATGGAAGTAAATGACATTATGTATCTTAAGATAGTAAAGAATATTTACAAGAAACATGAAGGAAACACTGGTAGAAGGAAATTACCCAAAGTAGAACTAGGGTAAGAAAAAACTCAAATTAATTAATTAATTAATTAATCACCTAAGTAATAAATACCAATGTGAGAAAATGGGAAGTTATGAGGCAACCCATATGGAAATATAGAAGTTAAAATAATAGTAGATCCACAAAAGTACTTTGTTTTAAAAAACGTGGGGACAGGTATACAGAATACACATGTATAATTTCCAAATTTATCAGAAATTCAATAAATTAAAAGTTTACATCTTTTGGTCATAATAAATAATATATGGATGCTATGGTACCCTATTATGGAAAAGTTACCTTCAAGTCTTTGCAAAATATCTTCCTACTTTCTTAATTTCTCTGTGTAGGATGTGGTGCACACTTTTCCTCATTATTAAATTTTGACACTACACCTCCAGGGAGGTAGAAATTTTCCACACTACATGAAGAAGTGAATGGGGTTATTTGATTAAAAATAGAGAACAGTGGTTTCTCTCTTTCATTGTGAATTCCTTTACTAAATGCGAGACACACTTTTTCCTTGCTTTCCTCTGTAATATAACATGTCCCTGGGATGAAACTTACCTTTCTGTGTTGTGGGAAAAGACTACTTCATTCCCCAACTGCACCTTCTAAAACCATGTACTTAGGTTGCATTCACAGAGGAGAGAGAAGAAATCCCCATTTTTTAATTTTGGTCCAACTTCTTACCTTAAACTCAGTTTTGTCAAGTAAATGATGATTTTTAATTTTTATCTGGCTAATTGTGCCTAGCATAAATTTGTCTCAGAACATGTAGGATCTTTGGATGGTTAATGGGCAACATACTTTCTTCATCCATTCCATATACACTACACAGAGACCCAGTGTCCTCAAGCACAGGAAGAAGTGGCTTGGAAACCTTGGAAGTTAGTGACTTTTGAGATATATGGACTGAGATAAATATATATTGAGATATATGAAAAAAGTGACTTTTGAGATATATGGACTTTTTATCTATGCAATTTACAATGGCTGTTATTCCCAGATGTGTCTCTAGGTTTAACCAGGATGGGTAGTTCTAACTATGAGCATAAAGGATAAGTGTAAATAGTCCTTTTAATCATTAGACCATGGCTATGTTGAGCAAGAGAAGAGATGAAATTTAGTAGTTAAGACAAGCTTGACTGGAATTTCAAGCTAAAAAAGTTGAAGTGGGTATTATTTAGAGTAGAGAAAGACTTGCTTCAAATCTGTCTACTTGGAGTAGAAAAATGACTCCCTGTGTTCAGGAAAAATGAGTCATACATGGAGACTTTGTAAGGATCAGTAAAAATTCATGTGAAAACAGCCAAAATAGCAAAATACTGATGAGGTTCAGGACACAATACCTTAAACTATGGTACCTTAGCCCATTAAATATCTTAAGCTGAAAATATTTGTTAAAAACTGGTAGAAGCAGGAAGGGCACTCTGACCTTGCTCCTTTGTCCTTTTCCCCTGAAATCAATTATGAAAGTCCTATGTGAATAATACTTTCCCTGCACCAGAAGGAAAGAAAATATTCTTGTGACTAGCAATGGTAAATTTGAGACCAAGAATTCTGTACAAACAATCGTTTTTAAATTAACTCTTACCTTCCTAGTTACTTCACCATTTTCTATCCTTGGTACAAATCTCTTAGTTTTGTCAATTCTTTACAAGCTTATTATTTCTTTATCAAATATGTATAAGAGTTCTGGTCAGCTCTTCAGATGTTCATTCCCTTGAGAAGGCTCTCATGTACATGCAAAAAATTCAACAGAATTTGTTTGCTTTTCTCCTGCTAATCTGTCTTTGTCAGATCCAGATAGAGACCAGATAGAGACCCTAAAAAGTCAGAACAAACTTTTTCCTCTGTTAAAGTACAAGTTTTGTGAACATACGTAAGGGGATCTTTCTTAGTGTGTCTCAGTGTGTATGCTAAAAAGTCAAGAGAGGAAACGTCATAGGGAATAGGTCAATCATTAAGAAAAAAAAAAAAAAAAAAAAAAGGAGGAAGAGGAGAAAAATAACCCAATAGGACCATTCCAAAAACAAATGTTTTGGAGAGTCAAGTTTGTAGAGACACAATGAAGGAAGGGATGAAAAAAACATGAAAGTCATTCTTACCTTACTCTAAATGTAAGAAGAATGAATTACAGGGGTGTGGGTGGAGACAGCAGACTAAAGGAGTTGTAGAGAGGGCAATGTTTAAGGAAAGATCCATGAAAGTGATGAGCCTATACCTGACTGGCCTTATTGGAATTAATTAGGAAAAGAGGTTGGAATCTTACTGTTACTGGATTGGGAAAACTAATTGGAATCCAAATAGTCTTTAAAAATTATGAGAGGGAAAGCTGGGTGGCTCAATGGATTAGGCTTCTGCCTTTGGCTCAGGTCATGATCTCAAGGTCCTGGGATCAAGCCCTGTTTGGGATCCCTACTTGATGGGAAGCCTACTTCTCCCTCTTTTCTCTGTCATTCCCCTTGATTGTGCATACTCACTCTCTCAGATAAATAAATAAAATATTAAAAGAGAAAAATAAAAGGAAAAAGAAAGCTATGAGAAGGATCTCAAGAGAACAAATTGAATGAAGGTTGCAGAGGAACCTCAGATCCAAGAATATTAAAAGAATGTCTTGGGGCACCTGGGTGGCTCAGTGGGTTAGGCCTCTGCCTTCAGCTCGGGTCATGATCTCAGGGTCCTCGGATCGAGCCTCACATCAGGCTCTCTGCTTGGCAGGGAGTCTTCTTCCTCCTCTCTCTCTCTGCCTGCCTCCCCGCCTACTTGTAATCTCTGTCTGTCAAATAAATAAACAAAAATATTTTATTAAAAATGTCTTAAAAGAGGAGATAGTCCAAAATTAGGAAAAAAAAAAAAAAGTGGCTCTATCTCTTGAAAGCATTATCAATAAGAATTGGCAGTACCCTTGGCCAGTTGAGTAGTAAACATTGTAGGGCAGCCATTCTGTAGTATTATTATTATCTCTTAAATAGTTTTTGGAAGGAAATGCTGTGGGACTCAGTAAGAATATTCCATGCATTTCAAGTAGACACAGTTGTTGAATGTTAAGGCAGGTAACACTGGTCAAAAGAAAAGTGCTGAAACATTGTAATTTTTCCCCACTGGGCAAAACATGTGGCTGGAGTAGAGAAGCTATTTTTGAAAATTTCTTCTTTTTCTAGGCTGCCCCTTCTTTTGTATTTTGGTTAGAAAAGCAGTGTTTTCTTTTTTTCTTTCTTTCTTTTTTTTTTTTTTTCTTTCATATGTTCATCTGGATATTTCTGGCTTCTCCAGCCCTTGGTCTGAGATAATCAAATATAAACAAGGATTTTCAATTTTTTAACAATCCTGGGTATAAAGTCCTTAGGCAGCTAACCTTTTTTTCTTCACTTTTAAGTCTTCTTGTGTTAGTTATTTGTATAATGTCCAGGGTTTCTAACTGCACTTTCAAGAGAGATAGGAAAAAGCATGTATTCTCTATCTTCCAAGAAGTAGAAATCCTCTGCCAAATTGTGTATATTACAGCAACAAGAACAACAACAACAACAACAAATAGAATTTTAATAAATTACTGAGGCTCCATTTCTTGAATCAAGAAATGGAATAATAAACTTGAATGAGGTTTAAGATAAGGTTTTATAAAAATGGTAGTGTAGTTAATGAAATATAAATATGAAACAGTAGAGTTAATGAACCCATAATTTAAATTCCTGGTTTATAAGATCAAAATATTTTAAAAAGAGAGAATTTATAAATTAAAAAAAGTCTATAATTACTAGTACAAAAGAGATGAAAGAGAAAAATATATGCTTTATATTTGAATATATAACTAAAATATAAATTTTCTAGAAAAATATAATTTACCAACTTATCCTAGATAAACTGATAACAAGAAAACAAAAAAAAAGAACTTAAAAAAAAAATCAAGGTTCATCTACCATCCTTTCCCTACAAATAAGAAAAGTCCCAAATAGGGAGCAATGGAGTTGAGCATCCGACTCTTAATTTCAGCTCAGATCATGATGTCAGGGTCCTGGGACTGAGCTCTATGTGGTGCTCTCTGCTCAGTGTGGAGTCAGCTTGAGCCTCTCTTTCTAGTTCTCCCCCTTCTCAAGCTCTCTCTCTCTCTCTTTCTCTCTCTAATAAATGTGGGGTGCCTGGGTGGCTCAGTGGGATAAGCCTCTGCCTTCGGCTCAGGTCATGATCTTGGGATACTAGGATTAAACCCCACATGGGGCCCTCTGCTCAGCAGGGAGTCTGCTTCTCCCTCACCCGCTACCTGCCTCTCTACTTTCTCATGATCTCTCTCTCTCTCTGTCAAATAAATAAATAAAATCTTTAAAATTAAAAAAATAATAAATCAAATAAATAAATAAATAAATAAATAAATCTTAAGCAAAATCACAAGAGTCAGATGGTCATTAGGTCAAATCTATTGATTACTTGTGCAGAAGATAATTTCTACCTTATAAAACACTTCACCAGATAATGTAAATATATGCCACATCATACCAATTATTTTTTGAAGTTAATTCAAATTTAATTGCAACATCAGGAAGAAAAGAAAGACTATTAGCTTTTTGCCAAATATGACAAAACTTAATTGAAACAACAGTATATTGTTTTCTTTTTTTTAAACCATTCTCCCTGTTACAATAGTATTTAATCCATAAATATAACTAATATTTAAAGTAGATAAACTGTAGTTATATTTTATCATACTCATAAATTAAGGGAGAAATTCAATATAACCACTTCCATAGCTGATCTAAAATAATTTGAATAAACTCAACAAAATGTTCATAAGTGAATAGGATACCCAATTATTAATAAAACAATATTTCTTTAACTCATAATCTACATATTACCAAAACATTGAACAACTATTAAACATAGGTATTGAAATTAACCTTAAAATATGAATCCATAAGTTTGTTTTTTCACAAAATATTTTCCATACATTGAAGGAATAAAGCAAGAGAGAAATACAAGAAAGAGGAAAATAAAATAATTTCTATTGAAAAATGAATTTAACCAAAAAATGCAATGAAGGAAAGCTCATAGAAGGTATAGCTGTAAGACAGGCCAAGGCAAAGATCAGAAGAGGAAGCACATTTGCAGACTTCTGCATAAATATCCAAAGTTCTTTTTAAGAGTCTTATATATGTAAATGTTAGTGTGACTGCCAAGATTGAAAACATGTGAGTATATCTGATTTGTATTATGCTGTTACCATTAAAATGAACAAAATTTCAAAATCTGGAAGGAAAAACATCAAAAAATGTAGACAAAGTTATTCAGGGAAAAATATGGTCTAAATACCAAACAAAATGAAATGGTAAATGAGGTATGAATCAATGGCATGTAAAAAGAAATACACAAATTTGCCTGAATGGGAACACAATCCGTCAAAGGAACTTTGCATTACATCACTGAGGATTTCAGTGAAGATGCACTATTCAAAGCACATTCT
This sequence comes from Mustela nivalis, assembly GCF_964662115.1. NCBI lineage: Eukaryota > Metazoa > Chordata > Mammalia > Carnivora > Mustelidae > Mustela > Mustela nivalis. The sequence continues at coordinate 16,407,489 of NC_139023.1, read as the reverse complement.
CCAGTACAGCAGTGAAAAAAAAAAATGTGATTTTAATATCATAAATGTTACTGCTTTTTAAATTTTAAATCAATAAATTTTAAATCAGATAAAATCTGAAAAGTCTAACTAAGGTTAGAAGAAACTATATGTAAATGCATATTTGTATTTTTTAGACAATGGAAATGGAAAAAACAGCAAGAGGAATAGATAAATAATGATATCTTCTTCTTAGAGGGATTTAGCTGTTAAGAAAAATTGATAAAAAATTTTTTATAAACTTTAAAATACATTGATAGGTCCAGTAATAAAATTAAAATTCATATTTCATTACCAAATATTTTCAGAAGGGGAAGGGTAATTAGAACTGGTGGTCTCATTTTTCTCAGAAAAGACCCTTAGATATAGAGGAACAGGTAAATCAAGAAATGGAGACAAGAACATATTTTTTTACTAATGGGATGAAATATTAGAATCCCAAATATAAAGGGTTAAAAGAGTCTGCCTTTGAAAATATAATTAAGGGTACGTTACCCTGTGAGTTTTAAATCTTGTACTTCTATTTCATTTACTATACTATGGAATAAATATAGAGTAAAATGAAATAAAAGAAAATGTATTGTATATAAACAATGCATCCTGGAACACTGCATCATAAAATAATGATGTATTTTTTGGTAACTAATATAACACAATAAAAATTTTTAAAAAAGGAAAGAAAACATTGAGTGTACATTTAGGCAGGTTGCGTCCATATACATGATGTGCGGGCATGTGCGTACACAGACGCTCACACACACACGCACACACACGCGCACATACACACACACAACATTTTAATCCATCTCATAAACATGGTCAATGCATGTTAATTGCTGATTTCTTCCCACTGGAACACAATAAGTTAAACCAACATAGAATATTATATCTATTTACTAATAAAATTTGAAATACCACCATAGAGGAGGAAAAATAATTTTCCTTTCCTGTAATGTAAACACGATCTGACCATAACCTTTTCTCTTTGTGCATCTCTCTCCTTTCTCTCTCTCTTTCTCTCTCTCTCTCTCTCTCACACACACACACACACCCGCTATTTTGGCTACAGGATAAAATAGTTGCTTATACTACTATTCAAGATGATCTCTTATATGCTCTAAAAATTTATTTTTTTAATTTTACCCCAGATAATATATGCCTGAAATTTTCTTACCACAATGCAATAGTTGTGGTTTTCCCTTTGACAGCATTGCCTTTAATTTTCATATTTTAAATTTAAACAAATGTCTCCTCACTCAGGAAAACTCTGATCACCTAACTATAAGTAATATTTTCTGCTATCTTTAGTGATTTTGTGCTATCTGTTTTTTTTCTATTTATATATTATTTAATAGAGAATATTGGATGTGCTGCACACAGTGCTGTTCTTCCTACAATAGTAATCGTTGATTGACATTTGTTCAAAATTTGATTAATTGTTTTCTGTATAAATATTTAAAAACACATAAAATGAAAATGGAAAAGCACCTATTGGCATATTTCAAAAACTGAGATTTAGAATAGAAATATTTATTTCTTTTACCAAAAAATCTTTAAGTCACTGGAATAAGTAATTGCAATAATTTAATTTTTGTTTTGTTTTGCTTTACTATTTGAAAGGAGTATACAGTGTTTCTAGTCAGAAGTATAAGAACACAGTTGTACAAAACATGCTTATTTTCTATTAAAGGTTTCTAATGAATAACATACCTTAGCTAGATTATTACTACAGTGAACTAAAATATATTAAATTTTTTATAATTTTTATCAGAGTTGCACTGTAAGATTCTATTTAGATCAAATATCTTCATGTAAATATCTAGTATGTGTCTTCCATAATGTTGAATTTTTTATTTAAGATATTATTTCTGTAGCATCTTTTATGTTTGATAATTATGGGAGTTTTCTTTCAGAAAGAATTTGTAATTTGACTTCATCTTTTTTGGATAGAAATGTTAAAATTATCCTGTTATGGAATTAACATTTGTGTTTCTTCAAAATTCATATGTTGAAGTTGTAACCCTTGATGTAATGTTATCTATAAGGGGTTCTTTGGGAGGTAATTAGGATTAGGTGAAGTCATGAAGGTGGAGTTCCCGTGATGGAATTAGTGACCTTATTTGAAAGGGGAGTGACATCAGAACTTGATCTCTCTACCATGTGAGGGAACATTCAGGAAGCAATTTTCTTCAAGCCAGGAAAAAGAGTCTCATGAGGAGCTGAATCAGCTTTGATGTCGGACCTCCCAGCCTCCAGAAACGTTAGAAATAACAGTGGGCTTAGGAAATAGCATAATTTGGGAGTTGATTTGTCAAAATTGCCAAAAGGTATTTTAAGAATTACAATAACCAATGTTGATTCCTTTATACAAATTCTTCATTGAGAACTTCCTCCACTCCCCAAATCTTCCATAAGTAAAGAAAATATTGTTTTTATGTTTGTGTGTGTGTGTGTGTGTGTGTGTAATATTGGTGATTTTCTTTTAAAGGTCTTGAGTGTCTACTTGATTTAATGTGATGAGGATAAATGGTATTATGTGTAGAATATCAAGATATTCTGTAAACTAAATTATTAAAGGGAAACAGAAATCATTAGCTAGAGGAGACTAAGGAAAATCACAAGTTATCACCTACCATCTGGTCCTTAGAATCTTCAGAAAGATTGGTATTCAGGTGCAATTTCCAGTGGATACACGAGGAGTACAAACAAATTCTTAGATTCTTCAAAGGAGAGGGTGAATCAGGTCACATATTCTATCATACTATTTTAAATTAAAAAAAAAAAGCCATTCTCTATTAATGAAACACGTGTTACTTTTTTAGTTTTCTTGGTAAAAGCAAATAGACAAGTAAAAGTGTTACAAAGTAATGTTGACTGGGCTGACTGACTGGTTCCAACTCTGTGTTCTGGGTTGTGAATTTAAAAGAGTGAAAGTGGGGGTGCCTGGGTGGCTCAGTGGGTTGGGCTGCTGCTTTCGGCTCCGGTCATGATCTCAGGGTCCTGGGTTCAAGTCCCGCATCAGACTCTCTGCTCAGCAGGGAGCCTGCTTCCCCCCCCACCCCGCCTCTGCCTGTCTCTCCAGCTACTTGTGATCTCTCTCTGTCAAATAAATAATAAATAAAATCTTAAAAAAAAAGAGTGAAAGTGGAAAAAAAAGTGAAAGTGAGTGATATTGATAAGTATTCTAGGATAATTGTGTTTTCTAGGATTTTCACATTATACTCAGGACACATTATGATTCTATCATCATAGGATACATCAAAATACCCATTCTGGTTTCTGCCTTGCATCTGATGCAGGACTAGCACCATAACTTGAGTTAGCCTTCACATCTCTTGAGTTAGCCTTCACATCTCTTGAAAGGTTGCCAAATAAAAAAAACCCCACTACTGTAGGTAAGCAAGAGTAATGTGGACTAATAGAATTATTTCTATAATTTCTAACAGAGAAAGTGCCTAGCATGCTAATTTTGTAATCTAAATTTGTATGAAATTTTTTCAATCACATTATGGTTTCTTAAGTGATTACAAATTTATTTTGTCTGTCTAAAGTATCCCAACTGTTGTCGTAATATATACATATTTCAGTAGATGTAAGACTTCAGTTTAGTTTTGCTTGATATTTAGAGAATCCATTTTAATATCCAAACTCTTAGATCGCTAAACAATTTTCCTCTTCTCCAAAAGACAAAATTTTATTGCCACCCAAATCTGTGATTCTTAAAGAATTGCGCTTGTTACCTTTTAAAGCCTTTAAACTGTATTCATGTTAAAAACATATGGTTTTTAGAAAAATAAGTTTCTTAATTTTTTATAAGAAATTGGCGATTACTTTGTGATTACAGAATGTTAAAAAGGAATTACCACAAAGGAATATCCAGATGGCCATAAAAAGTAACTGGTGATAGATGAAGTTTGAAAAGTATGGCTCTTCATCTGTTCTTGATGGAGGTGTATCTCCAAATTAGTTTGGTGATGTAATTTTCTAATTTTCATGAAGAAATGTGTTGTGGGTACAAATGGGTTACAAATTTTGTCATGCATGAAATGTGACTATTTTAATGTAATAACAATTTTTACATTTAGAAAAAAATTTCTCTGGGTGACTGAAAATAAAACTTAATCATTGAGGATTCCTCTGGTAGTAGAAACTATTAGTTGTGCTATAATTAGTTGTCTCATCTCTTTTTTGTATAATATTATAACCTAGGAACATGGGTGGCTTAGTGGGTTGGGCCACTGCCTTCGGCTCGGGTCATGATCTCAGGGTCCTGGGATCGAGTCCCACATCGGGCTCTCTGCTCAGCAGGGAGCCTGCTTCCCTCTCTCTCTCTCTCTCTCTGCCTGCCTCTCCGTCTACTTGTGATCTCTCTCTGTCAAATAAATAAATAAAGATTACATTTTCTCTGTGCCTTTTTTACAGTCAGGTATGGTCACACAATTTAATTCTGCCAGGAGGATGTAAGAAAAAGTTGTGTGAGTAGAATTTGAGGTTTTTATATTTACAGAGAGGCATCAATTTCTCTCTTGCTTTTCTTCTTTCCTATAGTTTTAAATGCAAAGGTGATGTTTAGACCTGGAGTTGCCATCTTGGACCATTAGCTGACTTCAGGACCATCACTGTGGATGTAGAGCAACAAGACAGCAAGACAGAAGAAGCCTGACTTTCCAGCACTGTACATCAGAGTATCACATAGCCCAAGACAACCTTTCTTTGGATGCTGCTAACATGAAAGAGATATATTTTTTCATCTTGATGGATCTGTCACTATTTGGTAGAGGACTTCACTAGCAGCTAATCAAATCTGAACATGGATGAAACTGAAGGGGATTATGCTAAATGAAATAAGTCAAGCAGAGGAAGACAATTATCATATTTTCCACTCATTTGTGGAACATAAGGGATAGCATGGAGGACCGCAGGGGAAGGGAGGGAGAATGATAGGAAGAAATCAGAGGCGGAGACAAACCAGGAGAGACTCTGGACTCAGAGAACCAAACTGAGGATCACAGAAGGGAAGAGGTTGGGGGGAGGGGGTAACCCGGTGATGGGTCTTAAGAAGGGCATGTGTGGTGATGAGCACTGGGTGTTATACACAGCTAATGAATCACTGAACACTACATCAAAAACTAATGAGGTACTATATGCTGGCTAATTGAACATAATAATAACAAAAATTAAAAAAAAAAATCTTAACTAGTTTCTAGCTATTCTTGTTTTCCCGATCCTGGGGCTTCCATCATGTCCCTATACTGGGAGGGAATATACAGTCCTTGCTCATGGCTGCTGCACGCAACCCTCTACTGCAAGGAATTTCTTCTTCTCTGGTCCCAATTGCATCAGGAGGTATGTTATCAGTTTTACAAAAAAATATACAAACTTTTCTCAAGATTGGTTTTTCTCTTCCTTGCTAACCAATGAATAATTATTTTTCTCCAGGACAGGAAAAGATATCATTTTAAAAATTCAGGCTTCCACATTTATGGTCATACACATTTTAGGGCTTAAGATTTTGCAGCTCAAAACCACAGTCTTATAAGCCTAAAGGCTTGGCTTCTAAATGCAAAGTATTTTCTATTTTCCTGCTATACCATAAGAGCCTCTCTCTGAATGTGAAATGACAATAGCATAAGGAGTGTGGACAGAGGAAAGAAAACTTCCATTTTTATCTCAAAATACTATTGTACCACAAATATAATGAGTATTCTGGAAATGTGGTGCTTGTAGGTTGATGTATTTGTGTGCTACCTCTAAGTACATTTTATCCTCTTCTCCCCTGGAAATTAATTATTAAGGGTTTCACTTTTTAAGAAAACTCCATTGTTTTTCTTTAGCTCTAAAGATCTCTGAAGGATTAGTATCACAAAAACATTCTTCCATAACATGAAGGTATTAAATTTGGAGGAGTAGTAGTTTTACTAATTGTATACCTAATTGAATTTTGTAGAATTCACATTTCTTGTCATGTAAAATGTGTTATGGCTTAGTATAAACTACTAATGGTCAATTTAGTTTCTATATACATTGAAGTCTTATGAAAGAAGTACCTTTTGGACTTAGGAAAACCTAATTTTGAAATTTAAATTAGAAATTTGTTACATATTAACAATATGTCCCTGGCAAAACTATTTAGCTTATTAGCACCATGTTTACCTCATGTATAGAGGAAGAATAATTAATATAAGTACTATATGGATGAGGTCAAAGGTTTTATATAAATTAAATAGAAATGTCTGTATAAATTGGGCTCCCAATAAATGTTATATTCTTTCTCTTTTCACTTTTATTATAGCCATAATATATCATTGTATGGATAAGTTTGAGTATAATTTATTCAAAAGTAATGGGTACTTAATTAAAGATTAAAGGAAAGTATACTTGCCAGTGAGGCTTGGTCTGGAATGTTTCAATATGGTATGTCAGTTCTGTTTAAAAGTACATTAATTTGAGAATAAAAACTGAAAACCCAATATCCATCTTCTTTGTGGATTTCTGTGCCTACCACTATGGCTAGGAATTATTGGCTTCCTCATTTGGTATATTGAATTTAAGAAATTAAGAATTAAGAATTATTATAATACAACTGAATATATATATTATATAATATATATTATAGAATACAACATAATCATATTTAATATAATATATAATTATATAAAATATGATTATGATATATAATATAATATAAATTTATATAAATTTGTATATTATATAAATATAAATATATTTATATTTATATATTTTATGCAATGTATATAATTATGTTTATATAATTTATATATTATACATAATATTAAATAATATTATGTATAAGGGAGACCCTTAACTGACTGAGCCACCTAGGTGCTCCAATGATTTTTTTTTAATAGTTAAGATTTACTACTTCCTATATACTAGACATTGTGAGGAATACTTCATATGCATTATTCTGTTCCACATACTTTGGACCATGTTTTTAGTGCAGCTATTACTGGTCCAACCAGATGTGTACCAATTATAGTATTTTAGGGGCTAACCCAGAAGTGTAAGGAAGTTGATGCTCTGAGATACTGTGATTTATAATTTAAAAAGATTCTGGCACAGAGCTCCTAGTAATTTCTTAAGTGATCTCCTGCAATCAAAGTATCTTTTGTTAAGCTAATGAGGTGACTGTAAGAAAGCTCCTAGTTTGGGGGCTAGTTGCCAGGAAACCAACCAAAATCAGAGGATTGAAACTTTTAGGCGCGTTGGGGAGAGGCAGCACTGGAGGTCGAATCAATCACCAATGGCTAATGGATGTAAGCAATCACACCTAAGTAATGGAACCTCCAAAAACACCCAAAAAGGAGAGTATTTAGAGAGCTTCGAAACTGGTGAACACATGGAGATTCTGGAAGAAGAGCCCACCCAGAGAGAGCAAGGAAGCTACTCATCCATTCCCCATCAAGCTCTCTGCTTTTTTTCCATCTGGCTATCCCTGAATTCTATTTTTTATTTAATAAACAGGTAAACTGAAGTAAATGTTTCCTCTCAGTTCTGTGCACTGCTTTAGCAAATTAATAAACCCCAACGGAGGGTCCTCAGAACCTATGATTTATAGCCAGTTGATCAAATGCATAGGAAACTGGACTTGTGATTAGCATCTGAAGTATGGAGGGAGAAGTCATGTAAACGGACCTCCTATCTATGGGATCTGATGTTATCTCCAGGCAGACTGTGTCAAAATTGAGTTAAATTGTAGGGTTCTGTATTAGGATCCACCAAAAAATGGTTAATTTCTTTGTAGTCTGGAAAAAACCAAACCAAACCAAACCAAACCAAACAAAACCAAACAAACAAACAAACAAACAAACAAACAAAAAACAACGTACACTGGACACTCAAATAGGAAACAGAAAATCATGGATGCGTACACCCCTCTTTTATTTCTCAGTTTCTCTAAAACTCATTTTACAAGAGTTGTTGCAATGGCCTCAGAGAACTAAATCTCAGTTGTACACAACTACAGCAAACTCAGTCACAAACCTTTAGACTGCCTTTACTGTATACCTTGTTTCCTTATTTTTGGTCCCACTTCTTTTCCTTTGCTTCATTTCCCATACTGAACTACCTACACTCAAGTACTTGAGCTTGGCTCTGCTTTTGGGGGAAACTAGATTTCCATCACCAATAAGAGAAGTGGATTTGTGGACAAAATTCTGGGACAGAGCAAATCTGTAGGCAGAGGCAAGGACATTTACTCCATTTTTGGCACATCAATGCATGATGAAAACCTTGGGCATACAGTAGGATAGCATAGTAGCATAGTAGAGACCTCAGAAGTAATGCATTTCAGGTATATGGTGAAGCATTAACTTATCTCAGGCATGGGTCATGAAAGGTATAATACAATCAATGTTATGTTTTAAAGACTATAGCAATCACTGGCTTGTGGCAATAGTTTTAGAGGTTCAGAAAAAAGTAGCAGTCTCAATTTAGCTAATATTAAGTTAGTACATATTGTCACAGTAAAATTACCTTCATGAAAGTATGGGAAGAGACTCATAGCTTCTACAAGCATAGGGAAGACACTCTTGGAAATCAGATGCAGGATGGAACCATAAAGAAAATGGAAAGATACAAAGGGAACAAAATAATCAAAGGAATAGGGAAAAATGAATACCTAGACCATCCAGGGATATTGGTATAAGTAGGTTCTGAGCTCAAAAGAGTTTCAGGGGCCCCACATACCATAACAATCCTCCATGTAGTGGGGAAACTTAAGGAACTCAAGTCAGAAGAGGAATCATGCCGTGTATATCTCCAGTGGCTTCAGTGTGTCTGTGGACCCATCCTCGTTCATGTCCTCATTCCAGCACCGCATTTCACTTAAAACATATTGTACATATTTCTCATTTTCTGCCCTGAGGCTTCACAGTGGTCAATGAATGATTTCCCTGCAGGAAGCTATTCTGAGGCATATCATAGAACACTTGGAAGTTATTGTTATTTGTTATACTGTATTAACTGATTACTATACAGTTCCAACATACACAAAAAAATTCCCCCTCATAGTGGATGTTGCATGACAAAAGCTGCGGATATATTTTTCTATTTCACAGTAGTAAGTAATTAAGAAAATATCTCACTTCTACCAAACTGTATTTTTTTCAGAAGTTGGGGTTCAAAGTAAATACATTTTATTTAAAGTTTATCCTGAGTATTGAATACCATGTACAAAAATATTTTTATAAGATAAAATTCTTTAAATTTAAGCATGATGGAAATAAAAAAATTCTGAACAGCAAAGAAAATGATCAACACAACTAGAAGTCAACCTATGGAATGGGAGAAGATATTTGCAAATGACATATCTGATAATGGGTGAGTATCCAAAATATACAAAGAACTTACAAAACTCAACACCCCAAAAGTGAGTAACCCAATTGAAAAATGGGAAGAATATCTTTCCAAAGAAGACATCCAAGTGGCCAAGAGAGACATAAAAATATCCTCAACATCACTGATCATCAGGGAAATACAAACCAAAACTACAATGAGATATCACCTCACACCTGTCACAGTGGATAAAAGCAACAGCACAAGTTAAACTTTTTTTGATCAACAGAATTTGTTTATTAATATCTCTTTTAACTTAATATTATTTAATTTAAATTTATACAATATTTCTAATTTTATAAAGAAATGCATTACAATAGTTCTCATTGATACATTCATTTAGAACATATAAATGACATGAATGTATGTGCCAAGCTGTACTGAAGTGACAGATGACTTGATAACACAGGAATAGAATGCATGGAGACAGAAAGCTTTTTGTTCCTCAGTGCAGCTATTAGGAGTACTGCAATAAAAGATTATGAGATACTTTTAACTGCCTGAGTGGACAGAGTTGAACTCCCAAGAGGAGACCTAGGGTGGAGTTTAGATTTTGGGGCCTCATTATGAGCTCTAGATTTTGACCTGTGGAGAACTGTATTAATTATCTGTCTAGAGTTCCTTAAACAAATGACATAATAGTGTTTAGGATTCTTACGCTAACTTACCGTGTCATTTAAAGACAGTAGATGAGGCAATTAGCCATAAGCAGAGAGCAGAGTGATGCCAGCCAAAGATGAGTCAAAGTGTTAGTCTAAGCACGTTAGCCAATGATATGCTAAAAACTCTCTGGAAGGCAAAGCATGCTGACTTTATATTACCAAAATAGAATTTAAGTTCTACTTAAAAACTTCACTTGGTATTTAAAACTTATTTTATTTTTCTTTGCATTAAAATTTAGGATGAGAGTTACTAATTATTTCTATTTCTTTTTTCTTTAAAACAAACAAAAAAAGAAGAACGAGTTTTAGAATAGGAAAATACACTATTTTAAAGATGATTAAAGTAAAGCTAAAATGGTTGCTAAGCTTGCAACTATTACCTTTTTTTTTTTTTAAGGGGTATTCCCAGTGGTTTTTATGGTAAGGCAAAACTCAATTACTGATGTAAATCCATGGTTGACATTATATACTTGGTTAGAGTAGGATTCATTAAACTTAGTTCCTTTTGATTTTAAATCGGTGATCAATCCACTAAATTTTCTTTTTGTGGGGCATAGAAAACTGAAAAATACCCAAATGAAATACTCTACCAATAGATATCGGCCTCTCTCATTCTCTTTTGAGCAAATCATTTTTTATTTTTTGCTTATATTTCATGTTCTTATTAGTGTAAAATGACAGAATTTTGATTGTGTCACAAGGAGAGGCAAGATGTTTATAAGAATGAAGGAGAAGGGCATCTGGGTGGTTCAGTTGGTTAAGCCTCTGCCTTTAGCTTAGGTCAAGATCCCTTTGTCCTGGGATCTAGTCCCACAACAGGAGAATCCGTTTTTCTCTCCCTCTTCTGCTGTCCTTCCCCCATCCTGCTCTATGTTCTTTCCCTCTCTTCCAAATAAATAAATAAATAAATAAATAATCTTTAAAAAAAAAAAAAAAGGGAGAATGAACCTTGAGATAAAGACTGAAAATTTTGATGTTAGATATTACCAAGTAAATTTAGAAGTGTATCATATATGAGCCTTTACTCTTAACCTAAGATTATAATATTAAGGAACTCTGCCCATAATTTCAATAGGCTGGGAAAATAGCCTATATAATTCTCTACATTTGCCACACTGTTAAACTATGTTAGTACTGGGGAGGAGTCAAGATGGCGGAGAAGTAGCAAGCTGAGACTGCTTCAGCTAGCCGGAGATCAGCTAGATAGCTTATCTAAAGATTGCAAACACCTGAAAATCCATCGGCAGATCGAAGAGAAGAAGAACAGCAATTCTGGAAACAGAAAAACAACCACTTTCTGAAAGGTAGGACCGGCGGAGAAGTGAATCCAAAGCGACAGGAAGATAGACCCCGGGGGGAGGGGCCGGCTCCCGGCAAGCGGCGGAGCAACCGCGCACAAAATCAGGACTTTTAAAAGTCTGTTCCGCTGAGGGACATCGCTCCAGAGGCTAAACCGGGGCGAAGCCCACGCGGGGTCAGCGTGGCCTCAGGTCCCGCAGGGTCACAGAAGGATCGGGGGTGTCTGAGTGTCGCAGAGCTTGCGGGTATTGGAACGGGAAAGCCGGCTGCAGAGACAGAGCCGACAGTAAGCTCGCAGCTCGGGGTGACCTTGAACCGGTCGCAGGCTCGGTGAGCTCGGAGCGCGGCCGGAGGTCAGGCAGACGGGAGTGACTGGACACTGTTCTCTGAGGGCGCACTGAGGAGTGAGGCCCTGGGTTCTCGGCTCCTCCGGGCCGGAGACCAGGAGGCCACCATTTGTATTCCCGTCCTCCGGAACTCTACGGAAAGCGCTCAGGGAACCAAAGCTCCTGAAAGCAAACCCGAGCGGATTACTCACCCCCGCCCCAGGTAAGGGCAGTGCAATTCCGCCTGGGGCAAAGACACTTGAGAATCACTACAACAGGCCCCTCCCCCAGAAGATCAACAAGAAATCCAGCCGAGACCAAGTTCACCTACCAAGGAGTGCGGTTTCAATACCAAGGAGAGCAGCAGAATTCCAGAGGAGGAGAAAGCCAAGCACAGAACTCATGGCTTTTTTCCTGTGAAAAATTTAATTTTTTCTTTTTCATTTTTTTAATTTAATTTTTTCTTAATTTAATTTTAGTTAATTTAATTTTTTCTTTTTCATTTTTTTTTCTCGCCTTCGGGTAAATTTTTTTTTTTTTTTAACTGATACCTTTTTCTTTTTTAACGATTTTTTACTAGTTTATCTAATATATATATTTTTTCTTTTTTACATTTTTCTTAGGTGTTTTCTTTTTTTTAAAATTCTTTTCTTTTCTTTTTGCTTTTTTTTTCTTTCTTCCTTTTTGAACCTCTTTTTATCCCCTTTCTCCCCACTCACGATTTTGGATCTCTTCTAATTTGGTTAAAGCATATTTTCCTGGGGTTGTTGCCACCCTTTTAGTATTTTCCTTTCTCCTTTATTTACTCTTATCTGGACAAAATGACAAGACGTAAAAATTCAACACAAAAAAAAGAACAAGAGGCAGTACCGAAGGCTAGGGACCTAATCAATACAGACATCAGTAATATGTCAGATCTAGAGTTCAGAATGACAATTCTCAAGGTTCTAGCCGGGCTCGAAAAAGGCATGGAAGATATTAGAGAAACCCTCTTGAGAGATATAAAAGCCGTTTCTGGAGAAATAAAAGAACTAAAATCTAACCAAGTTGAAATCAAAAAAGCTATTAATGAGGTGCAATCAAAAATGGAGGCTCTCACTGCTAGGATAAATGAGGCAGAAGAAAGAATTAGTGATATAGAAGACCAAATGACAGAGAATAAAGAAGCTGAGCAAAAGAGGGACAAACAGCTACTGGACCATGAGGGGAGAATTCGAGAGATAAGTGACACCCTAAGACGAAACAACAGTAGAATAATTGGGATTCCAGAAGAAGAAGAAAGAGAGAGGGGAGCAGAAGGTATACTGGAGAGAATTATTGGGGAGAATTTCCCCAATATGGCATCAAAATTCAGGAGGTTCAGAGAATGCCCCTCAAAATCAATAAGAATAGGCCCACACCCCGTCACCTAATAGTAAAATTTACAAGCCTCAGTGACAAAGAGAAAATCCTGAAAGCAGCCCGCGAAAAGAAGTCTGTAACATACAATGGTAAAAATATTAGATTGGCAGCTGACTTATCCACAGAGACCTGGCAGGCCAGAAAGAGCTGGCATGATATTTTCAGAGCACTAAACGAGAAAAACATGCAGCCAAGAATACTATATCCAGCTAGGCTATCATTGAAAATAGAAGGAGAGATTAAAAGCTTCCAGGACAAACAACAACTGAAAGAATTTGCAAATACCAAACCAGCTCTACAGGAAATATTGAAAGGGGTCCTCTAAGCAAAGAGAGAGCCTACAAGTGGTAGATCAGAAAGGAACAGAGACCATATACAGTAACAGTCACCTTACAGGCAATACAATGGCACTAAATTCATATCTCTCAATAGTTACCCTGAATGTGAATGGGCTAAATGCCCCTGTCAAAAGACACAGGGTATCAGAATGGATAAAAAAACAAAACCCATCCATATGTTGCTTCCAAGAAACTCATTTTAAGCCCGAAGACACCTCCAGATTTAAAGTGAGGGGGTGGAAAAGAATTTACCATGCTAATGGACATCAGAAGAAAGCAGGAGTGGCAATCCTTATATCAGATCAATTAGATTTTAAGCCAAAGACTATAATAAGAGATGAGGAAGGACACTATATCATACTCAAAGGGTCTGTCCAACAAGAAGATTTAACAATTTTAAATATCTATGCCCCCAACTTGGGAGCAGCCAACTATATAAACCAATTAATAACAAAATCAAAGAAACACCTCAACAATAATACAATAATAGTAGGGGACTTTAACACTCCCCTCACTGAAATGGACAGGTCATCCAAGCAAAAGATCAGCAAGGTAATAAAGGCCTTAAACGACACACTGGACCAGATCGACATCACAGATATATTCAGAATATTTCATCCCAAAGCAACAGAATACACATTCTTCTCTAGTGCACATGGAACATTCTCCAGAATAGATCACATCCTCAGTCCTAAATCAGGACTCAACCGGTATCAAAAGATTGGGATCATTCCCTGCATATTTTCAGACCACAATGCTCTAAAGCTTGAACTCAACCACAAAAGGAAGTTTGGAAAGAACCCAAATACATGGAGACTAAACAGTATCCTTCTAAAGAATGAATGGGTCAACCGGGAAATTAAAGAAGAATTGAAAAAAATCATGGAAACAAATGATAATGAAAATACAACGGTTCAAAATCTGTGGGACACAACAAAGGCAGTCCTGAGAGGAAAATATATAGCGGTAGAAGCCTTTCTCAAGAAACAAGAAAGGTCTCAGGTACACAACCTAACCCTACACCCAAAGGAGCTGGAGAAAGAACAAGAAAGAAACCCTAAGCCCAGCAGGAGAAGAGAAATCATAAAGATCAGAGCAGAAATCAATGAAATAGAAACCAAAAAAACAATAGAACAAATCAACGAAACTAGGAGCTGGTTCTTTGAAAGAATTAATAAAATTGATAAACCCCTGGCCCGACTTATCAAAAAGAAAAGAGAAAGGACCCAAATAAATAAAATCATGAATGAAAGAGGAGAGATCACAACTAACACCAAAGAAATACAAACTATTATAAAAACATACTATGAGCAACTCTACGGCAATAAATTTGACAATCTGGAAGAAATGGATGCATTCCTAGAAACATATAAACTAACACAACTGAACCAGGAAGAAATAGAAAGCCTGAACAGACCCATAACCAGTAAGGAGATTGAAACAGTCATTAAAAATCTCCAAACAAACAAAAGCCCAGGGCCAGTCGGCATCCCCGGGGGAATTCTACCAAACATTTAAAGAAGCACTAATTCCTATTCTCCTGAAACTGTTCCAAAAAATAGAAATGGAAGGAAAACTTCCAAACTCATTTTATGAGGCCAGCATCACCTTGATCCCAAAACCAGACAAGGATCCCATCAAAAAAGAGAGCTATAGACCGATATCCTTGATGAACACAGATGCGAAAATACTCAACAAAATACTAGCCAATAGGATTCAACAGTACATTAAAAAGATTATTCACCACGACCAAGTGGGATTTATTCCAGGGCTGCAAGGTTGGTTCAACATCCGCAAATCAGTCAATGTGATACAACACATCAATAAAAGAAAGAACAAGAACCATATGATACTCTCAATAGATGCTGAAAAAGCATTTGACAAAGTACAGCATCACTTCCTGATCAAAACTCTTCAAAGTGTAGGGATAGAGGGCACATACCTCAATATCATCAAAGCCATCTATGAAAAACCCACCGCAAATATCATTCTCAATGGAGAAAAACTGAAAGCTTTTCCGCTAAGGTCAGGAACACGGCAGGGATGTCCATTATCACCACTTCTATTCAACATAGTCCTAGAGGTCCTAGCCTCAGCAATCAGACAACAAAAGGAAATTAAAGGCATCCAAATCGGCAAAGAAGAAGTCAAATTATCACTCTTCGCAGATGATATGATACTATATGTGGAAAACCCAAAAGACTCCACTCCAAAATTGCTAGAACTTATACAGAAATTCAGTAAAGTGTCAGGATATAAAATCAATGCACAGAAATCAGTTGCATTTCTCTACACCAACAGCAAGACAGAAGAAAGAGATATTAAGGAGTCAATCCCATTTACAATTGCATCCAAAACCATAAGATACCTAGGAATGAACCTAACCAAAGAGACACAGAATCTATACTCAGAAAACTATAAAGTACTCATGAAAGAAATTGAGGAAGACACAAAGAAATGGAAAAATGTTCCATGCTCCTGGATTGGAAGAATAAATATTGTGAAAATGTCTATGCTACCTAAAGCAATCTACACATTTAATGCAATTCCTATCAAAGTACCATCCATCTTTTTTAAAGAAATGGAACAAATAATGCTAAAATTTATATGGAACCAGAAAAGACCTCGAATAGCCAAAGGGATATTGAAAAAGAAAGCCAACATTGGTGGCATCACAATTCCGGACTTCAAGCTCTATTACAAAGCTGTCATCATCAAGACAGCATGGTACTGGCACAAAAACAGACACATAGATCAATGGAACAGAATAGAGAGCCCAGAAATAGACCCTCAAATCTATGGTCAACTAATCTTCGACAAAGCAGGAAAGAATGTCCAATGGAAAAAAGACAGCCTCTTCAATAAATGGTGCTGGGAAAATTGGACAGCCACATGCAGAAAAATGAAATTGGACCATTTCCTTACACCACACACAAAAATAGACTCAAAATGGATGAAGGACCTCAATGTACGAAAGGAATCCATCAAAATCCTTGAGGAGAACACGGACAGCAACCTCTTCGACCTCTGCTGCAGCAACATCTTCCTAGGAACAACGCCAAAGGCAAGGGAAGCAAGGGCAAAAATGAACTATTGGGATTTCATCAAGATCAAAAGCTTTTGCACAGCAAAGGAAACAGTTAACAAAATCAAAAGACAACTGACAGAATGGGAGAAAATATTTGCAAACGACATATCAGATAAAGGACTAGTGTCCAGAATCTATAAAGAACTTAGCAAACTCAACACCCAAAGAACAAATAATCCAATCAAAAATGGGCAGAGGACATGAACAGACATTTCTGCAAAGAAGACATCCAGACGGCGAACAGACACATGAAAAAGTGCTCCATATCACTCGGCATCAGGGAAATACAAATCAAAACCACAATGAGATATCACCTCACACCAGTCAGAATGGCTAAAATCAACAAGTCAGGAAATGACAGATGCTGGCGAGTATGCGGAGAAAGGGGAACCCTCCTACACTGTTGGTGGGAATGCAAGCTGGTGCAGCCACTCTGGAAAACAGCATGGAGGTTCCTCAAAATGTTGAAAATAGAACTGCCCTATGATCCAGCAATTGCACTATTGGGTATTTACCCTAAAGATACAAATGTAGTGATCCAAAGGGGCACATGCACCCGAATGTTTATAGCAGCAATGTCCACAATAGCCAAACTATGGAAAGAACCTAGATGTCCATCAACAGATGAATGGATCAAGAAGATGTGGTATATATACACAATGGAATACTATGCAGCCATCAAAAGAAATTAAATCTTGCCATTTGCAACAACATGGATGGAACTAGAGCGTAGCATGCTTAGCGAAATAAGTCAAGCAGAGAAAGACAACTATCATATGATCTCCCTGATATGAGTAAGTGGTGATGCAACATGGAGGCTTAAGTGGGTAGAAGAAGAATAAATGAAACAAGATGGGATTGGGAGGGAGACAAACCATAAGTGACTCTTAATCTCACAAAACAAACTGAGGGTTGCTGGGGGGAGGGGGTTTGGGAGAAGGGGGTGGGATTATGGACATTGGGGAGGGTATGTGATTTGGTGAGTGCTGTGAAGTGTGTAAACCTGGTGATTCACAGACCTGTACCCCTGGGGATAAAAATATATGTTTATAAAAAATAAAAAATTAAAAAAAAAAAAACTATGTTAGTACTACATGTCTTTAAAACACACAATCATTCATTTATAGTGTATTCTTAATACAGAGACTCTATGATGAAAATGTATGAGATTTGCTGTCTGTGATCATATTTCTGGTAAAAATTCAAGCAACTATAGCAAGGTAAATTTGAGAGAGACAAAGTCATGTGATTGTAGAGGCACTGGTGATTGTACATATATGTGTGCAAGTCTACCTGTATTATATAGATATAAATATGCATTGTCTTATTATATTTATGATAAGGAAGAGAATATATTAAGGACCTAACCAAATTATTTAATGAGGAAAAAAAAAAACAATTTGTAGAAATACCTACGGTTTAGTAACTCTCACATATGGATATTACTTCATTTGGTCATGTAAACAGCCCTAACACTGAGTTCTTTTCCCTTGATTAACTCTTCCTTGTGTCATATCAAATTTTCTGAGCATTATTTCAGAGTATCTGCTTTTTGCTGCCTTAATCATCATTCTGGTTATCACTCTTCAACTAACAGCATGAAAACATAACCCACATTTGATAAAGCTCACTTGACTAATAGTTAAAAGACAATAAGGAGGAAACACTAGTCTTTAATCTAGTAATGTATGTCTACAGTAAATCTTTGTTAACACAGTGAGTATTTTATCCACTTAATTCAGCAGGAAACCAACAATGATTGGTTTATTTTAGCATGATAGGAATGGATGAAGTGTAAAAATAGTTGCTTAAACTTAATACATGATTAGACCTGATTTACTCTGCTCTCTCTCTTCCTCTAGTGAGTGTTATATATGTGGGTGTGAGAGAGGTGGTGTATAATGGTAATTCACATTCTAAAGCAAAACTCACTAGCAATTTACTTTTTTTATTCAACGCTGATTTTCTCTGCCCTCTTTCCTCTCCACAACTTGATTCTGCCTTTACAGTCTGTTTTGTGTCATAGACATTAGCATTTAAAATGGACTTTTAAGCTTCTTTATAGGTTTTCTTGTTTCTTATATTTCTTTGTGTAATATGTGCTACTGGTCATGAACGCTTGGCTTTCAAAGATCTAGCTCTAAGTTTCAACTAAATTAAACTGAGTTTATTGAAGCCCAAAAATAGAAACAAGGTTGATAGTGTTTGTACTATATATTATTCAGAAAACAAAAATGCACTGTACTTACCCAGTTGAGAAGTCATATTTACTTTTTCTAGTAATAACAAAAAACACTTATTGTAACATGAAACAGTAGTTACTTTAATTTTTAATGGAGCAATTACATGCAGTTTATTTTAATCAGATTATACTAGAACAATTTTTCTTTATTAAAAAAAAAATAGCATCATGCTAACCGTTCTACTTAATTTTATAACCAAAACCAAATAGTGATGGCTAGGGTATTCTAAAGTTGTAAACATTGAGACTTCCTAGAAGAATCAAATATAGCAGAAATATAGCAGAAAGAAGGACACAAATTTTGAAATTCTTTGCAAAATTAACTTTACAAGTATTGGATATATTTCGTTTAAAAAATACTTGAGCATGTTTGTATACATTTTCCTACTTGAATTTGACATTATAAACTTCCATCATATTTATAAAGTATTATGAAAAGGCTATTGATGACACAAGCAAGACCTATGCATCTAGAAATTTTCAAAACATGTATAGATATAGAAATAGATAAAATAATAGATTTTAAAAGATGAATAAAATTTAATATTTAAAAAAGATATGTATAGATATAAAAAGACTTCAAATTTGGGGGGTGGATATAATTTTCCTAAATGAAAAATGTTTATTAGGTACTTCTTTTTAGTAAAAAAGGATTTGTACAAAAACATGTCAAGCATGTTAAACAGACCAATACTCTAAATGTACCAAATAAATTTCTTACAAAAATAAATGTTAGGAGGAAACTCAGTGGCATTTTCTTTTGTACAAAAGATTAAACCATGTATATTACATTGACTCGACATTTTAAATCTTGACCTGCTATGCTTTACTATTTACATAAGTTCAATTCAGTAAAAGTGATTCCTCTTTGTAGCTTTGTCATGAATTGTAATGCAGTTGAATATGTCCTTGAAGCAATGCTAGATTCGTATCAGAACTGGTTAGAACCATCCACAGATGGGAGACCTTTATCTTCTGGATACCCAGGAATTTCTAATTAAAAAAAAAAAAAAAAAAAAAAAAAAATATATATATATATATATATATATATATATATATATATATATGTAGTTCTCTCATTTGAAAAGAATTTTAAAGTTTTGGCTCAGAATAGAGGTGGTCAAACCTTCAAATTAACCAAATTAACAATCTTTATTTACTTTCTGTTCAGAATTTCTAGAATTTCAAAGTCCAAATGCTTTCCAAGGTGTAGATTTTACCTAAAACATCGCTGGCATATATTCCTATCGTCCAATGAACTAGTGCATAGAAGTAAATATGGTCAGATTATACAAAAGATTAATTTGGCCACTTAAGTTAGAAATCGGGACATATTCAAGGATTAGACCAGCACTCTATTGATAGGTCTTGAGAAAACAGACCCAGTTCTGCATTTAAAGCCCCTCGTTTGCATTTAAAGGAATAAAATGATACAATACCTATAGACACTGAACTTGGTGTTACCTGACATATGTGGTTCTATTTACATAATATATAAATATTTGTGTATATATGTAAATTGTGTATATATGCATATTTATTTAAATATAACTGCATACCTATCAAACATTCTGTATATGTAGTGTATATAATAAATATGTTGTGTGTATAATATTTATATACTTAGATATTATAATTGCTATTTGACTTTCAACTTCAGGGAATAAATTATAAATAAAACAACAGGACTTCTGCATGATTTAGTTGATTGAGCAGTCAGTTCTTGATTTTGGCTCAGGTCATGAACTTAGTTAAGATTGTGAGAACAAGCCCCTCATTGGCTCCATGCTCAGCACAGTCTGTTTGTCCCTCTGCTTCCGCCTCTGCTCTCTCTCTCTCTCTCTCTCTCTCAAATAATTAAATGAGTAAAATCTTTAAAAAGTTAATAAACTATAATAAAACAACTACATATATGTAGTACTATTTATATTGGCAAAACACTGGAAACAACTAAAATAACTATTAATAGGAAACTGACTTAATATACCACTGAATGAGAATTATACAACTGAAAAAGAACATAGGCATGTTCATTCTATAAATAGTCATAAACTGTTCACTTAGAGATCAGACCTTAGGTTTATATTACTATTGCCTATGTCCAATAACAATTAAAAAGACCCAAGAATGTTCTTAGATAAAACATTTTTATTCCAGCTCTAGTGTAGAGAAAAGACAAGGTAGGGCATGCTGTTTCCAGAAGTGCCTTTGAACATCCTCTTTGCAAATGGATAGAGAAACTAACAATAAAGGGCCACTCAGTGGAGAAATTTAATACGTAAACAACACAAATAATGATCATAATGGATTATGAAACAGTGAATTAAAAAATCCTTGAGAAGAATTTGAAGAGTGAAACAGAATTAATAAAACTCTTCTTTACACAATAACACCAAGTAATTAATGAGAAAATAGAGTAATGTAATTAGAAAAACCGCTATTTTGTAAGCCCCAATATAATAAATGATTTGTAAGCCCTAATATATTAAATGATTTGAACAAGGAATATCAGTATGAACTGAAACCACTGAATGATTGACTTGGAAATTAAGATATTACTGATATCTTAGAGCACCTCCCCACAGATTATTTAACTAATCACAAAAGAAAATGTATACCTGTATACTGGAAAGATTTGGCAGTTACCACTTTGATCAAATGTTCAAAGAAATTTTTCTCAAAGCCAGCACAATAATCATCATGTGCCTCCTAATGGAAAAGATTCATAGTCATCTATAATTAATCTGAGTCTATTCATCTTCTGACATTTTCATATAGAATACAGATGGTATTATTATAAATCAAATGACAGAGGAAACAATGAGATATAATCTGTAGGTAAACCTTTTGAAAGTCAATGTCAAGAAAAATAAAATGGGGTTATTGTCTCTGATTTTAATGACCAAAAAATATCTAACAAATAAATACAATTCATAAGTCTTGATTAAATCTTCCCAAAAGCATTTTGGTTGAGAAAGAGAAATTTGAATTTGTACAGGAGAGTAGATGGTAAGATGTGATGATTATCAGTGTCTTTAGGTAGATATTATGATAGAATGCTATGTAAGCCAGTGTATTTACCCTTACAAATTTCATGATAAGTTATTCAAATGTGAAGTGTCATTGATGCCTGCAAATACTTTTCAAGTCACTCAGTTACATAGATATTTAATACCTATCTATCTATCTATCTATATGAATGAAACAGTGGATGAGACAGAGAAAGACAGAAAAAGAGGCACAAAACAGAAAAATAATAAAAAGTAATGAATCTAAAGGAATATTTAAGTGTTCTTTATATTGCCTTGCAGGTTTTTTTTCAAGTGTTTATTTTATAAATTGTATTTTGAAAAAGTAGGAAAGTTGAAACCATTCTAACTTTATAAGCATTCAAAATTGTACCTTAAATTAACATACAGTATCTCTCTATTGGACTTTGAAATTGTGTGTCATTTATGATCAACATCATTTCTTCATTCCATTCTTTGCAAATATATATATATATTTATATATATATAATGTGTATATATATAATGTGTATATATATATATACTATATATATATGAAATACACAAACATGCACACACCTCAGATCTGAAGTAATATATATATATGATATGTATTATATATAATATACATGATATACATATAACAATTAGAAATACATTGTGAGTCAATTATTAATTTGCTTTTTTTTTTTTTTTGGTGCTTGTGGACATTCAAAATGATACACCCAGTATGCAGCTGGCTCCTGGCTGCCTAGGTAAAAGTTCCCTTGAGTCCTATGTTTGATACTTAAAACTTATCTTTGGACATGCTACCCAATATATATATAGCTTCTGCTATCGGATATGTAGTTAATATTAATGCTGACACTATTAAGGAAAATGTATATAAGAATGTCTGACACATATATGTACTAAAAAAGTTACATAGTATCATATAAGCATAATTAATATCATTATTACTACTGTCTTCTGGAGCTTAAACATGAGTGCTATAATTGATCTAAGATTTGAAAGACATCAGTATAGTTAAATTTAAGATTTGAGAGACATAAGTATTTGAAGCAGTTGAAATATATGGTATTTTCAAGGGAGACCAGTTAGACGAAGAGTGAAAGGAAAAGTTAAAAATCAAAATTTCCAAAAAATTATTGAAGATCACAAGACAATGAATTCAGGAGGATTCAGAGTAAACTAAAATGAATTGCTATAGAAGGAATCAATGAGTCAGCATTCTACAATTAGTTAATATAATCCATCATATCAACAGACTGAAGAAGACAGACTAAAAACACACACTGAAAAAAGAAAAAAAAATAGGAAAAATTGTAGAAAAAACATCTTGTAAAAATCTAACACCCATACTGAAAAAAAAAAATAGAGAGAGAGAAAGAAGGGAAGGAAGAAAAGGGAGGAAGGAAGGAGAAAGGAGAGGAGAGAGAAGGAAAGGAAAGGAAAGGAAATGAGGAGGGAAGGAGGAAAGAGAGGAGAAAGAAAGGAAGCACTTCAAGTGCACTAGGAATAGAGGGGGACTTCTCAACTTGATAAAGACTATCTAAAATACTTAATGATGAGAAACTAATCACTAAACTGGCCTAATATTTCATGGTAAAAAACTTGAACCTTTTCTACTAAACTCAGGAAGAAGTCAAAGATGTCTTCTCTTATCACTCCTTTTGAACATTATCTTGAATATTCTAGCTAATTCAATAAGATAAGGAAAAGAAATGCAAGGTATATAGATACAAGGGAAGAAATGTCTTTGTTCATAGATGAAATGATTATCCTGTAGAATTCAGAAGAATTGGCAAAACAAAAACAAAACCAAATAAAACAAACTCTTATAACTAATAAACAATTATGTTAAAGTTGCAAGATAGAAGATTAATGCATTAAAGTCAATTTCCTATGTATCTGCAATAAATAAACCCCTCAAAAGGCAATATTCAGATATACATCTACTAAAAGTATATAAAAATAAAACCATACAAGAAAAACTACAAAATTCTGATGAAAGATTTCAAGGAAAAATTAAATAAATGGAGAGATACTTTATGTCAATAGATAGGAAGAGCAAATATTGTCAAGGTATTAGTTCTTCCCATCTTGATACAAATTCAGCATAATTCCAATCAAAATTCCAGCAAGCTATTTTATGTATCTCTACAATTGATTCTAATGTTAAACGGAAAATCAAAAGACCCAGGATAGTCCACACAATATTGAAGAAAAAGATAAAAGTCACAGAACAGATCCTTCCTTATTTCAATATTTCTATAGAGATACCGTAATAAAAAATGTGTGGTGTTGACAAAAGAACAGATAAATAGATTAATGGAATAGAATACAGAGCCCAGAAACAGGCCCACACAAATAAAGTCAAGTGATTTTTTAACAAAGGAGTAAATACAATACAATGGAGCAAAAATAGTCTTTTTAACAAATAGTGCTGGAACATTGGGATATCCACATGTAAAAAAAAAAGAAAAAGAAAAAGAATTTAAGCACAGATTTATACCCTTCACAGAAATTATTTATTATACCTAAATGTAAGATTACAAATAAATTAAAAAACTTCTAGAAAATAACACAAGAGAAAATCTTGGTGACCCTGGTATGTTGAAAATTTTTACAAATAGTGGGTATCAGGACACCTGGGTGTTTCAGTCAGTTCAGCATTAGCGTTTGGCTCAGGTCATGATCCCAGATTCCTGGGATTGAGCCCCGTTATTAGGCTCTTTTCTTGGTTAGGAGCCTGCTTCTCCCTTTCCTTCTGCCTACTGCTCTGCCTACTTGTGCTCTCTTTGTCTCACTTCTTTTCAAATAAATAAAATCTTTAAAAAAATAGAAATAATGGATAAGCTGGATTTCATGAAAGTTAAAAACTTCTGTCCTGAAAAAAATACTCTCAAGAGTATTTTGGGGACCATGGGTTAAATAGGTGATGGGGATTAAGGAAGACACTAGTGATGAGCACTGTTGTTACATCAAGTATTGAATCACAATTTTGTACACTTGAAATTAATATTACACTGTATGTTAACTGACTGGAATTAAAATAAAAACGTAAATGAAGGGGCACCTGGGTGGTTCAGTGGGTTAAGCCTCCGCCTTTAGCTCAGTTCATGATCCCAGGGTCCTAGGATAGAGCCCCACATCAGGCTCTCTGCTCAGCAGGAAGCCTGCTTCCTCCTCTCTCTCTGCCTGCCTCTCTACCTACTTGTGATCTCTCCCCTCTGTCAAATAAATAAATAAAATCTCAAAAAAAAATCAAAGAAAGAAAAGGAAGATTTAACATTTAATAGTGCATAGAAATATCAAATCATTATAAAAATATAAATAAATCAATTAATTAGTAGTACAACATATCTCTGTAAGTCTTTTGTCCTATACTTGTTTTTATTTTTATGGTATATAAGATGGAATTGAACCAAGGAATAGTCCAAATATAGATATACTTGGAACTACAACCATCATTGCTGATGGATTAATTGGAGTTGAGAATTATTCAGAGGGAGGATTCAAGGACAATGAACAATACAGTGAATTGTCCTGCTATTTACGGAAACGGAACACCATGGAGAAAGACCACAGTTGGTAGTGCTAGCAGTATTAGAATTAAATCAAACTTTTAGTTTGGGACATTTTAATGTTGAATTCCTTTAAAGATTTCCAGTAGGCACTTAAATATAAGAATTGAGAGCTTTGCAAAGAGGCTAGGGCTGAAGGGAAAATGTCACAACTTATTTAAATATACTTAGTGTTCCCATCAACCATTTCTACAAAAATGTGAGTAGATCCAATATTTGTTTTCAATTTTGAATGACAGAATTTCGAATGTGTCACAGTAACTTATTCTTGTCAAATCAGTTTGGAGCACAATGATGACAATATTGTAATCTTCACCTTTCAGAATCTGTCATTTATTACACATTCAGCACCTAAAACCTGCTGATGCTATAGGATATAATGGAAATAATTGAAAAATTATCTCCCCTCTTTGATTTCATTTCCAACAAATGAAAAAATAAATATATTGGAGCATCTTGAGCATCTACACTGAAAACAGATAACAGTTATCCTTTCTAACACTGCATGGAAGATTTAACAATGTCTACAAGATTTTCTAAGTTACATATTATAATGGCTTATATATTATGGAGCAATACTCTCCATTATTCAAGAGTCTTTATTATCTATTAAAAATACGAATCATAGCTATTTTTTTCCTTTATCAATTCATCCTTATTAAAATATTCATTTTCATCACAATGATTATAAACTATAATTAAAATATTCTCTCTGAGTTAAATTCTGCTGTCCTCTAAAAGATCAGATCATATATTACTTAGAACATAAATCACTGGTCATGGAGTCATAATGCATTTTTTTCTACACTTACTAGATAGGGTAAATATTTGACATTTCATTAATCAAGTAATTAAACCTCCTTATTCCTCTATGCCTTAGAAAAACATCACCTGTCCAAATTTGAAATTTCTTAAGATATTAACATTGGATATATTACTTACTTTCCTTCTGCAAATCATTCCAAGATAAACCAAATGAAAGCAAGACATGCAAACCATCAATCATTATTAAAATCCTTCTTAAAATCATTTAAAAATCCCTCTATTTTAATTGTTATGTAGAGTGAAAATCCCCAGGGCTAACGTATTTACTTTGACTCATTTTGATGACCTTGTGATATGACAACTTGGCCAAGTTAAACTAACTTTTCAAGAATTCCCATTCTTTTATGTCTCTGTTTTGGATGGGTCATGAGAATATTTCTTCTGAAAGATTTGAGAGGTGGTAGTGAAACTGCAACCATTTAATGGATCATACCCGTTGTCCCCGACTTAAGGACTCACTTGGTGGTATCACCCAGTAGCTGTGCCTCTACTCCTTTTCCTTCCATAACACCTTCCTTTGTTTTCTCTATTGGGCCAGGTTTGTGTGTGATTAGTTCCAGAACTAAGATTTAGTTTCTGAAGGATACCTACATCACGAAGTCCAGAAGCAACAAACAGATGGATTTCACTCTATCCTGTGGCTTATGTTTGTGTTTATGGTTTCCAGCTTGTTCCTGCTCTCTCCAACCTTGCTGCGTGCCGTCTCTATTCAGGTTTGGCATCAAATATGAAAAACAGCCTCATGGCACTTAACAATCCCTGTATAAGGTCAAATTCCTGTAACAAATAACTTTATCACCTATAGAAGAGAACATAATTAACAGCTCTAATTTTAATAAAAAACCAGACATCATTCCTGAAAATTAACACTTTTAATAATTAGTGAGATGATAGAAAATATTTCAATTAATCTGAAAAATTAATTAAATAAGATTCACAAGGGCATCTCTTTTATAATTAAATGATAATCAACAAATCTTGATCTAAAGAGAACCTCCAGCACCAATTTACACATACAGGAAGGAGGACAACTTATTACTCCATTCTTGTATGATTGAGGGAAGAGGGAATGGAGTCAAACAATGAGGGAGTGAGGGCAAAATAATAATGGAGCAGAGATTCAGAGCACATTAAGAAAGGGTGATTCCACATAAAAAAGCCTTTACCACAGAAAAGAATGAGAAAATAGAGTGAAGGAAAATGTAATCATACTTGGAATTCAAAGTCTGACTCATTTTAGCAAAATCCATGAAATGCATAGAGATGTCAATCATAGAGATGAAATCAGTTTTACATGTCTCATCCCTGAGGTGGTGGGGAAAAAGTAATCTTATTACTTGAAAATTGTATGTTAATGTAAAAAGGTTTCAACATGGATTTACATGCAAAAAGTTACACATCATTAAAACAAAACTGGATTTTTTTAAACCACAAGGTGGAAAAATTTATTAAAAATGCAAATATAGGGATGCCTGGGTGGCTCAGTTGGTTGGACAACTGCCTTCGGCTCAGGTCATG
Organism: Mustela nivalis; assembly: GCF_964662115.1. Classification (NCBI taxonomy): domain Eukaryota; kingdom Metazoa; phylum Chordata; class Mammalia; order Carnivora; family Mustelidae; genus Mustela; species Mustela nivalis. The sequence continues at coordinate 16,379,820 of NC_139023.1, read as the reverse complement.
ATCCCGGAATTCCGGAATCGAGTCCCACATCGGGCTCCCAGTTCCACGGAGAGTCTGCTTTTCCCTCTGACCTTCTCCTTGCTCATGCTCTCTCTCACTGTTGCTCTCTCAAATAAATAAATAAAATCTTTAAAAAAATGCAAATATAAGGCAATAATCTAAAATTTAGAAAATAAATTACAGCGAGAGATTAATATAAATTTAGATCATTATAATAAAGCAAAACATATATGTTGAAAATTAAACCAGATTATATTTTTCTAAAAGAAAATTAAAAGAATTCAATTGCAATTGACAAACAAAAAAGCGCACCCAGGCACATACTATAAAGAAAATTTACTTCTAAAAATTTACTTCTAAAATTCTATTAAAGTCAAATGTAATAGCAATTGTAAAAATATATGACAAATGCTTAATGGAAAGGGAGTTGTGTCAGTACTAATATAGGTTAAAGAAGACATTAGGATAAAAAGCCTTAAATGAAACTTATTTAATCATGATAAAATAATAATCATAGGGAAATAATAAAACTTTAGAAATTTCCTGTGATATTTAGTGAGTAAGACAGTTAACTCAGAAAACATTTTATACCCCATAAATTTGGCTAAAATCTCTCACCCTGCCAACAACTTGTTAGCATATTTCTCCTAGGAAGGTCCTAGTTAACTCACAACATTCAACAGTATGACTAGTAACAAAGATAGAATGGCAAATATAGTTACAATAGGAGGAGCACATTTATATAAAGTTGAAAAATAAAAGAAGTATATGGAAGGGAGACAAAAGCAAATTTAAAAAAAAATAACGATTTTTTTCTAATATAATTGCTATGTCTTTAAATATACTTTGTTTAAATAATCCACTGCTATTCATTTTTGGTCCTAACCCTTATTTACACGCTTATGTAAATTAGGACATTTAATCATTAGAAACATCATAAAGCAGAGCTTGTCTAACTAACATCAAATCTCTTATTATTATATGTTTTAAAAGATTCTATTTATTTAGAGAAAGAGTGTGAGTATGTAGAGGGGCAGAGACAGAAAGAGAGAGAGACAGAGAAGCAGACACCCTGCTGAGTGTAAAGCCTGATGCGGGGCTCAATCTAATGACCTTGAGATCATGACCTAAACCAAATCAGGAAGTCAGACACCTAACTGACTAAGCCACCCAGGCACCTCCCCAATATCCTATTATTTTTGAAAAGAATCATACCATAAGAATATAAGGAAATAACACTTGAGTCAGACATATTTAAAGTTGGGTTTTAATTTTAATTGATCAGGTATGCACTTTTATGTGCCTATATATTACTGATATATTTCAGTGCCCTTACATTCATATTTTATTTTTTTTTAAGTTGATTTTTTAAATCTAATTTTACTAGAGGAGCAATGGGTTCTATGTAAGATCTATACTTCTTATATGGTATTTTAATCATGGAACTCTGTTGTTATGCACTCTAGAAATGGTTACTAAAGTATTAGATCTCTTCTGAGTATAATGTATCTTTATAGTTATAAGAATGTTCAAGAATATTATGAGTGGGCTTTATATAGATATTTTTCTTCAAACCACTTGAAATTATTGACTTAATATATTTCATGAAATACATGTAAATTCTTTCATGAAATTGAAATGAAGTATTACAGCCAAATGAGGTGTTCAGTTAAAATGGAGACTATAAATTGAAGAGCAGAGAAAGAACACTATAAAAGAAATCATGGCTACATGGTTAATGGTTACCATTAGGAAATCCAAGAAAAATGGAAACTAGGCATATTTTCTTCTGTAATATTATGTATGTATTTGTATAGACTAACCAGTTTCCTCCTTTCCTCTTCCTGGATATATTAAGCCTATAATTTAAGTTTTATATAATGTGATAGGGACAAAGAATGACATTGATTGTCCCTCACAAATTACTGCTTTATGAGATTTATATACTCTCTTTTAGGAGAAAGCATAAGTCTGGGACAGCTGGGTGGCTCAGTGGGTTAAGCATATGCCTTCAGCTCGGGTCATTGATCTCAGGGTCCTGGAATCTAGCCTTGCCTTGTGCTCCCTGCTCAGCAGGAGGTCTGCTTCTCCCTCTCCTTTGGCCCACCAGCCCCCACCTCCTGGCTCATGCTCTCTCTCAAATAAATAATTTTTTTTTTTAAGGAGAAAATATTAATCTATTTTCTATTGCGTAAGAGACAACTGAACTATGTATAGTGGAAGCATTGAGCATTCTGTAGTGTTGTTGCTTCAGAGGTGTAGGGGCAGCTTAAAGGGTGTGTAGGGATTCTGCATTGACTAGCTTGCCCAGCCTCACCACTCTACAGATGCATATATCATAGATGGAAAGCTGGAGACTTGCTCAGGATCCATTTCTCCATGTGCATTACACTTAACAAGTTCTCCATAGAATTGGAAGAAAGAAGGAAAACTTGTTCCATGGAGGATGTTTCAGGTAAAACTTAAGCAGAGAGAAATCTTTCAAAATCAGCAGCACTGGTATAGTAGACAGCTAAAACACAATTCAATTGCTGAGATTTACTGAAGATTCGAAGAAAGTTGCTGAAAAAAATCTCTTGGGTGGCAGCTTCTAATAAAACTGCCAAGATTCACTGTGGCATCCAAATGATCTTCTGTGAATCACCATTTCTGACATATTTTTATGATTTTAAGTTCTGCTTGACTTACCAACAGTTATGTTACTGTTAGCATCTTGTGATAAATCTCTTTCTAGGTTGTACTTAGAGCATCTTCTGGTTTTCTGGCCATATCCTCATTGATTAAATAACTCATTCATATTACATTCTAAAATATTTTTTAAATGAATTTAGTTTCTCATTGTGAAATATATATATTGAGGAAATACAAGTTCAATCACAGCAAGATACCATTACAACTTAAGTCTGGCATTACTAAGTGTCAGGGAGTATTCTAAAGAAAGGGAATATCATACACTGATAATTGGAGCATAAACTGATAAAAATGCATTGGAAAACTTAGAGTAATTAGGAAATTTGAAAGGATGCATAATTCTGATCCAGCAAATTTATTTCTGATTAAATTCACTAGAAAATGTGTGCACCTATTCTCAGACATGTTTAAAACAATTCATAACAATTTTCCATTGTATTAAAATACTACTTGCAATCAAAATATCTACTGGAAAAAGGATGGATGAGCAAGTAACTATGGTATATTAACACTTAAGGTATACAATAATGAAAATAACAAATGATAGGTACCAGTAAAAAGAGGAGTGAACGAAAAATAAACTAATATTAAGCAAAATGTGCAAGACAAAAAGAAACACTGACATCATGAGTACATTTATACAAAATTTTAAAATATAAAATGAAATGCTCTGCTTTAAGAGATGCTGATATGGGGGAAAACTATGAAGAAAATAAAGGAAATTATAATCATAAAGCTTCAATAATAAATGCAACAAAGATGGAAGGATACTATTTTGATCAGTTAAGGTAAATGTAGCTTTTCGGGGTTGTGTAAATACACACTATTCCTTTGCATATGTATGATTACACAGGTTTGTGATTTATGCCATTTTTCTTCCTGTGGTGTATATTACGTGTGTGTGTACTTGTATGTGCATGTTTGTGTTTCTGGTAGCCTTTTGTCTTTACAAAGTATCACACTGTTAAGACAAATTTCTTGTAAACAAAAACAAACAAATAAACAAAACAACTCAGAACAAACACAAAGAAACTGACAAAACAAAATAAACAATTAAAAAAAAAAAGCCACATCCAGGAGAAGGAGGATTGCTCGTCCAGCTGGAGCTAAGTTACTTTCAGTAATTTAAAAGCCATAATAAGTCTTGCATTTTAAATATTTTATTTATTATTTATTTGTCAGAGAGAGGACTAACACAGGCAGGGGGAACAGCATGCCGAGGCAGAAGCAGCCCCTGAGCAGGAAGCCAAGCATGGGGCTCGATCCCAGGACCCTAGGATCATGACCTGAGCCCAAGACAAACACTTAACCAACCAAGCCACCCAGGCATCCCAGCCATAAGTCTTTATTTATTATGATTCTATGGATCAATTCTCAGAACATATTTATTCTCAAAATGTGATAGTAAATTAAAAATACAATGATTTAGTCATACAAACTCATAATAATATCAGTTGTTCATTTTGGAAATTTTGAGTCATTTTTTAAAGCCAAAGATACACTTGATTTTAACCATTTTAATATATTTACATATGGAGGGTGTGAAACTAGTCATATCAAATCTCAATTTGTTGTGAAATTCTCCATTCACAACATTCATTCTAGTGTACTAGGCTTGCTAGGTTACATATACCAGAGAGCTATGTTTTGGTTGGGTTGATAATTATGTTTTCTTAAAACATAGCAGCTCATTATTCTCATATTAGGCAAATTTGACCTTAATTTGCAGTCATCAAATGTGTATTTATTTTGTAACTTGCATTATAATAAAAATTCCACTGTCTTTAGTGATAATGATATTTTAATTACAAAGTTACTCTCTCTCCTTCTTTTAATCTTTCTCACTCTCTTTCCAAATATAGTTGGAATGCTGGCAAAAAAAAAAAAATCTTGAGATCACTTTAAAAAGAAAAGAAAATGCAAAGGAATATATTGGTGTCATACTTATATTCTCTTTTATAATGGAGCCTAAATTGCTTTACCTGTTGAGCTCAGTAATCACCACTTAACTTTTTTTTTTTTAAAGACTCACATTTATTCTTTTTTTTTTTTTTAATCTTAGTAGAATAATCTACAAAAATAATATTTAATGCTTTTCTGGATTTAAAAAAAAGCCTAAATATAATTGATTTTCTTTTGCTCTCAATAATATTAGAAGCAATTGAAGACTTTTAAGAAAAGTATTGACAAAAATCTAACAAACTTAAAAAAAATCTAACTTGATGTATTGTGATATGTTAAAACACATCATGTGTTAAGTGTAAAAACATAAAATCCATATATTTCATCTCTATCTATTCTTTTTTAAATTAACATATAATGTATTATTTGTTTCAGGGCTACAGGTCTGTGATTCATCAGTCTTACACAGTTCACAGTGCTCACCATAGCAAGTAGCCTCCCCAATGTCCGTCACTCAGCCAATCCAACCCACCAACCCGCCTCCACTCCAACAACCCTCAGATTTTTTTCTTGAGGTTCGGAGTCTATTATGAATTATCTCCTTCTCTGGTTTCATCTTGTTTCATTTTTCCCTCCCTTCCCCCATGGTCCTCGGTCTTTTTTTCTCAAATTACTCATATCAGTGAGCTCACATGATAATTCTTTCCCTGATTTATTTTGTTTAGGATAATACACTCTAGTTCCATCCATCTTTACAAATGGCAAGATTTTGTTGTCTTTTTTGTTGTTGTAGTTGTTGTTGTTGTTGTTGTTGTTGTTTTTGTTTTGTTTTTCATAATATCCCAGCTAGGTTCTTTCCATAGCTTAGCTATTGTGGATATTGCTGTTACAAACATTGGGGTGCTTGTGCCCCTTTGGGTCCCTACATTTGTATCTCTGGAGTAAATACCCAGTATTGCAATTGCCGGGTTATAGGGTAGCTCTATTTTCAACTTTTTGAGGAACCTCCATACTGTTTTGCACAGTAGCTGCACCAGCTTGCATTCCCACCAACTGTACAACTGTTCCACTTCCTCCACATCCTTACCAATACCAGTCATTCCCTGATTTGTTACTTTTAGCCATTCTGATGGTGTGAGGTGGTATCTCATTGTGGTTTTGATTTGTATTTCCCTGATCCTGAGTGATGTTGAGCACTTTTTTATGTGTCTGTTGGCCATCTGGATGTCTTCTTTGCAGATATGTCTGATCATGTCTTCTGCCCATTTCTTGATTGGATTATCTAATCTTTGGGTGTTGAGTTTGATAAGTTCTTTATAAATTTTGGATATTAGTCTTATGGGATATGCCATTTGGAAGAATCTTCTCCCATTCTATAGGTGGTCTTTTGGTTTGCTGACTCTTTCCTTTGTTGTGAAAAAGCTTTTGATCTTGATGATGTCCCAATAGTTCATTTTGGTCCCTGCTTCCCTTGACATTAGTGATGTTTCAAGAAAGAACTTTCTACGGCTGAGGACAAGAAGGTTGCTGCCTATGTTCTTCTCAAGGATTTTGATGGATTCTTGTCTCACATTGAAGACTTTCATTCATTTTCAGTTTATTTTCATGTGTGGTGTAAGGAAATGGTTCACTTTCATTCTTCTGTATGAGGCTGTCCAGTTTTCCTAACACCATTTGTTGAAGAGACAGTCTTTTTTCCATTGGACATTCTTTCATGCTTTGTCAAAGATTAGTAGACCATAAAGTTGAGGGGCCATTTCTGGGCTCTCTTTTGTTCCATTGATCAGTATGTCTGTTTTTGTGCCAATATCATACTGTCTTGATGATAACAGCTTAGAAATCTGAAATTGTGATGCCATGAGCTTGGTTTACTTTTTCAACATTTCTCAGTCTATTCAGGGTCTCTTCTGCTTCAAAACAAAATTTAGGATTATTTGTTCCATTTCTTTGGAAAAGTTGATGGTATTTTGATAGAGATTTCATTAAATGTATAAACTGTTCTGGGTAGTATAGACATTTTCTCAATATTTGTCCTTCTAAAACATGAGCATCAAACTTTTTCCATTTCTCTGTGTCCACCTCAATTTCTTTCAGGAGTATTCTGTAGTTTTCTGAGTATAGATTCTTTTCCTCTTCAGTTAGATTTATTCCTAGGTATCTTATGGTTTTAGGTGCAATTGTAAGTAGGATTGACACCTTAATTTATTTTTCTTTTGTCTTCTTGTTGATGTATCATCATGTAACTGATTTTTGCACATTGATTTTATATACTGACACTGAATTCCTATATGAGTTCTAGCAGCTTTGGGTGGAGTCTTTTGTGTTTTCCATATAAAAGTATCATATCATCTGCAAAGAGTGACAGTTTGACTTCTTCTTTGCTGATTCAGATGCTTTTTGCTTCCTTTTGTTGTCTGATTACTGAGGCTAGGACTTCTAGTACTACATTGAGTAGCAGTGGTGATAGTGGACATCCCTGCTGTGTTCCTGACCATAGCAGAAAAGATCTCAGTTTTTCCCCATTGAGAGAATATTTGCTGTGCATTTTTTCATGGATGGCTTTAATGATATTGAGGTATGTACCCTTCATGCCTACCCTGAAGAGTTTTGATCAAGAAATCAGGATTTCTTGATTAAGGATGTTGTACTTTGTCAAATATTTTTTTCAGCAGCTATTGAGAGTATCATATGGTTCTTGTTCTTTCTTTTATTAATGTATTGTATCACATTGATTGATTTGCAGACATGGAACCAACCTTGCAGCTCAGGAATTAATCCCAGTTGGTCGTGTTGAATAATCCTTTTAATGTACTGTTGGACCCTTTTGGCTAGTATTTTGGTGAGAATTTTCACATCCATGATCATCAAGGATATTGGTCTGTGATTCTCTTTTTTGTTACGGTATTTTTCTGGTTTTGGGATCAAGGTCATTCTGGTCTCATAAAATGAGTTGGAAGCTTTTCTTCCATTTATAATTTTTGAACAGTTTCAGGAGAATAGGTATTAATTCTTCTCTAAATGTTTATGGAATTCTCCTAAGAAGCCCTCTGGTCCTGGGCTCTTGTTTGTTGGGAGATTTTTTTGATGACTGCTTTAATCTTCTTACTGGTTATGGGTCTGTTCAGGTTTTCCATTTCTTCCTGAATCAGTTTTGGTAGTTTATATGTCTCTAGGAATGCATCAATTTCTTCCAGAATGTCAAATTTTCTGGTGTTAGTTGCTCATAATATGTTCTTATAATTGTTTGTATTTCTTTGGTGTTGGTTTCTTCAGAAAGGCTTGTATCACTATATACATTCCTCTTCGGACCACCTTTGCTGTGTCCCAAAGATTTTGAACAGATGTGTTTTCATTTTCATTTGTTTCCGTGAATTTTTTTCTTTCAATTCTTCTTTAATTTCCTGGTTGACACATTCATTCTTTAGTAAGATCCTCTTTAGCCTCCATGTATTTGAGTTCCTTCCAACTCTCCTCTTGTGATTGAGCTTTAGCACAGAACAACGTATTCTGAAAATGTGCAGGGAATGATCCCAATCTTTTGGTACCAGTTGAGTCCTGATTTGTGACCCAGGATGGGATTTATTCTGGAGAATGTTCCATGAGCACTAGAGAAGAATGTGTATCCTGTGGCTTTGGGAAAGAATGTTCTGAATATATCTGGGAAGTCCATCTGGCCCATTTTGTCATTTAAGGCCTTTATTTCCTTGCTGATACTTTGCTTGGATGATCTGTCCATTCCAGTGAGGGGGTGTCAAAGTCCCCTACTATTATTGTATTATTTTCGATGTGTTTCTTTGATTTTGTTATTAATTGGTTTATATAATTTGCTGCTCCCATGTTAGGGGCATAGATATTTAAAATTGTTAGAGCTTCTTGTTGGACAGGCTTTTAAGTATGATATAGTGTCCTTCCTCATCTCTTAACCTAGTCTTAGGCTTAAAATATAATTTATCTGATATAAGAATGGCCACCCCAACTTTCTTTTAATGTCCATTAGCATGGTAAATTGTTTTCCACCCCCTCACTTTAAATCTGGAAGTGTCTGATTCTAAAATGAGTTTCTGGTAGGCAGCATATTGATGAGTCTTATTTATTTATTTATTTATTTATTTATTTATTTATTTATTTATTTTTAAGCCATTCTGATACCCTGTGTTTTTTGACTGGGACATTTAGCCCATTTACATTCAGTGTAACTATTGAAAAATATGAATTTAGTACCCTTATATTGCCTGTAAAGTGACTGTTCCTGTATATTTTCTCTGTTCCTTTCTAGTCTACTTCTTTTAAGCTCTCTCTTTGCATAGAGGACCCCTTTCATTACCTCCTGTAAGGCTGCTTTCGTGTTTGCCAATTCCTTTAAATTTTGTTTGTCCTGGAAGCTTTTTATCTCTCCTTCTATTTTCAATGACAACCTAGCTGGATAATAGTATTCTTGGGTGCATATTTTTCTCATTTAGTGCTCTGAATATATCATGCCAGTTCTTTCTGGCCTGCCAGGTCTCTGTGGATAAGTCTGCTGCCAATCTAATATTTCTACTATTGTATGCTACAGACCTCTTGACCCAAACTGCTTGCAGGATTTTCTCTTTGTCGCTTAGACTTGTAAATTTTACTATTATATGATGGGGTGTGGACCTATTTTTAATGATTTTGAGGGGGATTCTCTGAGCCTCCTAGATTTTGATGCTTGTTCCCTTTACCAGATTAGAGAAATTCCTTACTATAATTTGTTCCAAAATATCATCTGCCTCCCCCCACTTTCTTCTTCTTCTGGGATCCCAAGTATTCTAATATTGTTTCATGTTATGGTATCACTTATCTCTCGAATTCTCCCCTTATGGTCCAGAAGTTATTTGTCTCTCTTTTGCTCAGCTTCTTTATTCTCTGGCTCTGGGCTCTTGTTTGTTGTGAGATTTTCGATTAGTGTTTCAATCTACTTAGGTTTTCTATTTCTTCCTGTTTCAGTTTTGGTAGTTTATATGTCTCTAGGAATGCATCCATTTCTTCCAAACTGTCAAATTTGCTGATGTTACTTGCTCATAGTATGTTCTTATAATTGTTTGTATTTCTTTGTTTTTAGTTGTGATCTGTCTTCTCTCATTCATGATTTTACTAATTGGGGTCCTTTCTCTTTTCTTTTTATAAGTCTGGTCAGGGGTTTATCAATCTTATTAATTCTTTCAAAGAACCACCTCCTAGTCCGTTGACTTGTTTTACTGATCTTTTGGTTTCTATTTCATTTATTTCTGCTCAGATCTTTATGATTTCTCTTCTGTTGCTAAGTTTAGGTCTTCTTCGCTGTTCTTTCTCCAGCTCCTTTAGATGTAAGATTAGATTGTGTATTTGAGACCTTTTTTTGTTTCTTGAGAAAGGCTTATACTGCTACATACTTTCCTCTTAGGACTGCCTTTGCTGTATCACAAAGATTTTGAACAGTTGTATTTTCATTTTAATTTGTTTCTATGTTTATGTTTCAATTAATTTCCTGGTTGACCCATTCATTCTTTAGTAAGATCCTCTTTAGCCTCGTTGTATTTGAATTCTTTCTAACTTTCCTTTTCTGATTGAGTTCTAGTTTCAGAGCATTATGACCTGAATATATGCAGGGAAGGATCCCAATATTTTGGTACCAATTGAAACCTGATTTGTGACCCAGGATGTGATCTATTCTGGAGAATGTTCAATGTGCAGTAGAGAAGAATGTGTATTCTGTTGCTTTGGGATGGATTGTTCTGGATATATCTGTGATGTCCATCTAGTCCAGTATGTCATTTAAAGCCTTTATTTCCTTATTATCTTTTGTTTAGATGATCTATCCATTTCAGTGAAGGGAAGGTGTTAAAATCCCCTACTATTATGTTTTTTCAACATGTTTAATTGATTTTGTTATTATTGGCTTGTAATTCCCTGCTGCCATGTTAGGGACATAGGTATTCAAAATTGTTGGATCTTCTTGTTGGACATACACTTTGAGTATGATATAGTGTCTTTCTTTATCTCTTATTATATTCCAAACTAATTTGTTTGATATAAGGATTGCCACCCCAGCTTTCTTTTGATATCCATTAACATAGTAAATTGTTTTCCACTTCCTCATTTTAAATCTGGAAGTGTTTTGGGGTCTAAAATGAGTGTCTTGAAGACAGTATATCAATGGGTCTTGGGGTTTTGTTTTTGTTGATGTTTGTTTGTTTGTTTTTGTTTTATTTTTTTTTATCCATTCTAATATTCTGTGTCTTTTGATTTGGGCATTTAGCTCATTTACATTGAGGTAACTATTAAAACACATGAATTTAGTGCCATTGCATATTGTCTCTATTTTTTTTCTGGTCTTTGTTACTTTAAGGCTCTCTCTTCCCATAGAGAACCCCTTTCACAATTTCCTGTATGGCTGGTTTGGTGTTCTCAAATTCCTTCAGTTTTTGTTTGTCCTGGAAGCTTTCTTCTTTTTTCTTTTTCTTTTTTTCCTTTTTTCTTTTTTTCTTTTTCTTTTTTGATGTTTTTTTGACAGAGAGAGAGAGAGAGAACAAGTGCAAGTAGGCAAGTAGGCAGAGTGGAAGACAGAGGGAGAAGGAGAAACAGGTTCCTCCCTGAACAGGGAGCCTGATGCAGAGCTTGATCCCAGAACTCATTGCTCATGACCCAACTTGAAGGCAGCTGATTATCCACTGAGCCCAGTGACCCCTGTCCTGGAAGACTTTTATCTCTCCTTCTATTTTCAATGGAAGTCTAGCTGGATATAATATTCTTGGCTACATGCTTTTCTTGTTTTGTGCTCTGAATATACCATTCTTGTCCTTTCTGTCCTGCCAGGTCTCTGTGGATAGGTCTGCTGTCAACTTAATATTTCTACTGTTGTAGGTTACATACCTCTTGTCCTGAGCTGCTTTCAAGATTTTCTCTTTGTCTCTGAGACTTCTAAGTTTTACTATTAGATGATGGGTGTTGACCTATTTTATTGATTTTGAGGGGGGTTCTCTGTGCTTCCTGGATTTTGATGCCTGTTTACTTCCCCATATTAGGGAAGTTCTCCATTATAGCTTCTTCAATATACCTCTGCCCCTCTCTATATGTCTTCTTCTTCTGGGATCCCAATTATTATAATATTGTTACATCTTATGGTATCACTTATCTTTCAAATTCTCCCGTTATGATCCAATAATTGTTTATCTCTTTTTCTCCCCTTTCTATTTTTCATCATTTGGTCTTCTATATCACTAATTCTCTTTCCTGCTTCATTTTTCCTGGCAGTTAGAGTCTCAATTTTCAGTTATACCTCATTAATAGACTTTTTGGTTTTGACTTGGTTAGATTTTAGTTGTTTTATTTCTAGTATTGTCCATGCTTTTTTTTCAACCCCAACTAGTATCTTTATAATCATCATTCTGAACTCTAGTTCTGACAATTTATTAATGTTCATATTGATTAGGTCCTTGACCATTTGTACTCCCTATTTTTTTTTTTTTTGAGGTGAGTTTTGCCATTTTGTTCAGAGAAAGAGTAGATGAATGGGAGAAGAAAATGCTAAAAGGGTATGAATGACCCCAGAAAAAAAATAGACTAAACAAATCAGAAGAGACCCAAAACCAGAAGGGAAAAAAAAGGGGGGGGGAGAATATGATCAGCCCGGTGAATAGACCAGAGCCACATGAAATATTTTGGGTGTTTTTTGGTCTGTTTGAGGAAAATGTCTCCCAAAATTTTAAAGAAAGGAAAACTCATATATAAAAATAAGGGTAAATATGATGAAGGGATAGAATATGACTGTAAAGATGAAAATTTAAAAAATATATTTTAAAAGGAATTGATAAGGGGCACCTGAGTGGCTCAGTGGGTTAAAGCCTTTGCTTTCAGCTCAGGTCATGATCCCAGGGTCTTGGCATTGAACCCCACATTGGACTCTCTGCTTAGTAGAGAGCCTGCTTCCTCCTTTCTCTGCCTCTCTGCCTACTTATGATCTCTGTCTGTCAAATAAATAAATAAAATCTTTAAAATATAAAATAAAAAGGAATTGATGAGATAAGAAGTTGGTTGAAGAAAGAATGAGGAAAAAAGGGGGGGGGGAGGAGAGAATGTGGTCATGTGGGACACTAGGACAAAGCCATACACTAGATTTAGGTTATATTTTGGTCTGATATAAGAAACTATAATCTAGATTTTAAAGAAAATTACATATATACAAAAATATGTTTAAACACAATGAAGGGATAGAATATGATAAAAATGAATATTTAAAAATATTTTTAAAAATGAGTTGATAAGATGGTTAAAATAGGGAAAAAATTCAGAAAAGAAAGAAAAGAAAAAAATAAAGTTTAAAAAAAAATAACTTTGGGGACACCTGGGTGACTCAGTGGATTAAGCCTCTGCCTTCAGCCCAGGTCGTGATCTCAGGGTCCTGGGATTGAGCCCCACATCAGGCACTCTGTTGGGTGGGGACCCTGTTTCCTCCTCTCTCTCTGCCTGGCTCTCTGACTACTTGTGATCTCTCTCCCTCTGTCAAATAAATAAATAAAATCATTTTTTAAAAAATTAACATTGAAAGACTAATGAATAATGGGGAAAAAAGCCATGAATTCTATGTGTTCTGTTCCCCTAGTGTTGGTGTTTTGCAGTTCTCATTGATCAGAAAACTTGGTCTTGGCTGGATGTTCTTGCCCATCTTCTGGGGGAGGGACCTCTTGCTGTGATTCTCAAATATCTTTGCTCAAGGTAGAATTACAACACCCTTGTCAGGAGTCAGGCTAAGTAATCTGCTCCGGTTTGCTCTCAGTAGATTTGTTCCCTGAAAGCTTTGCATACAGTTCAGATGACAAGACTGAAAATGGCAGCCTTGCAATCTCTGGTCTAGAACTCAGATTCCCGCTTCTCAAAGAGCCCTCAGAGGAAGGCATTCAATCACTCTTGTCTCCCTGGTCTCTGACTTCACTTTGTGTTCATCTGGCCTGTGATTGAGTATTGCTATCTCTGGCACATGACCCTGTTTGGCATTTCTGAAGCCAGCAGATTCTGGCAATGCACTCCTGTGCCACTCCTCCTGGGGAAAAAAAGGGCATCTCCCCAGATCTGCTATTTGTTGGGTCCCTTCTTAAAAAGTAGTGGTCCAACTGTGCTGCAGATCAGAGTTATGGAATCCCCAAGCTGAGAGTCCACTCCTTGGCTTTGAATTTGGAGATGGTTTTCCTGCTCCAGTACCTGGAAGCTCTGCCACACTCAGGCACCCCTGCCCTTTCTGTGACCCCAAGGGACCTGAGACCACTGTCCCAGTGAGGGTTCTACCCCTCACTTAGCCACTGGAGTGACAATCCTCAGTGGAGAAGACATTTAAAAGTTTTGATTTTGTGCTCTGTTGCTTTATCATTTTCTGGGATCTTGCTCATGGAGGCTCCCTCCCCCTGCAGTCTGTCTTCCCAAATATTGCTTCAGATTCACGTCTCCAGATGGCCTAAGTTCCAAAAAGTGGTTGCTTTTCTGTTCACAGAGTTGCTGCTATTGTTTTCTTCCATTTCCTGTTGAGTTTGAAGGTGTTCAGGATGGTTTGATAACTATTTAGCTTAATTCCTTGGACCATATACAATTTAGGTATTGCACTTCTTCACCATCTTGCTCCTAAGGGGATGGATCTCTCTATTCTTAATTCAACTGAAACTTTACCCTATGGAGGATGCATATGAAAATTTCATGCATATGAAAATTTTCCTGTGCAAATGCAAAATTACCAACTAAAAGATTAAGAAATCAGGCCAGCGGTTTTAAGTAATTATAATAGAAACATGTCATCAACCTTCAGGTAGATGACCAACAAAACCATTAATCAAATCTGAACAGTCATATCTGACAATTTCTATTTTCTTTTTTTTTTTTTTTAAAGATTTTATTTATTTATTTGTCAGAGAGAGAGCGAGCGAGAGCGAGCACAGGCAGACAGAGTGGAAGGCAGAGTCAGAGGGAGAAGCAGGCTCCCTGTGGAGCAAGGAGCCCGATGTGGGGAGAAGCAGGCTCCCTGCGGAGCAAGGAGCCCGATGTGGGACTCGATCCCAGGACGCTAGGATCATGACCTGAGCCGAAGGCAGCTGCTTAATCAACTGAGCCACCCAGGCGTCCCAACAATTTCTATTTTCTAATGATGAGACATCACTTTAATACAGAGTTCAGAAGAAATATGCCTGTTTCTACTCTATAGGGGCAATTGACACAAATAACCTTCTGAGCATAGATAAGGGTAAAATTTAGTAAAACGCGAAATTTTATGTTTTGAGTATCTGTTACAATTACCTTTGTTTTTAATATAATTTACTTTATATAATTATATATAATTTATTTAATATAATTTTACTTCTACAAACAACTATATTTAATAGCCAGTGCAAAATATTACTGAGTATTTAGCAAAAAGCTCTTGTAAGCTTGCACAAGACAGGTCCTGACTTTTGCTGATTGCTACATTCATTCATATTATCCCTTCACATATTTTTCTATCCATTTGTGTATGTCTTTGTTCAAACCAACATCTAACAGCATGGAAAGGCCCAACTTTATACTCAGGCCTGTTTGCTTTCTTGCATGATTTACTTACTTATTTCTTTGTTTGTTTACTTATTTATTTTTAAATTTCTGTATTTCCCCCCTCTGCAGCTCCTCAATGATAGTATGTAGTAAATTTCCTGTAAATATTTATAAGGGATTCCTCCATGTCTCAGTTGGTTTAATGTCTGACTTTAGGTCAGGTCATGATCCCAGCATCCTGGGATCCAGTGCAGGATTCAGTTTCTTGCTCAGTGGGAAACCCTCTTCTCCCTCTGCCTATTGCTCCTCCTGCTTGTTCTCTCTTTCTCTCTGACAAATAAAGAAATGAAGTCTTAAAAAAATAAAAATGTATTGGATAGATATATGTATCTTCCATAATAAAATAATTGAAATAGAAAGAATATAGCTTGCATTTTATAACATTTTTTATTAATCAAGAAAAAATAAAACTTCGTGTATTAATCTACTTTCATACACTTGCCAGTGATATCTCTAGTATTTTAACATGTAACAGATACTGTGGATTTTAATCAATCTCATAGCCATGTTACTCAATACATGACTTAATTCTTGACCAACGCTTTCAAAAGAAATTTTCTAGTTATTTTTTGTATAAATTTCAACTTACTTTAAATCACCTAAAAATGATTTAATGCAACCAAGATAGAACCAGAATAAATTGTCATTGATTTTTCCATCTTGTTTGATAAAGTACTTTTTCATATTAAAAATGAAAAAAAGTTGTATGTACTCTTATTTAAGTTAAAGTTTTTGCTCCTATTTGAGATTACATAGTGATAATAATTAAATATGTACCTAAAGATGAAGTCATTTCCTGGAGATGTCATTGTCTTGCTTCTTAGATTGTATAAGAAAACACATTAATATATTCCAAGCTCTTTGGAAGCAGATATAGTCACTTTGGGAGTTAATTATAATCCTTTGTTTCTCCAGATCATTAATTTTGTGGTATTAACTAATATCTTGAATTATATGTGTATTGAGAAAGGGAGAAAGAGATTTTCTGGCATTTATCTGTTCTTCACAGAGACATCCGTTTTTAATCATGACAGGAAAACAAGAAATGCATATATAAAACCCCCATTTCTAACAAAGTTTTCTCTCTCTTTCTTTTATACACACACACACACACACACACATATATATGGTAGGTGATCAGGGCTTATTTGATGCTTGAATATATGACTTATTTGATGCATGAATATATGAATGAAGACATGCTCAGTCTTTTCTATTTAGTATACTGACTTTATCTTCTAATATTTTAAAACAATAAACAGAAAATTATGTGTTAAATAACGTGCATAGCATATGTAACTCCACTAATTTACATGATTGCAGCTGAATAAAATTACTTATTTAGCTTATTACTTATTACTTATTATTTATTACTTATCAGTTAAGGTATAATTCAGTTTTATATTCAAAGTGTTTGAAGGAAATATCAAGGGTATACATATGCACTATTTAACATATATAAATTTTATAATATTACATATTCACTTTTTAAAAAACTACTAAGTTTGATAATGGCACCAAAATGTTAGTGTACTTTAAAAGTCTCCAGAAAAATTTCCCCAAAATTTCAAATAAGGAAAAAACAAATAAAACTCCACAAATAAGTGAAACCATATGATAATTGACTCTCTCTGCTTGCAACAATAAAGCTGAAGTCCACAAAAATGCATTAAAAATGACAAATACTTTGCCAAAAAAAACTGGTTACAAAGTAGAAAGCCAAAGATGTATATTAAAAGAAAGAACCATCAGTGTGAAAGCACCAGGTAAAGATTTTAAAAAGCAGTGCAGTTCCCAATTCATCTCTGGGTCCTTCCATGTATTTCTTAGCCAGAAAAAATAAAATAAAATAAAATAAAATAAAATAAAATAAAATAAAATAAAATAAAATAAAATAAATTTTTCACATAAGTGCAAAACTATAATCTTCTTAAATTGAGATCATAGTGTTTGAATGGAGGTTAAATTTCAGGAATGTAAATGTTTAGAATTATTTTTATTATATTATTCTACCACTTTCATCAACAGAACAAAATCCTTTATGAAATTGCTGTATTCATGTCTTGCTCAAATATCTTTCTCCAATCAAGATCCCAGATTAATATATTTTATCAAATTTGTAAAACTACTATTCTATTTGAAACATACCAGATTTTAAAATCTTAAGCAACCTGTTTATTCTGATCTAAATCTGCGACTAACACAGGAGATAAATGATGAATTACAAGCCTCCAGTTATGGAAGGAGTAAGTCACTGGAATAAAAAGGGCACGTGGAATACAGTCCTTGATGTAGTGGCAATGTAAAGAGATGGACAGTAGCTATACTTGCGGTGAATATAGCATAATGCATAAACATGTCAAACCACTGAGTCATACACCTGAACTTAATGTAACATTGTCAACTAGGCTCAAATTAAATAAATAAATAAATAGATAGATAGATAAATGAATAAATAAATAAATATTTACCACAGACATGAAAAGTATAGCATAAGGAATTCAGTCAATAATATTACAGTAATGTAATGTGACAAATGGTGACTACACTTATTTTTGTGAGCAATTCATAACACATGAAATTGTTGAATCACTATGCTGTACCTCTGAAACTAATATAACACTGTCAACTACACTTCAATAATAAGATTTTAACAATTGGGTTCTGTACTCTAAGCTATTACAGGTCAATTGGGCTTAAACACAGCAAAATGTGGTCTAGCATATGAAATGATAGTGTCACATTTAAGTTGTTATTGGAACAGAGAAACTGACATGGTCATTTCCCTTGTCTCATATAACAAGAAGCACTTTTTTTCTTTGAAATTTTCAATATTGAATACATTGATATTTGAAACAGCACAATATAGTAAGTGAAATAGAATTTCATATTATCACCTAATAGAGCTATATTTATGAATTTATTTATATTTTTTTGAGAGAATGAATGAGCTGGAAGTGGGGGGAGAGCAGGAGAGAATCTTAAGCAGACTTTCTGCCAAGCATGGAACCTAATGTGGATCTCTATCCCATGACCCTGAGATCATGACCTGAGCTGAAATCGAGAGTCAGGCATTAACTGTGCCACCCAGGCACCCATCCTATCAGAGTTTCAATTAACAAATAATTTGGTTCTACAACTGTAATAATCCAACATAACTAAAAATACTATCATTCAATGCATTTTGTTATGTTGTATAAACCAAACAATTTGAATAAGCAAAGGTTATATAATAGATCACTTCTGACTTGGTTCTTTTTTTGTTTTAAGATTTTATTTATTTATTTGACAGAGACAGAGAGATCACAAGTAGGCAGAGACACAGGCAGAGAGAGGGGAGGAAGCAGGCTCCCCGCTGAGCAGAGAGCCCGATGCGGGGCTGAATCCCAGGACTCTAAGACCATGACCTGAGCCGAAGATAAAGGCTTTAACCCACTGAACCACCCAGGTGTCCCCTGAATTGGTTCTTTCAGAGTAATTCAAGGGGAAAAGGGAGTGATATGTGGAAAATTACAAGTTCGCAATCTGGATGGTAAAATGTGAGCCTTTAGTTGTCCAAAGTGGAGAATGAAAATGTAGTCAGAGGCCAGTTATCACAGATTCTTCATAAATCATGCTTAGAAACAGAGAATGATCACTAGATGCATAGTAAGTTAAATAACCTACTTAAATTTATAATTAGGAAAATCTATTTGCTTGAAGAGAGAAAGTGGATTTTAGTGGGTAGGAAAAGCGAGGACACATTAAAACCACTTGGTATTATTTTAATAATACCTACAAGCTATGGCAAGAGTCTATTTGTGGTTGATCAAAAAGGGCATACAGAAGAGGGGTATATATTAAGGTGTAACTTCATATATGTAAGCTTGTTTGGTTAAATTATTAGCCATGGGCTACATTTCTTGGACCTCCCTGGATCCAGGTAGAATCTGAGGACAGTGAAATGCAAATGGAAAATTTTTAGCACTTTTGCTGGTTGTCAGATAGCTATAGAAGACTTTAGGATCTAACATTTTCATGAAAAATAATCAGGTTGGAAAGAGACTGAAGATCCGATCCAGTATATGTTGAGTGTCATTGGGTAAGCAGGTATTTTTGATTATACAGTTTTTCTTTTTACATAAAATATCCCATTATAAAAATACAATGGGTAAAAGCAGCAGAAGTTGAGTACTGACTAGATATGGGTGATTGTGTGTGTGTGTGTTTGTGTGTGTGTGAGAGAGAGAGAGAAACAGAGAGAGTGAGGTATCAGGGATTCTTCTTAGGTTGACTTGGGGAGAAAATTCCCTATTCATTTCTGTAGCCAGAGTTAGGCATATAAAATCAATACTGCAATTAATAAAGGTATTTTCTTTTATCTGTAAATTTTAAAATAATTCTTTCAAATATAATGTTATGTTTTTTTGTTTATTTGTTTTAGTTTTATTATACTTGCTTGAAGAAGATCGGTGTTAAGTCCAAAACTATGACTGTAAAGCATCTGATCTTTTATCTTTCTTCAAAGCTAACAAGTCAGTCTGCCTCCGTTTCATGTAGATGTGCTAACAGAAGACCCTAGAACCTGAATCAGAGACACGGATGGTTTAATAGGTACAGGAAATGGAAGAGACAGATCCAGTTTATACTGGTTCCTGAGGTGCCCATTCCCATGGTGATACATGACAAAGTAGGATGCTTACCTGCACATGAAGTGGCTTTGCCTCACACAGGAGGAACTCCAAATTAAGAAGTCCTAAGTTTTCATGAGTAGCTGACTCATTTGCTCACATGGCCATTCAGACCAAGTGATTACTCATTACCATGGAATGTAAGCAGCTGTCCCCATGACGGGGTGGAGAAGGTTTTCTCTTTATTAGTCTTGGGATATTTCTGGGGTGTCTTTCTTTGGGAGAACATGTTCCCTAACTGCCAAGGCATGTTTACTGTTCACACATGTCCTTTTTGGGAAAACCCAGATGGTGCAAGGACAAGAAAAATACAGGAAAAACTGTCTTCAACACATTTATACACATTCATAAATAAATAAATATATGCAAAATATCTGCATTATACTTTATCTATATATAAATATATAGATAAACTAACTGTTGTTCTCCCTGTTAGTGTATACTGCAAATTTTCAAATTCACCTACTCATTAAAATTTGTTTGAAAACCCCAAATCAGTAATCAATACAAGTTGCACTTTTGCCTCAGGATGAAGATGGTAGGGGCCAGCATAATATGGTGCAAGAAGCTCTGACTCTAAGATCAGTTGGATGAGTTTAAAGCCCAACTTCGGTACCTGTAAATGGTATGACCCCAGACAAATCACTTAACAATTTTGAACCTCATTTTCTCTTTAGTAAATATATAATATGGAATACTAGAATAAATTGCTTTGGTATTTAAGATTATAATCTATGTGATTTATAAAAATATAATTCCATATATACATGTATACTTTTATATAGTATATATATTATATATGATACATATTTTATATATACATTTATATATGATACATATTTTATATATACATTATATATTTTAAGATGCATATATAGCATATAAACAAATATTTTGCTCACATATTTTAATGCCAGTACATTATATAGGTATATACAAATATTTATTTTTATATATAAAATATAATGTATTAATAAACATTGTATGCATATACAATCACGATATATTTTATATATACATATTGTATGTATATATATATATAGAGAGAGATCATACTAAATCTCTTTCTTCTTGGGTCATTTAGCCTGAAAATCATTAGAAGAGATTGAATAAGGCTGAGCAAGTTAGGAGTCTGTGCAAGTTGGGCAATGGCAGCATTAAGCTGGTTGAATGTCAGAACCTGACTGAATGACAAGAATATCTATGAATTCCAGTGTAGGTTTCAGAGCCTGGACTTTATGGAGAAGATATTAATATGGAGATTGAGCTACGATGACAGCAGTCCAGGTTGAGCTGCCTGGTCCAGAATATCAAAGCACAAGCGATGTGAAAAGTGCAACCATGGAGAACATCATTGACTTCCATGGTAAAAGCGACTGTTTACTCACAGGACGATTGATTATATTGGTAAATATAC
Source organism: Mustela nivalis (assembly GCF_964662115.1). Classification (NCBI taxonomy): domain Eukaryota; kingdom Metazoa; phylum Chordata; class Mammalia; order Carnivora; family Mustelidae; genus Mustela; species Mustela nivalis. The sequence continues at coordinate 16,358,571 of NC_139023.1, read as the reverse complement.
TGAAGATAATGGAACCCAGTTTTCTCATGGTCAAAGGATTCTAGTATCCCTCGTATGACCAACTATTATAAAGGATAACACACTACAATGAATCTTGTGCTATTAGATTGAATTTGGTTTTGTTACTGTGCACTTGATTGTTTTCAACAGATGGAAAGAAATATAGAAAAATACAGATGTACATATCTGTTTATATTCTGTAACAGCAATTCTACCTACACACGAGACCTGAGAACAACAATCTCCAATGGCATCATTGTGTATTTAACACTCAAATCTTAGTTCCAAATACCATTATTAGATTCAGGTTACACATTCTTTGCAAGAAAATCACAGAAGAATGTCCTGTTCTTCTTACTGCATCTTATAAGGAAGTTCACATTATGCATTAAAGCATTTCAAGTGCTTCTTGAGGTAACAGCTGATTCCAGGGCTGGTGAAGGGGTATCTTTTTTGTTTCATAAAGTTATAGGTTGCTTAAAAATAATAGTGACGTGCCAAAAGGCAAAGAAAGGACTCCTGTTGGCCCAAATTGAGATAATGGAAACATCAGTGTAGATAATAATAGTAATAGATTATTACCTGTTGAACAAACTGGGAATTCTTGTGTTCTTACTGATATAAATAAACTAAACGAAGACATGAATAAATGGGGAGACTAGAAAGGTATTTTCTTTTTTTTTTTAAGATTTTATTTATTTATTTGACAGACAGAGATCACAAGTAGGCAGAGAGGCAGGCAGAGAGAGAGAGAGGAGGAAACAGGCTCCCTGCTGAGCAGAGATCCTGATGCGGTGCTTGATTCCATGACCCTGAGATCATGACCTGAGCCGAAGGCAGAGGCTTAACCCACTGAGCCACCCAGGTGCCCCTAGAGAGGTATTTTCAATGGGATAATGCCAACTAATCACTTTGAAGGAATGAAAAAATTAGAAAATTACTTTTCCACCGTCATCTTATTTCAGGCAAGGAACAGCAATAGCTGCTAATAATAAGATACAGTATTTAGATGAGGAATGATAATTACATAGTCTCAAAGTATGGTTACATAAAATATTGATGACAAAGGTAAAAAGAATAACTGCAGTGGCAAGACAAAACCTTATTCAAGTGACCAAAGTTAAATCTAATTGTATAAAAATATCAGATACATCAAATAGAGGGGTAAATTTCAAAATACCTGGCCTATACCCATTAAAAGTCTCAGGGACACTGAAGTCAAAGTAAGAATAAGAACATGTTCCAGACTGAAGGAGACTAAATAGATGAACTTCTAAATGAAATGTGTGATCCAGGGTTAGATCTTTTTCTACAAACAATATTATTGAGGTAACTGTCAAAATTTGAATGGGGATGGAAAATTACATGGTATCAGTGTATCATTACTGATTTTTTAATTTTTCTGGTTACTCTATGGTAATATGGGAACATGTCTTTATTTGTAGTCAATACATACTATAGTATGATTGCTGGGTGTCCATTGAGTTATCTAGAATATTTCAAAATATATTAAGTTTTACACTTAACATTATACTGTTTTGCATAATGATTTCCAAAATTCTAAAAAAACAGAGCATTTTCAAATTAATAGTTTCTTATCATTTTATTATGTTGAAGTTTTATAGTTAAGCCTGAGCCAATTTTCTTTACTACACCATTTTTAATATTTTTAACACAATGATAATATGTATCAATGTACAATTTAGCCAGCTAGAAGAAAATTGCTTTTAAGCAATCCTAAGGAGGGTATAATTTGTCTTGTGTGACGGCATTTTCAAAAACAACTACTGTACAGAGCAAAGAGGCTTTTATATATGAGTACTTGTGAATTTCCATTGAGCCAAGGAAGATTCACAAAAAGCAAGCACCTGAAGCTGATAATGCTGATTGAACAACTTTAGTTCATTCCCTGGATTTTTTTAAGATCTGTTTCATCTGTGGATTTTGCATTTGAAGCCATTTAAAAGCAATAAATGTGTTTCTTTTTATATTTGGAATCAATTCTGCTAAGCGACAGTGTTCTATCTACATCCACCTCCTGCACTTCATTTCCTAAATATCCTCCCTATTCATTAGCAATGCTTTGCAAATGCTGAAGCCAATGAAGTGCACTCATATAATTTCTGTTCAAATGGTAAAAATGACCTCAAAGGTACAGAGTTATTTTGTGGTTCTTCCACCTTTGAAGTCATTATTACTTAATTTTTCACTGCTGCATGAATGCCACAGAAACATTAGTAGTGGATTCATGAATTACTAATGTGGTGCTTAGAGGTGAAATGTAAAAACCTCATCAAACTCTGAGTATTTGCATATACATTGAAGATAATTAAGTGACTGATAGGCAGTACTCCACCCCCCACTATTAGGATATTCAAAGATGACAAGATGTTTAATATAATATGTTTCTCAGCATTAACCCTACTTTAAGAATGTCCAGGTGCACATATTTCAGGATGCATGAAACTTAATTTCCAGTGCTATTGTTTTGTTGATTACATTAAAGGTAATATAAAATAGTCACATTTCATATAAGACATATAAACTGTCAGTATAAATGTATTCTTATTTTGCTCTGCTGTAGGAAGTTTAACAGTCATTTTTGATCAATCGATAACATTTGCTTAAGAATTAGAACACACACACCATCTGCAATATTTATTTTATAAAATAAGTGGCAATCTGTGAAAATAAAATGTAATAAGCAGGTGGGAACACTTTTTTTTTTTTTTTCCTAAAGCAGGCATGCGTCTTTTCTTAATTAGACAAGTTTGCTTGCTGTAGGTCATTTGCTTTATCTTTGAAAACAATAATTTTGAATATTCATTTTAATGTTTCAACATTTACAATGTATTTGCAAATGCATTATCTTGTTTGATGCAACAAACCTGTAAGATTAATAACTGATGACTAGATTTTCAGCTATAAAACCTTGTTATTTAGAATCAAATGAGATGTGCAGCATTTATCTTTGTTTCTAATTTACATATATTAAACATGTTTTATATAATTCTAACTCAAACAAAAATTAAATCATGTATGGGATCTGAAATAACAGGTAATAACAATTTTCCTATACTTGATCCTATTTTATTAATTAAAAGTCTATAGATAGCAAATATACTTCCTTTTATGGTAACTAAGAAAATGGTAATGGAGATTTGTTCTATAGTTCTGTCATTTCATAACAATTCCAGTTATTATTTGCTTAAGTCTCTTTTGAAATGTCAGATTTTATTTGACAGATGTTTACATAGCTGTTACTTAAAATTAGCTGAAGAGAATGCAAACATAGTCTGAGAGTATATTCTTTTTTTTCTATTTTATTAGAAGACACTCTTCGAAAACACAGTAACTTGAAGACATGAGAAACAGGACTGTTGGATCTTACAGGTAACTACATTTTTAAAGATTGTGGAAGCATAGAATTACATGTATTTTTCATACTTTTCTACAGTATGCCATGAAGCTCCTGATTTCAATGAAAATTTTAGGAGGGATTGTGGCCATAGTACTATATTTGAAGGTTAATAATGAGGTTAGGAATAAAGCTTCATGTTAAATAAGACATAACATACAACTTGGACAAAGACAGATACATATTATTTTGTCCAGCAAAAGTAGAAGGAAAGCTATTGTCATAATACTCACTAGGATAGTGTTTCAACATAACTTGCTACTTCCTAACAATAAGTCTGAATTATTTATATTGCAACATAAACCTATACCCTGTCTCAGTGGAGTGAAAACAAAATACATGAAAGCTGAACCAATCAAATGTACATATACCACCATTACCACCACCAGCAATACAACCCCAACCATAAAACACAAAACTATGCTTCTTCTTTTTTTTTTAATAGCTAGTTGTATTTAAAACAGAAACTTTTACTTTGATTTCTTTTGCTAGATTTGAATGTTTTGAATTTTAGAGGAATTTACTCAGTTGGACTGTGAAAATGCTTCATGTAGCCCACATACTTATTTTCCAACCCTTCCCACAGTAGTAAAGAAACATATGGTCAAGAATATGCCATTCAGAAGAATTTAGACCATAGTTTGACTCAGGTGCTGGGGACAAATAAGGGAGAGGTGGGAAGCAAGTAGAGTCACAAGAAGTTCTCTCTAAGTCTTAGACTACTAAGGATAACTGTGGAGGAAAGATACATGGCCAAATAACTGGCAGAAAAGACAAAGTGGTGTAGGAGACCATAGTCCTTCAAGCAAATTCAAGTTCCTGGCACAGAAAAACCAATTATACAAATTGTGGAGTATAGTTCACAGTGACTGTGGAAGTGTTTTGTTTCGTGTCGTTTCTTTTCTTTCTTTCTTTCTTTCTTTTCTCCTTTTGGCAAGATTTGGACATTATATCTAGCAGCTTATCCTTGAGTGTAGTTCATCAACTTGGTCTGTGATGTTTTGAGCTGCCCAAAGTTCGTATCTCAAAACAAAGACAAAAACATATTCATAAAATCTTTGACCACAGAATAAAATTGTAAAGCTTATTATTGATTCACTTTTTTCTCCTGTAAATTTTGTTAATCTTCTCTATACTTTATTTCACACAAAAGGCTCAAATTATCTTTAACAATAAGCAGGAGCTAGTAGCTCCTTATGTTAATTTGGTAGTTTCTATATGATCATAGTACCATATTATCTAAGCTCTGAAGTCCTAAAATTGAAAAGTAGAATTAAAAGTAGAATTAAATCAGAGCAAAAAACAATATTAAGACTTTGAAATCATGTTAACTCTTCCCAGACTAATTTTTGGTTATTGTAATTCCCCAAACTTAAAAATTTATTTTAAGATAACTAAGGAATTAATTTAAGCTCTAAGTAAGAGTTTTGTGTATTTTGCACATATGCAGGGATATTGATTTTTGTTTGTCTGTTTTCTGAACTTATAAAACGGAGAATTGTTTTGAGTGCCTTTTATCCTTTGTCACTTAAACATTTTCCACCAGGTCTGAAGATCATGGTGTCCCTTTTCATCTTGTGATTGTCGTATTTTTCAAGTTGCCAAAACCAATAAGAAAATAGTTATGATTTCAACAACCTTGAATGACAACATGTTCTATAGCCATTAAATATCAGTTTGGAAAGAAATTGTTATGAGAAGATATTTTTGACAGCCCTTGATGACCACTGAACACTATCTTTAAAATACTAAATTCGGGGCGCCTGGGTGGCTCAGTGGGTTAAGCCGCTGCCTTCGGCTCAGGTCATGATCTCAGGGTCCTGGGATCGGGCTCTCTGCTCGGCAGGTAGCCTGCTTCCCCCCCTCTCTCTCTCTCTGCCTGCCTATCCATCTACTTGTGATTTCTCTCTGTCAAATAAATAAATAAAATCTTTAAAAAAAACACTAAATTAATGGATTTATTTTTTTAAGATTTATTTATTTGACAGAGAGAGATCACAAGTAGGCAGAAAGGCAGGCAGAGAGAGAAAGGAAGGGAATCAGGCTCCCTGCTGAGCAGGGAACCCGATGTGGGACTCGATCCGAGGACCCTGAGATCATGACCTGAGCCAAAGGCAGCGGCTTAACCCACTGAGCCACCCAGGAGCCCCTAAATTCATGGATTTTTAGGTAAATTCCCTACTGCCACAAAAACCTATGAGGAGGTATAGAATTAGAAAGACATTGTATTTTTATAAGAATGGTTATGAGTGGAAAATATGTTAATAATGATCTGGAGCTTAACACCATGTCAGTACATGTTAATATACTTAAGATGTTAATATACTTTTCTATATATAGGAAATACTGTACTAATTTTAACCTGACATTCAACCACTCACTTAACTATGTATCTACCTACCTTTATCAGTGCTTTGTGTTTTCGATTGGAAGATTACTATTTGATACAGTGACTTCATATGATGGCATTCTCATTTGGACCAATTCATTTCAATATTTTGTTATAGATGTCACCCATTTTGAATATTGGAAACTCTTCTATCTCCTCGTATCAGAAGGAGAAATACAGTGTCATGAATTCTTCAATTTTCAAAGAATGGGTCCAGGAAGAGAACGGAAATAATAAAGACCTTCCAGGACAAGAGGTCAAATTTGTTGTCATTATTATCCCCCACCACCCTATCCTTGCATAGTTGTTAGCCAGTCACTACTTTGTGCTACTCTCATGTCATCATCTGCAATAAAACATTCAGAAGACTTTGAACTTTTTATAACTGTCCCTCGACCACCTAAGTAGAAACACTTCAGTATAACCCAGAAAATGAATTGTGTCTTCCTGCTGTAGATACCCTACTATGAGCCAGACGATGGGCTAACATGTATTTCTTCACTAGTTCTCAAAATTGAGTTAGGCTGAATCCTAAGAAGTCTGTGATATCACTGGCACAGTTCTCCATCTCTGAATACACTTAAAAAAAAAATCACAGAGGTATTTCCAAGCAACAGAAACTTTAAATTGGCTTTCTGATTTAGTTCTGAGTTAGACGTGCCTTATGGCCCTATGGTAAGTACCCTCAATCCGTGCCCTCAATATACAGCCAAAATCACCAACTGTAGACTTCCAGCTTGTCTTGTTCAAGGCCATGAGATTCCATAAAATGTTGCTTCTAAACAAAGAACTCATTTTACAAGTGAAATGCACCCTTTGACTCTCGCTCCTAGAACTAGATAGTTGTAATAGATTCCCCATCACTCTGCAGCAGCCTGCTTGATAGACCTATCTGATGATTTTTAAAAGATTTATTTACAGTGGGAGTTAAATTACTCTAAATCCTCAAAACAATTAGCATGACAATTCCATCATTTACATGAGGATTACAGTATATTTATGCAAAATATCAATTACCAAATAAACCAAAATGATTGTGATAGAAAGAACTAAGCGGAAGGATTAAAAGATAACCTGTTGCAATTTATTTTAAAGTTGCCACAATTAATATTGGTTAGACTATCAGAATAAAAGCCAAAAACAGACTCATACAAATACATAGTGCTTCTGATTTATGGCAAATGATACTGTGTATTGTAATGAATAATAGCAGTAGGTCAATTGGATATATTTATTAAAAATAAACTTAGATACTTTGTGTAAAGCAGATCTAGGTGACTAAGGGTCTAAATATGAAAATTAAAACAACAAAGATTCCAGAGTTCAAGAAAAGATTCAGTTCCATTTAAAAGTTGGAAGTTGTCACTTTCATTCCTATAAGAAAAAAGCTGAACAAACAGAAAACAACTCTTTCTTGGACTCATCAGAGAACTGCGGTTGCAGAGCGTCCACCACCAACAAATCTGGAGAGGCAGGAGAATCCAGCTGATCACATCTGAGGCCTGATTATCAAGAGCCCAAGCTACTGGAGCCACAAACTGGTAGAAATTCTCAAAGGGTCATTTTGAAAAATTGCTGGAGGCAGAGGATAGACTATAATAAGAGTGGGAAACTCCTCGGATATGCATAATTAGGGGGATCCAAAACTTTGTTTTTTATTCTGGTTTTTATTTTCAGGACCTTCACCAGGTCCTCGTGGTGAGGAGTGAGAAAGATCTACTCGGGGCTCTGGCAGGTGGCGGAGAAGTCTGATCATTAGAACACACATGCGGAGCACTCTCCAGAAAAATGCCTTCTGTGCATTGGAAGATAATTGTACCACAGCTTTACCCCACCTTGGGGAAGGGCATTTCTCCCACTTCCAGCTTCCTCTAACTTCCCTGCCTCTCCTAATTGAATTGACTAAATCATTTTACACTAAAGTTCCATTTAATAAATGGCCTAGTACCTAATATTTCCTGTCTGGACTTTGACAAAGAGCTTTCAGGCATGATAAAAATAAAAATAAAACACACACACACACAAACACACACACACACAAATGAACAAAAAAACCCCCACAGTCTAAAAAGACAAAGTAAACATCCAAATCAGACACAGATATGACACAAGTGCTAGAATTTGCAGACAAGGAACATAACATAATACATTAAAGGATCTAGTGAAAAAGTAAGTACCTTGAAAGAATAGATGGATAATATAAGCATAGAGACAGAAACTTTAAGAAATAACCAAATGGAATTTTAAAAAAAGAAAGACTGTCACAGAAATGCCTTTGATGGACTCAGTAGACTAGACAGAGTTGAGGGAAAAAATCAGTTAGCCTGAAGATTGGTCAGTACAGACTTCCCGCGCTGAAATTAAAAAAAAAAAAAAAGAAAAGAAAAGACAGAACATAATACTGATATTCTGAGAACTGAGAGATAATTTCAAAATGTAATATAAGCATAACTAGAATACCAGGAAGATAAGGAGTGGAACAGAAGAAATAGTTAAAATAATAATGACCTAGAAATGCCCCAAATTAATGCCAGCCCCCAAACCATGGGTATGGGTAACTCAGAGAATACCAAGAAGGATCCGTATCAGGAAATATGCACTGAGTCATCCCATATCCAAACTTTAGAAAACTGAAGAGAAAGAAAAAAAAAACTGAATAAAAAAGTTGGGGTCAGGTGAAAGCATCTTATTAATGTTCCTTACTTGTATATTACTTAAGGAGCTTGCTATAAGTTCCTTCCTTACAGAGGAACAACACTAGAAATTACAGCAGACTTGGATGGACTCAGAGCGTACAATGTTAAGTGAAGTGAGTCAGACAGAAAAAGACAAATACCATATGATTTCCCTCATATATGGAATTTAAGAAAAACAACAAAAGAACAGGCAAAGAAAAAAGAGATAAAGAAACGCATTTTTTTTTCTAACACACTTTTAAATACAGAGAACAAACTGGTGGTTACTAGAGGAGAGATGGTTGGGGGAATGAGTGAAATAGATTAAGGGAATTAAGGGGCACAAACTTCCAGTTACTAAATTAATTAATTAATAATTAATTAAATTATAGAAAAAAAGGTTATATACAGTAAGATTATATATACTAATTTATATATAACTATATAGCAAAGAAGAAGGAAAAAAAGAAATTCCAGCAGATTTATCATGAGAAGCCATGCAAGTAAAAAGAGAATGAAGTGAAATATTTTAAATATAAGAGGAATGGAAATTACCATTACTGTTACCATTACTGAAATTTTATATCCAGAGAAATTATTCTTCTAAAGTGAAGGGGAAAGAAAGACTTTTGCAGACAAAAACTGGGCGAATTCACGTCAGTAGACCTGCCCCATAAGAAATACTTTTAAAAGTTCTTCAGGATGGAGGAAAAGGTGATATGAGCCAGAAACTCCAATCTACAGAAAGAAAAGAGCAACTTATCTAAAATATAACTTTAAAAAATAATCATAATTGGGGCGCCGGAGTGGTTGAGTGGGTTTAAGCCTCTGTCTTTGGCTCAAGTCATGATCCCAGAGTCCTGGGATCCAGCCCCACATCAGGCTTTCTGCTCAGCAGGGAGCCTGCTTCCCCCTTTCTCTGCCTACTTGTGATCTCTTTCTCTTTGTCAAATAGATAAATAAAATCTTTTAAAATATCATAATTATAATTATAGGCACCATGCATGGGGTGATTAGAGCAATGTGGATTAAGTGAAATGAATAAAGCAATAACGTTAATGGGCAGGAGAGAGGAATCAAGCATCCTCGTTTATAAGGTATCTGCACTGCATTAGAAGTGCTATAAGGTTATTAAAAATAGACTAGGATTAGTTTTACGTATGTATTGTAAATTCTAGGGAAACCACTAAAACAAGTGAATAACAGGCAAAAGGGAAGGAAGGAAGAAACAACAACAAAAAATACACAATAGAAAACAGTATATATTAATCTACTTCTATAGTAATTTTAAATGCAAATGGTCTAAATGCATCAATTATAAAACAGATGAAGGCACTATGTAAAAATAAGAACAAACTGTTTTCTTTCTATAAGAAACTCACTTTATTTTTATTGATTTTCAAAAGTTTATTAGTATTGTTGACATACGAAATTATCTTAGTTTCAGGTGCACAACATACTGATTTGACAATTCTATACATACACAGTGCTCACTGTAATAACTGCAGTACCATATCCTGCCACACAACATTATTATAAATTATTGACTATATTCCCTATGCTTATTTTTTTATCTTCTTGATTTTGCATTTTAAAACTAGGTAAAAAATTCACTTTAAATATAAAAATTCAGAGATATTACATACAATACAGGGAAGAAGAATGATATACTCCTAAATACTAATTAAAAGAAAGCTAGAGTACTTAATGTTAGTTTCAAACAAAGTAGACTGAAGAACAAGGAAAATTATCAGGGATAAAGAGGAGCACAAAATGATTTTAACAAAGGTCCATCAAAATTAGTGAAGTAGGGGCGCCTGGGAGGCTCAGTGGTTTGGGCTGCTGCCTTTGGCTAGGGTCATGATCTCAGGGTCCTGGGATCGAGCCCCGCATCGGGCTCTCTGCTCCGCAGGAAGCCTGCTTCCCTCTCTCTCTCTCTCTCTCTCTCTCTGCCTGCCTCTCTGCCTACTTGTGATCTCTGTCTGTCAAATAAATAAATAAAATCTTAAAAAAAAAAATTAGTGAAGTAAAACAGAGAACCACATGCAGAAAAAAAAAATCCACTTTGCGATTAGAAACTATACATTTTTTTCAGTTATGGATGGATCATACAAATAGAATATCAGTAAGGATAAAATTTACTCAAACAGTCCTATTTATCAATTTAGTATAATTGACATTTGTAGAATACTTAATTCAACAAAGACAGAAAATACATTTTCTCAAGGTATCATAGAACATTCTTTGTCTTAAAACACAAGTTAGGTACATTCTCTACCTTAGGATATAAATTTAAAATAAAAGAAATCATACAAAGTATATTCTCAGATCATATTGAAATTAAAGTAGAATCAATAAAAAAGTAACTGTAAAATCTTAAATATCTTTGATTAAATTCACTTCTGAATAATGCATATGTCAAAAAAGTCTCAATAGAATATCTTTAAAAGACAATACTTGAAGTAAGTGGAAATGGAAATAAAAACACAACTTATCAAAATTAGTGGTATATAGTGAAAGTAGGACTTAGAGGGATATTAGCAGCTTTAAATGCATATATCAGAAAGGGCAAACTTTCTAAAGGAATCATAAAGCAAACAGAAAAAAAAAGTAGAAAAATTAGAGCAAAAATTAATGAAGTTGGTAGCAGGAATATAATTGAAAAAAAAATAAATAAATAAAGCCCCCAAACTGGTCTTTGAAAAAGATACGTATGATAAATGAATGGTAAATATCTACTCATGCTAACCAATGAAAAACTGAGAGAATGGGGGCACCTGAGTGGCTCAGTGGGTTAAAACCTCTGCCTTTGGCTCAGGTCATGATCCTGGAGTCCTGGGATTGGGCCCCACATGGGGCTCTCTGGTCAGCAGGGAGCCTGCTTCCCCCTCTCTCTCTGCCTGTCTCTTGCCTATTTGTGTTGTCTCTCTCTGTCAAATAAATAAATAAAATCTTAAAAAAAAAATGAGAGAAGTCACAACTTACTGGGGTTTTAAGCCTGGAAAAAAAAAATATGTTTCCTGTTTTAAAATTTTCACTCTATTGCAGAGAGTGGATTTAAAAAGGCAGCAGACTTAAGGAGAAGGGGAAAAAAGCCATTACAATAGTTCATATAAGTGGTTTACACCAGGACTGTAGAAATGATAGAAGGATTGGATAGATTTAGTACATACCTTAGATATTCCATATCCAAGTGGAAAGAGCAATTGGTTCAGTGCTTTAAGTTTATGGGTGAAGTGAGGCTGTAGGTATAAAATTAATACAGGAATGACACTTAATCCATGGTACAAGGTGTACTGGTAGAGATACAAAGAGAAAGAAATTAAGCAGCAATAACAATAAAGAGGTTTCCAAGACCAAGCCTTTAATGTTCCAGAATATGTAGCATGAACAAAGGAGCATGAGTTAGCAAAGAGCTATATACCTGACATACTAAAATCCAGAAAAATGGATTCCTAAGGGCACTCAGAACATACTCTGAAGTGTCCTAATTTTATAGATTTACTATTAAAACTCTTCCCACATAAAACAAAACAAAACAAAAAAAACCTCTTCCCACATAAAATGACCTTCCCCAATTTAAAAAATATATATGTATATATCTCATATATATCAATATACATCTCAATATATATGATGATCAATATATATTGATATATGATGATCTGTATATTGATATATATGATGATATATATGCTATATAAATATATAATATAAAATAAAAATAAAAATGATATAGATCATTCAATTATATATACATATGTGTGTATATGTGTATATATATATATATATCATTCAATGCTCATATTGGTCAGCTACTATATAAGAAATTTTTTTTCTGAATTTTGCCTCTCCTCATTGAAGAATATTTGATTATACATTTTTTCTTATATTACAGTTTAAAAGCTTCCTCACATTTATTTTCATTTGAAACTAGAAACCCATTGAACATTTTGTTTTATTTTTCTTCTAGTACCATGTTCCTTGTACAGGATTGTACCTTGTACGATCACTGTAACATACCAAATTTATACTTTATAAATATCAATAGTAGAATTGGTGGTTATCCCCTTATTTCTCTCAAATAAAAGCATACCTAACAGAATTAGATATAAAATATTTTAAAATGTATTTCCATAAAAATGGCTATTTTTCTCTGAAGCAAAGCTTAAATGTTGGTTTTGAATATAGTTTGTGCTAGTTAAGTTAGACATGCCTTGAAATCATTTGTTTGTTATCCAAATTTGTCTTACTGAAGAAGCCATCAGTGTTCTCAGAAGAAAAAGCACACTTTTATCAACACCTTAATTTGACATTCTTCTTGAAAATTATTTTAATTTTTGTTATTATGACTCATATCAGTGGTTGTTCTGTTTCTCCTCCTTCTTCCTCTTCCTCTCCTCCCTCTTCTTCATCCTCTTTTCTCAGAAGGGATTTTGTTCTCTCATATTAAAGGAGACACATTACTGGTAAAGAGGAACAGCGGGAATATCAAATACTGATTTAATTCCAAGAAAAATTAAGCCTGGTTTTGCTGTCAAGAATGAGCTCTGGTTTTCATTCTGATCATCGATTATCTCTTTCCAAAAGTAAAGCCTTTTTTTTTTTTTTTATCAGAAGTTGAAGTCTCTACTAAAGCTAATCTTCTGACCTGGGAAATGTTATTGACCCAAAACTTGGAGTAATACAATACACTCTTAACCCACAGGTTATGACTCTTTGGCTAAATAATTTCTCAACTGACATATTTTTTTTTTTTGGATCGTTTAATGAATTTAGACTTCTCACTGAGTCTGTATATATATACATCACAGAGAAAACAAAATGAACTGAGATTGTTGGCATTGTGCCATGTAGCTTTTAACTTTACTATCAAGCTTAATCTAAATTCTTAAACTTCTTTAATTTATGAAAAGAAGTAAGCCGCCTAGAGAATTACTGTATAACCATTAAATGAACTCAGTAAGGCACAAAAGCAAAGATTTCTTTGGAAAAAGAAGAAAAAAATTAAAAAGAGAGTAAAGTCCACAAGATTAAAAAACAAATATGAAGAAAAACATCAGCTAAAATAATTTCTACTTGAAAAGAGTCATACAATCTTCAAAATATTACTATTTCTGAGACTTGATGTCTTTTTTTTTTTTTGTATAAATTTATTCTCAAGGAGAGAAATCATTCTGTGATCATGTGAGTTTAAATGCACCCATCCCCAGAGGCACCTGGGTGTCTCCTTAGGTTAAGCATCAGACTCCATCTCAGCTCACGTCTTGATCTCAGAGTTGTGAATTCAAACCGCATGTTGGGAGCCCATGCTGGGCACAGAGCCTACTTAAAAAAATAAAAATAAAAATAAAAATAAAATGAAATAAATGCATCCTCATTCAAAGTCATCCCTAATAACCTCAGTTAAAATACAAAAGTTTGGAGTGCTTGGGTGGCTTGAATGGGTTAAGCATCTGTCCTTGGCTCAGGTCATGATCTCAGGGTCCTAAGATTGAGCCCCATGTGGGGTTCCTGTTAGCAGGAAGTCTGCTGCTGCCTCTTCCTTTCCCCTTGTTCTTCTCTCTCAAGTAAATTAAAAAAACAAACAAACAAACAAAAAACCTCTAAAAAATAAAATACAAAAGATCAAAGGATTTTCATTTTAAGAAAAAAATAACTATTGTCCAAAAATATTGGCTGTATGCACATAAGAGTGGTTTCAGAATTAAATATCCTAGCCACATGTCTACATGCTCTTGAGGTATTAACTTACTTAGTCAAGACATTGTATATTGTTAGCTTCATTTTATGGATGAATACATTCGCATCAATAGAGACTAAATAACTTACCTGAGCAAAATCTAGAAAGTAAACCTAGATTCAAACCCAACCAATTTACCCACAACTTTCAACCACCTAACTGTTGGAAAATACAAAAAACATATATAGAAAATCAGTATGGTACATATGGGAAGACTGGTTGTATTTAAACTTCAGGTATACAGAAATGCCAAAAAGGCAGTTTTAACCTCTTCTCAAGAAACAGATGATCCGGAGGGGGAGAGAAACCATGATAGACTGTGGACTCTGAGAAACAAACTGAGGGTTTTGGAGGGAGACAGTGGTAGGTGGGGTGAGCCTTGTGATGGGTAACATGGAGGGCATGTATTGCAGGGAGCACTGGGTGTGGTACATAAATAATGAATTTTGGGACACTGAAAAAAATAAAATTAAAAAAAAGAAATAGAGGATCCTTACACTTTTAAATCTGAAGCATACTGTGCTACTATATACAAATAGTAGTTAAGGAAGTCTAATTTGACAAGATTGTAGTGAAGAATATACAGACAAAAACAATTTTAAGAGGTGTTGCATAACGAAGGTATTACTTGAAGATATCTAATCATGAGACTGCAAGAAGTGAATTTTTTTATGTATTAAGATCTAATATAGATCACTCCCTAATATTAAAGACCTGGTATGGGAGACAGGTATCCAAGAATTCTCTATGTTTTCCACTAATTTCTCTTAAACCTAAAACTACAAAATAAGATCTATTAGGGGCACCTCGGTGGCTCAGTGGGTTAAGCATCTGCCTTCAGCTCTGGTCATGATCCTGGGATCCTGGAATTGAGCCCTACATCCGGCTTTCTGCTCAAAAGAAGCCTGCTTCTCCCTCTCCCTGCTGCTCCTCGTGCTTGTACTCTCTCTCTCTGTCAAATAAATAAATAAAATCTTTTTAAAAATCTACTAATAATTTTTAAAGATTACAAAAATTTGCATTGTCTTATGTCGAATAGTACTTATACAAATGGTCCTTCAGTTATTGCTGTGCAGTCTCCCTAACTTGGAGCTTAGATCATTATTCTTTATTGTTATTATATATTTTTAAAATTCATCCTATTCCAAATATGTTGTTAAATCTTATTAGCAATTCAGTTTATTATTTTTTAAATTATTAAGACAAATATAGGAAAGATGTGATTTTATTTTTTCTTGATTAACCAATGCTCTCACTTTATATTCACATTTAAGTAAGATTAAGCTTTTTTTTTTTAAGATTTTTTTAATTGATTTATTTGACAGACAGAGATCACAAGTAGGCGGAGAGGCAGGCAGAGAGAGAGAGGAAAACAGGCTCTTTGCTGAACAGAGAGCCCAATGCAGGACTCCATCCCAGGATTTCAAGACTATGACTTGAGCCTAAGGCAGATGCTTAACTGGCTGAGCCACCCAGGCACCCCAAAGTAAGATTAAGCTTTTAAAGCATCCTCAGAAATAGATATGTATGTATTATATATAATATATACACACGTTATACATTTACATCATATATATGAATACTATATATGATATAAATAACAAATATATAATGGTTTTATGTAAGTATATAGATAAATGTTATATGTATATTTAACAAAGTTAAATAAATTCCCTAGTTAAGATTGCAAGGGAAATAGGGAAGAGGATTCACATTATGAACAAAAGAGGAGCTTAAAACAATTTCTTGTCCAAAGTTTTATATTTCCAACAATATGTCTCCCCTTTCTTTCCTCTTTCTCTTAGAAAAGATACAAAGTGCTTTTTATTAACCAAAACATTTAAGTTCAACTCATCCTTTATTCAAATGGAAAACCCCACAGGTGCTTAAGCATACCATCTGAATACCAATTTTGTTTTATTTACAAATTCATTCCTCCTCCCCTCTACTTTCCAACTAGCTCAAAAATTATGTAGCAAAGAGGTTAGGGTCTGGAAGGAATTTTAAAGTTAAAAGAGTGATATGTCTTCTTTTCTCCGTGCTACATAAATTCAACAAATATTTGTTGAATATTTACCATATGACACAGTTCTAAGTACTGAATATACCATGGTAAAAGCTATAAAGCATTGAGCTCTGAAAGAATAGAAGACATGTAACCAAAGTGGAAGTATATTTCTGCTATAAAATTAGATCAATGCTGGTAATTCACAAAACACTACTTTCACAGCAGTTCAAAGAAAAATGAACCATGGTAAATTATATTTCATGTTAGCTTGTACAAGGAAATATTTGACTCCCTACTCTTTATAGGAGATGAAAGGTTATCTTTGCAAAATAATAATGAATTAGGTAAAAGAAACACATTTCATGACATATATAAGTGAAGTTTTTCCCTTATTGATAAATATGATGGAGGACACAAAGCTGTTCTTACAAGAGCAGAAACAAAGAAACCCTAAAAAGATAGTATCTGAGAAGATTGCAGTAAGGTTTCTATTGTGTTATAAAGGAAACAAATTCTAATTATCGAGGAAGTATTTTGATGAAGGTATCCTCTTTTCCTTTCTGAAAACAATTCAACAATGTAGGAAGCTGTCACAGTAAGAGGTTAAGAAAAATCTGCATGAAACACAGAACTTGACATTTAGATACTTTCATTTTCAGAGACTTTTTTTTCTTAAGGAACTCAAAGTAATTTGTTGGTTACTGGATAAATGGATCTTGTACAAGATACCTTATTAATCCTTCTAGACTTTCTCTGCTAGTAGTGCTTCTAATGGTTATTTAAATAATTTATGCCAACCAGTATATTTCTTTTATTTCCTTTTCTAGTCCAGTCTTATTTTAGTCTATTAATATTTAAATGTAGAAAGATTCTTTTGAGATCAATGACTAATTTAAATTCTATAAATTACAAATATTTTATTTAACAAAGGTAAAAATACAGAATTAGTTACAGAAAACTACAAATGTGAGACCTATTCTGAGATGAATGGATTTTTTTATGCATCTAAATGCCATCTGTCAAGAAATATAGTTCCATATTAATACTTGATGTTGATCATTGCAACTTACACAATGAAATTACCAGAGGGAAGAACAGATATCCTGTGAAAATGAGCAAGGCAAAAATAGTTCCTATCAGATGCTCAGATTTTTTTTGAGCATTTTTTTGACACCTTAAGCTTATGCATTCTAATCTATTAAGTAAAAATACAAATTAAATAATTTGTTTTGGAAAAATTGGGGGATTATAATAAATAAACAAGAAGACCTTCCTTATATTGCTGATACTATGAACTAAAATAATTCATTTGACAACTTTCTTTTATGTTTCCAAAAATATTAAATTTAAGAATACACTTCAAGGGAATTGAGTGTATTTGTTCATTTCATGTAACATTTCTCTTTGAAAGATTGCAGATTTTCTTTCTGTTTAATCTACTTTTCAGTTCTGGAATAGTTTTAAATTTACAGAATAAATTGCAGCTAGAATACAGTGTCTCACATAGCACACATCCTGTTCCTCTTATTGCTAACATATTACATTTATATGGATTTGTCTCATCAATGAGAAAATACTAATACATTATTATTGACTAAATCTATACTTTTTTCAGACTTTCATATTTTTTTTGCCTAATATCCTCACTTCTGCTGGAGGATTCCATCCACAACATGACATTACACGTGATCAGTAATTCTCTTTAGTTTCCTATTGGCTGTGATGAAAAGCTTTCTAGTTACAGTAATTGATTTGAGGAAGTTTCTAATGGAGAAACTTAGAAAGTAATTGATTTGTATCTGCTTTAACTGGGAATTTTTAAAAAGATTAATGGGTAAGTAACATGAAATTATTACCTGAATAACAATGAAAAAAACCTTCTCATTAGACAGAATTTCTGCCACCTACAACTTACAAGTCAACAATTTTGCTTGTGTTTAATCTAAATATAGCATAAGCATAAACAATAGTGCCAGAAACTGTTATCTATCTACTAGAAATCTGTATTCACATCTTTCTGGCACAGCCAAATGAAATGTTTTTCATGTCTGACAGCATCTATCCCCATGAAGTTGGGATCATACGCTCTCCTAGCACATGCATGTGGTCACTAACCCAGAAGTCCTCTACACCCAGTAGCTCAGGATTTTTATAGAGGCTTTACCATGGAGACATCACTGGTTATTAGCTCAATTTCCAGCCCCACTCACTTCTCCAGAGGATGAGGGGTGGAGCTGAAAGCTTTTCATCATGGCTTGGTCTTTCTGGTGACGGGTCCCCCTTCCTGAAGCTATCCATTTCTCTACCAGGAGTTGCCTTCTTAGGACAAATGACACTATTATGACCAGGAATTACCAAGGGACTTAGGAATTCTGTCTTAGAAACTAGGATCAAGAACCAAATATTAGAACAAAAGATATTCTTAGCAACCCTATCACCCAGGAAGGTACAAGTTTTTAAGAAGCTCTGTGACTGGAACCAGGGTCAAAGACTAAATAGTAAACAAAATATGCTCCTAGAACCCCATCAAGTGGGAAATAACAAGGGTTTTAGGAGCTCTGTCTCATGAAGCAGAGTCAGAAACCACATACCTATTTCTTACTGTCAGAGTCCAACTCCTCGTCTCTGGCTATAGACTCCTTACAGCCAAACGATTGTAACAGTCAAAAGATACTGGCACATTACTGGAGTATCAGTCAATAATTAGTCCAGTTCAGTATTATATTATACAAAAAGGCCTCAGGACAAGGCCACTGAAGCTTCCATTTAATTTCATCAGGTTCTAAAAGCAGAAATGGTTTAAGCAATATATGGCTTTACCCCTTGAGTTATCTGATATAATTAATCTCAGAGATAATATTATCTCACTCTCTGAGCCTCTTTGGAGATATTAATGTAATATTGGATTTCCCTCACTGCATAACCTATTTATTCATTCCTTTATCCACAATTACTATTTCTCCTCTCCATTCATGCCCAAACTTTCTCCTCTTTTTTAAGGGGCATTTCGTTCAGCCACTGTGTTCTTCTGCATTGCAGGTGGTGATACTAACCTACTCAGTACCCCTCCCTACCTCCGTCTGCTCTCATTCACATAAAGTAGGATTACAGAGATGCAGAACTAGGGGGCTGATCTTCACTACTAGGTGATAATGCTGAACTCACTGTTAACTCCATTTTTGTTAAATGGGGTAAAGTCACTCCACAAGGCTTTTAGGAACATTGACATTAAGTTAAAAATATACAGTTAGTTTCTTGCTTAGAAATTTTCGCTGTTTCCAGCACTAGTAGTTGTAGCCCTATCCTATGACTTCTGTAACAAGTAAGAAAACAACAACAACAAAAATGTTGAGGCAATGTGGGAAAAAAAAGTATAGTCTTTATACCAGCATGCACCTATCCTTGGCAAACATCACTAAGAGAGTGAAAGTACCAGCTCCTCCTCCACTTCCTTTTCAGATCCATCACAAAAACTGAAAAATCTATCCCGTAGTGACCACGCCGCTGACTGCCCCTCTTGTTGAGGGTAAGTACACCCTCATGAAAGCATGATTTAGACAACCAATATTTCAATTACACATTCCAATTCTCTATCAAACTCTTACTTTCAGGAGGAGCTATTCCTGCCTGCGGATGGACATTATGGGCTACAAAGTGCATTCCTTGGTTTGAATGAATGATGGCTGGTTATCCAAATTGGTGCAATATGTTCTCCTCCAGTTCTTTTGTAGTACTCTGAACACTTGTATCTACTACCGAGTAAGCAAAGCCCTGTCTAGAATCAGTCAGTTCCAGTCACTAGGAGTTCCCCAGGGCTACCAACGTCAATCTCACTTGCCAGTTACGATCAAGACCTTCCATGAAGGCATCTGTCACACAGCCACCTGCAGCCTGTGTCTTTTCTTGTAGAAAGACAGAACGGTTCCTCCCCTTCTTCTCCTCCTTCTCTGTCTCCATCTTCATCTTTGTCGTCTTCTTCTTTTCATTACTAAAAATTTTATTCATTTATTGATTTGCGAGAGATAGAGGGAGAGTAGAAGGAGGGAGAGTGGGACGCAGACTCCCCGCGGAGCAGAGAGCCCGACATGGGGCTCAATCCCGGGACCCTGGGATCATGACCTGAGCCGAAGGCAGACACTTAACCAACTGAGCTACCCAGGCACCCCCAGAACAGTTCTTCTTGGCATTTTTGCCTCAGAAAATACAAGACCAGTGTGTCTAGTTTCTGCTGTTTTCTGCATTGCTGCAGTGTCCCCAGGCCCAGGCATTTCATGGAGCCAGGGGCACACTTTAAGTGAGCACATGGAGATACTGGTTTCTCAACTGCAATCACTTTCTGGACCTGGAACGGAGTTCTTTCAGTATCAACATATCCCCTTAAATTTCCTTATGCCTATGCCCCATATGGTCTTCCCTTTAACATTCAAGGTTCCCATTTCCCTCTGCCTGACTATACGGACAGGCCATTGGCCACTGCCCGTAAGTCAGTAAAACCCCCAATATAGGGGATTTTATTACTGTTCAATTCATCCATCACTGCTAGGATAAGAGCATGCAGTTCAGCCCACCACGCTGATTGCCTTTTCCTTCTTTGATCAGAGAGACACCCTTCCAAACAGGATGTTGTCCATTTACCTTGTGATTGCCATCCACAAACCAAGCAGCTCTTTGCCAGTCAGTTTGAGAGCTGATCATAGGGCACTAAGTTAGGATAGAATTCTGCAGCTCCTCAGGCAGCTCCAATGTCCGTTCCAGGAAAAAAAGGCTCCCTACTTGTGAGTACCTTCTTACAATTCTCAGGCAATATGAACCTGTATAAACCATTTTCATTTTATTATGGAATTCTTTTGGGCTTTGCCATCTCATACAGTGTTTGTTCATTCGTTCTTTCTTTTTTTTTTTTTTTTCTCTAAATTACCCAGGACATCACAGCTATTTTAGATTTTAAGATTATCTTGTATCCTTCAGTTATGAAGATAGTTTCAATTAATGTCCAGCAGCAAGCTAGCATTTCCCCTCAAATGGAAATCTTCTAGTCCAAAATCCCAGCAGCTGTTAATGGGAAGCACTCACAGGCTTTTGTCATAGGCTTCCCTCTACACATACGACTATTACACAGTCCATACCAGAACTTCTGCTTTTGTTCTGCACTATGTGGACTCAGGCAGTTTTATTTGTTGCGATTTAGCAAGTCCAACTGATATTGCTTGATAGGTGAATTCGCATGCTTTCTGTCTTACAGTACTAGGTAGAGGAAATGTTAACCGATCAGATACAATGGCCACCCCCATAATATAATCAGCTAAAAGAGATATAACCACTTCATACAAAGTCTGTTCAAACATAAAAATTATCCTACAGATTTTCACCTTAATTGCATTAAACTGTAGCCTTCACTAGAACTCTATTAATAAGTTTTGGTCTACAATACTGGGTAGGGGGTTCTTTCCCTAGTATGACAAATATTCATCCCTGCAAAACATTTAAGTAAAGAAGAAGCAACTTCTTTACATAAAGCCTGTTTAAATATCCCAATTTTCACCACAGTCCTATCAATCCTTGCATTTTTTTACATTCTTCTAATTGTACCCCACATTAGCGATTTATGAAAGGGTTTTGGTACCACAACATACGGGGCTCCCATATCACATTATAATGAAGACCACCTTTCCTTCAGTTTCAAATTACTTTTTTCTCATTTCCATTTGAAATCTCAGTGAAAGCACCTTTAATGTGCCTATTTCTTGCAACATTCTGTTCATTACCACATATGTATTCTCTGAGACAATAGATTTCTCTACTGCTCTCTTTTTTCTGAGGTCCCACCAGAATCTCCTCTAACATCTGAATTTCTATCAACAGTCTTTTCAAAGCAATCTGGCCATTTTCTATCATGTACTTCAAAGCTCTTCCAGTCTCTATTCTTACCCAGTTCCAAAGCCATGTCCCTCAACAACACTACACTTCCCAGTACCAAAATCTCTATTAGTTTGATAGAACTGCCGTAACAATGTACCATAAACTGGGTGGCTCAACAAACAGAAATGCATTTTTCTCACATTTCTAGAGGTTGGAAGTCCAAAATCACAGTGTCCTCAGTTTGGTTCCTTCTGAGGGCAGTGAGGAAAAGAAAAGATCTCTTCCTGATCTCTCTCCTGAGTTTACAGACAATGATTATTTCTCTGTATTGTTTCACTTCGTGTTCCTTCTATGCATGTCTATATATCTGCCCAAATTTACCATTTTTATAAAAATAAAGTCATTTGGGATTAGGGCCTACTCTAATGAACTCATTTCAACTTACTGCCTCTGTAAAGACTCACTTTCTTTTTTTTTTTTTTTTTTAATTTTTATTTATTTATTTATTTGACAGAGAGAGATCACAAGTAAGCAGAGAGGCAGGCAGAGAGAGAGGAGAAGCAGGCTCCCACTGAGCAGAGACCCTGATGTGGGGCTTGATCCCAAGACCCTGAGACCATGACCTGAGCTGAAGGCAGAGGCTTAACCCTCTGAGCCACCCAGGCGCCCTAAGACTCACTTTCTAAATAAGGTCATATTTGGGCATTAGGACTCCAACGTATCTTTTTCGGGGGCATATAACATAACATTGGGTAATGGGTAACATAACATAACAATTGGGTAACATAACATAACATATGATTGGGTAACATAACATAACAATAGCTCACTGAAAAAATACTTTGCCGTATTTAGCAACAATTTTGTGGAAACAGTAATAATTCACTTTTTCCCCTAAATCATAGTTAAAATGGATGATTATTATACAATCATCATCAGTTTACTTCCTAAAATACCAGATATTTTTATTCAAATATTTCACAACTATGACTTCTAATTCACATATAGTAACTGAAATTTTTTAAACACTGAGATCTTTTCTGCCCAACTCAATATTCACGTCTGCTCAGCCACTTTGGACCTGCTACATGGCTCTACCAGCTGCAACCAGTGATAGGACTTTAGAAGATGTTTGCCAATATTATTTTTCTGGTTTTATTCCTCCTACATGTAGTTTACTTACATCCATCTGGGAGCAAAAAGATCCAGTTAATAATGAGAATATATAGGAGCAAGATGTGATAACTCTCTGAAGGTAATAAACAGTTTTCATATTTTAATTGACTTAAAAAATGTTACATTTCATAGGGAATTTTCTAGGTGCTTTGACTATCACATTCTGTCCATGAGTCCCACATTTATAGATCTTTAAGGAAACTCCTCAGGCTAATCCTATGGTAGTCTGGGGGCTATTTGTGCGTGGTTATAATTAGTATTCCTTTAGCCTTTTGTGTCTGCTTTATAGTCAGACTGCAATGGCATCTAAACCCCTGGAGAAGGTATATTATAAATGTGGTGGTAAGAACAATGAGAAGGTGAAGTGTTAGGGAACTCTGAAACGCAATCTGAAAGAAACACCGGCATTTCCTAAATCCGGTCAAGAAGATAATCCCATCTACCACCAAGACAATGAAGATGCAGACAATAGAGCATTGATCAAATCTCCAGTTTTGGTTTCTCTGCAGTATCTTTTACTTTTGTTGTGAAGTTACAGACTTAACTTTACAGGAATGGAAGTGTAACAACCTCCTCATAATACTGTGTAACTATTTCCTTGTGATGCTAGCAGATGCACTACTTTGAACAACTGCTTTCCTCATTTCAAATACCTCCCATGTTAGTTTTTTTTTTTTTCCCCAAGGTTTGTAAAATTATAAGTTTTCTTTGTGCTAAAGTTTGAGGCACTTTTTTGAACCGTAAAATCTATTTTTTCTGCCTCCAGTATGGGATAGTTTGAGGCAAACTGACCTCAGAAGTATGCTGCTGAAAATCCTCCTTTATTTTGCTAATGTACGATTATTTGAGATGTTAATGATGGATCCCTGTGATTAGTAACTTGTCATTTTACTGTAGTGTAGTGTTAGTTGCTTGCAACACCCAACATGGTCCATCTTGAGTAGTTTGTTGTTCTATTGACTTTAGACTCAAGGATGACAAACCTGGTTCCTAATCTCATGAATGTCCCACTAACAAACTCAGAAGAACATTGGAGGGATTAACAGCCATCAGGTTCAAGAGTAACATTTTTGTTCTTGAATTCAAATATAAATTTATGTCTAAGATAATAAGCTTACAATCACCTAAATCTCTGGAAGAACAAAATTGAATGATATCCAAATGCAAAATCTCAAATTTTGAGGCTCAGTTTCCTGTTTTTAAATAAGGTGTTACTTTTATGGATTTCCTTCAGGATAATATTTTCACCTTTAGAGAAAGTACTAGGAATATGCTCAGCTATTCATGTGATATATTTCTACCACTGTTGATTTAGGTTAGTTTTCAAGTAATGTTTGCCATAATGGCATGTCATATTTTTGCCAAATTTTAATTCAGGGGTCTTGGTCTCTTTAGACATTATCAGATTTTGTGGTTCTGATGTCTTAGAAATTATCATGATTTTCAGAACATTCTGAATGTTACCAGTAAACTTATTCATCTGTTGAGATTGTTATGAGATATCAATTAAAGCTTAGGCAAGATCAATGGGGTAAATGGGTTTGGATTTCTTTATAGAGCATGGAAGTCTTTTAATTACTGGACCTTATTTAGCATAGTAGCCAGCCAAAAGTATTTCTTCTGGCTTCAAATGTTTGTTGCTTGGTATGTAAATATATCTTAATCATAACCATCCCATTAGAAAGCATTATATTCTGAAGCAATTCCTAAATCCAAATGTCATTTTTGAGGAGTTTGGAATTTCCATTAGCAGTTAAAAACCTTTTTTTTTTCTATGACTCAAAAATCATATACCACTCCAAAAGCAAGTCCATTTTCACTACAGATGTTGACCCTTTTGAAATTTGGCATGTTCCTGTAAGATCTCTTAGGAGGGCCATTTATGTTGATTTAACATCTGGGAGACTATTGGCTTTTCTAATCTGTCAGAAGTCAGTAATAATTATTTAGCTTCCACAGTTTGAGATAAGAATCATTTACAGAGAGAATCAAAACAGATTATCAAATGTTTGTAAAATAGCAGACTGAATCAAGTGAGCTCATAAATAGCCAACTGACATGAATAGCCAACTGACTGACACCAGGTATTATTTCATCAGAAATGTCCATTAATGTGGCATTAATGTTGCATGAGTACAGAATTATATAAGAAGGGAGTAGTTTTCGGTATTATATGAGATTAACAAACTGACAGGAAAATATACGTTATCAGTTAGAAGTAAAGTTTAAAGATGATAAGAAAATAATAAATTTAAATCATTTCCCAGAATAAAATTAGCAGATTAAAATTCTATGTGGAAATGGCTACTGCCCATAAGAGAGAGTAGTCATAGCTCTCACATCCAAAATGACACAGTAATATCCTATAGTTTATGATGTCATTTGTATTGGAGTGGACAATACTAAAGCATGTTCAAGTATTTCACATACAAAAGTCAAGATTTCTGATAATAAGGAAGCCACAGAGAGATGAATAACAGAAGACATCTTAAGGGCACAGAAAAAAAGCATACTGTATGTGAAATTCTGGAGTTCTAGTGCTTCGACTTCGGAGAAGCTATTTTACAGAAATAGGTACTGGTAACTATATTGTAGGAGAGGAAAAACCTTTCCCTCTGCCCTTCTAGTGTGTATGTGTGTATTTGTTTTTGTTTTTATTTTTGTTTTGGGTGGGGCCCTGTAAATTACTCTGACAAGAGACAGATTAGCAAAAGAAAATTTATTAACATATATATCACATATACCCATGGGAGCACTCAGAAATGTGTAACTCAAAATGGTGATTAAAACTTGGGCTTATCTTTGGAGAACAGTGTGGATATTCCTCAAATAATTAAAAATAGAACTCCCTATGACCCTGCAATTGCACTCCTGGGTATTTACCCCAAAGATACAGATGTCGTGAAAAGAAGGGTCATCTGTACCCCAATGTTTATAGCAGCAATGGCCACGGTCGCCAAACTATGGAAAGAACCAAGATGCCCTTCAACGGATGAATGGATAAGGAAGATGTGGTCCATATACACTATGGAGTATTGTGCCTCCATCAGAAAGGATGAATACCCAACTTTTGTAGCAACATGGTCAGGACTGGAAGAGATTATGCTGAGTGAAATAAGTCAAGCAGAGAGAGTCAATTATCATATGGTTTCACTTATTTGTGGAGCATAACAAATAGCATGGAGGACATGAGGAGTTAGAGAGGAGAAGGGAGTTGGGGGAAATTGGAAGGGGAGGTGAACCATGAGAGACTATGCACTCTGAAAAACAACCTGAGGGTTTTGAAGTGGCAGGGAGGGTGGGAGGTTGGGGTACCAGGTGGTGGGTATTATAGAGGGCACAGATTGCATGGAGCACTGGGTGTGGTGAAAAAATAATGAATACTGTTTTTCTGAAAATAAATAAATTGAAAAAATTAAAAAAAAAACTTGGGCTTATATAGCATCACAGCAAAAGAACAATAAAGTTTTAAAGAACTGAAAAGACAAAGGAAAACAATTTATGGTTTCAGTCACGCCTACTTGTGGAAAGATAATATATGGGAGAAACAAATGGACTGGCCTTTGTCTAGTTAGTAAGATTTCTTATACACATTCTTCTTGTGCTCTCTCTGGGATGATAAGGTTCTACAGTTGCCTGTAGTTGTTTGTGGGGAGGAAAGGTATTTTTATAAATTACGTCCTGCTTTTACACTGATGGAGGAAGGCAAAGAGCTTTTCTTTTATCTGATTTTTCTCAATTGTCTGTAGCTTGAAGTATTCAATATGTCAGAGTGGCATATTTGGATGTGGTATATTCTACTACATTTCAATTCCCTACCATTCTCAAAACTCCCTAAGCTCTCTGTTGGTGGCTGGTACAGGAAAATTTTTAGTAACTCAACTGCCTGCTGCTTGTTTTGTTGATGTCATGCAGTAGTTGACTGACTGGAGATTAGCAAATTTACAATTTGTCTTTAGAAACACAGTGACTCTTTTCACCTACTTGTGTGTGTGTGTGTGTGTGTGTGTGTGTGTGTTTTAAGAAAATAGATTCTTCAACTAAAAGTTCCTTAGTGATGAACAAAGCATTAAACAAAGTATTAAAAAAAAAAAAGTGCCTCCCTCAAATGAAACATAATTCAAGTTTTTATACTGATACTGAAAAAAAACATGAAGGTGCTTTAATACACCCCTTTGACACAAGCATCCAAATAAATCGTTGATTTTCTCAAAAATGTGCAGCTCTAATAAAGAAAGAGAAACGGAGTTCTAAAACTCTGTAAAACAAATAGCACCTGAAGGAACACAGACAAGACCAAGAGATTGATTAGAACTAGAAAACTAGATATAATAATCACATATATCCCCCAAGATCCTAGATAAAATCATAGCCTTGCCCATGAGATTTCTTAACTAGAAAAAAAAATGCTTAAAAAATCATGATCAAATTTCTATTTACTGAGTTCGTTCTTTGTTGTTATTGGTTTAGAGCATATTAAAAGAGTTTAGATAGAGGTTTTGTAGGGTTATTATTAATTTTTTAGGTTTTAACATTGAATAGAAAATATGTTGTTATTCCTGTATTCCACAAGATGAAGAACTGTTCTGATACTTCACCTAAAATCAGTTGAAACCATCTAGAGTCTGGATGATCAAACCCAAAAAGCATTCTAATATGAAAATAGACTCAAATCTTCAAGAAAGGGAGATGTGAGGAGCCTCTGGCATACTCTAACTTCATTGAGGAGCCCAATTCCGGCATGAAGATAGTCTTATTCTCAGTCTAATTCTTGGAACCACAGTCTACAAAGGAACATTTATTATAAGGTTGCAACATGTGTTAGACTCTGTTTACAGGGTGCTACAGCTCAGGAGGCAGTGTGGGGAATACATTTCTCTACTGCCTGCTAAAATGAAGGGCTTATACAGGATCATGAAGAATTTAGGAGTCATGAAAAGGCAGAACCAAAGTGCAGGCTTACATGTCCAATGTCAGAGAGTATGCGGAGTCGTGCACGTCCAGCGGAGGGAGAATTCTCGTATTCAATAGGAGCTCATGCAGTCTCTGGGCTAAACATCAGTCACTCTCAAGTTTAACTAAGTTACTACATGTGGGGAATTCTACAGGGAGTTACACAGCAGACATAAAAATTATATATCTTAATTTAATAACAAAAAATACACTTTCTTTGTTATTCACATTAAGACTCAGTCATGAGAAATACCGTTTAGCTGGGAACATAGGGATTATAGTTTGATTTTTTTCTGTTATCTAGAAATGTGATCCACCTCTTTGGATGATACATTTAAAAATTCAATGAATTTCATAAAGTATGGTAAGTCCATACCAAAGAGGACTGAAGCATAAAGTTTTCCTTTTCAAATGTAACAAATTTACCTTACACTCAATGAATCAATTTGAGTATTGCTTTAAGCCATTTACTAGCAATTCTGAAAATAATCTGCCACCTGTTATGTAGTATGTTAGATTAAAGTATTTTTCTTAAATTTCATGCAGCATACTATCAAAATTATAAATGATGTGCTATAACTTAGAACATTTCTAAGTCTACACATTAAAGTGCAATTGTGCACATAATATAACAATAAAACTTGGCTTAGCAGATCACTGCCTCACAACAATTTATTTTTATTTCTCCTGAAGTAAATTCCTAGGTTTCAGTATCAATTGTATTTTAACTATTAAATGTATGTAGTATCCTAAATAATTCCAATTTGCATTTACATTTTGCACCATTTATGTATATATACCAAATTTATCTCAAGACCTAATCTCTCTTTTCAGTGTCATTTCAAACTCTTCTTTGGATAACTGAATGATGTTTGCATTTCATTACTCCATAGTCAACATCTTCAAAATTGCCTCAAAATTAAAAATCAAACAAAACAAAACACTTGGAGTTTGAAAGCGTTCTGAAGCATTTGCTCCCTACTGAAGATAAGAAGGTAACTTTCACATTATTGACTTCCAAGTCCCTAATCTACCTCTTTATATTATTGGATATTTAATAATTTACAACTAAATTTGGATTGCCAATGTACCTTATATTGTATATTACTGTATGGTTTGCTTTATTTTACCAAAATCAGTTACAATATTTGGCTGAATAATTATGTTCATTGGCAGTACATCCTTAACAATAAGTAAGTGACATTACATAGAGGAAAAGGCATGAATTCTAAAAACAAAGTGAATAGAAAAGGTAAAACATCAGAAACAAAGATCCCTGAATAATGGATATCAGTAAGCTGGAAGACTGCAGTCTGCATATTTAGAAACCAAGAAGCAACTCAAACTGCACCAGAGAATTACAAAATTAAAATCCTAGGTTCTCTAAAAATGAGAGTTTGGGTGGGGATTTGTTAATTGAAAGTCATGATATGAAACAGCTTAAACCTAGGTGCTCTTCTATACCCTGAACAGAGAGAGATGCCTACCTTTCGCACTCTCAGGAAAAGAGTAAATATATTTTCTGGAAAATGTACAGAGGGGAATAGTTAGGTGCAGGTGCTGCCTGCTGAGCTAAAATTTAGGATGTCATGTTGAAAACTGAAGAATGATGTAAAAACACATATTACCACACAAACCCTCCAACTCCACTTAGCACGGAGGGTGCTGCCTAGAATCCTAATGGCTTCTGCCTGCCCACACTTCTCAGTGGAAGCTTCTTTCCTGAAACAACAGGCTAGCTCAAAATCAAGACCTATAAATACTAATATTAAAGAATTCCCCAGTGAAATGACTGGAACTTGCCAGATCATAGTTGCCTAATATACCAAAAAGCACCTTTCATGAGCATAGAATTTATGATCAGCTTTTAAGTGCTTCACTCTTGAATTTGAATGGGCAGCCAAAGATTATCAGATTATTTATAGAAAGAGTCTCTAATGATGATTTATGAAGGAAAATCATTAGCCGATTTAGGAAGAGAGAGATGTTTGAAAAGTGGATGAGGTATTAAATAATTCCTTAGTGAGTGTACAAATGTATTTACTAGAATGATTTACTAATATTCCAAATCTTGTTAACAGTCATTTTAGATTACTGATCAAGATTTTGCAGTAATATCCAAGTTGAGTGATTTTTTTCTGTAGCCAAACCCAGCTACTTTGCAATAAGTTCTATTAGTTTCCATATGGTTGACATTGAAATATTCTAAGTATGATTAATGAATAAGTGTCCCAAGTCATTATAGTTTAATTATTAACTCCATCTCATTGTCAGTAACTGTGGGCTCTTGCCAGAGTATAACTTTAGCTCTGAGGTATATACGTTAGGCCCACCATGGCTAAATTAGCTTACTGTGTTATTAATATGCTGTATTTGGCTACTATACTGCCTTCCAACCACATCCTTTAAGGTTTTATTTTTTTTTTTTTCATCAGTGTGAAGGATAAGAGATTTTTGTTTGGGTCAGAATAATGTATTATCATATTATATTAATAAACAATGTATAATTAATGCATTATTATTAATAAATAATGTATTAATAAATACTGTGTTTAACACATTATTTCTATTCAATTTTAAGAACATTTGTTTAGAATAATTTAAAGAGGTTTTGAAAGAGAGTATAGCATTGTCTTTAAAACTGCAGATTTGGTAATGGTAGTACCTTGATGTATATTACAGCCATGCTAATTCCTACTTGAGCAATTTACCTAGTTCTCCTAGTCTCAGTTTCATCCTCTATAAAATGAAGATAAGAAGAGTAACTAACTAATAGGGTTTGTAAGAATTAAATGAATTAGTAATCCAGGTGAAGAGCTTCAAAGAGCTCAAAGTTACAGAAGTCAACAAAATTTAGCTGTTATTACTATTTTTTTTTTAAAGGAGGTACTTCTATTACTCTGGATGTCTTTTTTACATTGAGTAAAATACAACCATGTCTGCCATAAAATCAGTTAGCCTTTCATAATGTAATAAATGATTTATAGATAACTTTTATAGCAAAAACCTTTTAAGAGTTGCAATAATGTAAGTTTAATGGGTGTAAGTTTAATGGAATTTCCAGAGTTAGGGAGGGTAGCATGTATACCATTTTAGCACTTGGAATATTTTAAAAATGTATTGTATTTTCAAATAGAGATCTTAATATATCTGCTATAATTGATAATTTAGAAAATATTTAATGACCTGTGGAGGATTAAACCATCAACTTGAAGGGGTTCACTGCTCCTTATATACTGAACCTTGCTATGTCTTATGCAACGCTTTATGTGTCATCAGAAGAACAAAAATATGGCGAAATATTTGAGAAAGGTCATTTCTGTTGCACGTCATGTGCCCATACCAAGAATAAAGATATTAATCTTCTTTTATATTTTATCAATTTTGTACTTTTTTCACTGAGCCACAATGTTACTGCAACATTAATGGTTATGAATTACATGTTAAATTTCTCAAATGGGCTATATCAAATGTGACTAGGCACCTTGATACTAATTACAAATTTAAATTTACAAGATTAAATTGGTACTTTCTCCAAGTAGGAGAAATCTGAGTACAATATATTAACAGGATTTTTTAAAGGCAAGAATATTAAAGTGAATTAAACTTAATTTAGACAAATAGACTCAGCGATACAGAAGTACTCCCAAGAAGAAAAGTAAGTTAATTGTTTTAAATAGCAAAGAAGCTAAGATTAATTGCACAAATTATATTTCCTAACACTATTGATATTTTTTACTGTCATTTGATCATGAAAGACATCACATATATAATTAATGGAAAAATAAAATTTGAAGTTTTCAGTCTTTTTCAATTGGAAAGATAATTGACAAAACAATGTATATATTTATGTCCCACGCCTTGATTCCACAGTACATTTGTGGGACTACTTTGTTATACCTTGTAAGAATAGTTTCTGTTTCACTTAAATCATTACTTCATTCAGTATAATTCTGAGTGTCTATTAAGTGCCTGACAGAAATAAGTATAATGTTTTCACAATGGAATCTTTTCAAAATATAAAAATTTTAGGACTTTGAAAGACATATAATCTTTGCTAAGTGTGTTAAGCAAGAGGGTCAATAATGCAAAACTGTAGATTTGACTATAATAAATCTGATTAAATAACAAGCAAGTTATGAATGAAAAAATAAGTACCTTCACACATGTGTACATATATGTTATTAAATGAGAAAATAAGTTGGCTAAAACAGCAGTTGCATACTATCCTTTTTTTGAATAAGAGACAATGACCTTAATCTAGAACAGTAACGTGAGTTAAAATAAATATTTAATGTCTTATCTCCATCTCCCTTTAATGACACAAGAAAAAAAAATCAGACAGTCAGTATTTTAGTAACACAGTTGATAATAGAGTAATACAAATTTATATTTGAATTATAAATTGAAGAGGTTAGAGAGGTCTCTGACTTTCGAAAGTGCCACATTTAATGCAATACAATGAAGATAAGTACACCGACATTCACAGATACTAGTTGAAAGTTTCAAAGCAACTAATCTTAATGCAAAACTTAGACTGCCTCTCAGTTCAAAGGTCTTTACAAAACACCAGTCTTCAGAGAAATAAGCAAGAGCAGACAGAGTATATTCGATTACCACTTCTGATACCAATCATCAAAACTAGAGTTATGTTAAATTTCTAAAGTCATAGAAAATATTACTTTGTGTTCTGTTTTCCACATATCATATTATGTACTAAATTATTAGTGAAATGATAATTTTCTTTATCTTATCACTGTGTTTATAATTAATGATGCAACAGCAAAGTGCTTACATATTTTCTAATCATGTACCTACTCATTTATTAAACAAACATTTTATCGGGTCCATAGGTATTAACAAAAATCTTGGTTCTCTTTCAAATGGGATATATTACCAGACAATTTCAAAAGCATTTGATAATTTATTTTAGTCATATTTATGTTTATTGGACATCATAATATAGTTAGTTATTGACAATTATAATAATATTTTTAGTAAACATGTTAAAAACATTTATACTTTAATATTCTTAACCTCCAACATAACATCTTATTCAATTTATTTTAAAAATAACAAACACACACACACACACACACACACACACACACACATACCAATAATTTCTCTTTACACACAGGAAATACCAATGTTAAAATTTTGGTGCAAACTAATTCCAGTTTTTATTTCTATTTATTTATAAATGTATTTTATTTTTAAGATGAACTGATTAATAATGAGAAGTAAAAGAATAGATTCTTAGAATCAGGGGCTCTTGAATTACAGAGTAATAAACCAGCTCAGCTGTTTTCTTCCTTAGCAACCCAGAGACTTATCCTTATTATTTAACCTCTCTGTGTCTTATTTTTCTCATCTTGAAAATGAAGAAAAATACAACCAATTACATAGAAGTCTGCAAAAGCTCAATTAATTAAAGCATGGAACACACAGAATAGTGTCTAACAAATATTAAACTCTATTAGCCATTATTATCCTAATATATTATTGGTAACCTGCTTTTCACCTAACAGTTATGAAGAACAGTGATAGCATTGAGAATTTTTCCCTATTTTATTTTAATGACTAAATATAGTATTAGTCAAAATATTTTCAACTAACTGAACTTATAATACTGTACATAATAGTGATGTCATTATACGTTAAAACAGCCTTCGGCCAGACCCTTAGACACTACTCCGCTCCTCCCCACCCACTTTTGTCCATACTCATCAACTATTCTTGTTTGCAAATGACAAAACACTCAATTCAAATTAAACTGAACAGTACACAGGGCTTCACTAGTCAAATTTTCAAACTTCAAGCAAAGCAGAGATATGGCATTTAAGATACCTGCAGGTATGAAATAAAGAGTTTGAGATCATGACCATAGAGGAAACAAAATTACAATGATCTGTCTTCCAAAGTTACACATCATGTCCTGGAATATGAAGATAGTGCCAAAATACTGCCAAACTGGATTGTCCCGATTTGTCTTTAAACCTAAGGTTCATAAACTTCATCCAAGTTCTCTCCCTTACACTAGTCAGGGAGGTAAGCATAATCTGCCATCTGGTGGAAGCAAGGCAAATTATTTCAGAAGGAGGCAATGAATGCTTAACAATGAATGTTTAACTCCAATGCTTACTAGACACATGCAGGGAAATAAGTTATTTGCAGAAGCGGATGCTGGAGTGAGAACAATTCAGGACCGCATCTATTATCAGATAATACCTTGATTGTTGCCTTGTCCTGACATATATTACTTTCTCAAGAGAAGCTGAAGATTTAAAATGAAATAAGATGTAAAATGAAAATCATTAATATCTGATTTTAAAAGTAGGCAGCTAATTAACAAAAATATAGAAAAAAACAACTATTTAAATATGAAGTTGAATCTAGGGACCATAATGTTTCCTTCTTATGCTTCCCAGTTTTTTTTTTTTTTTTTTTTTTTTTAAAGATTTTATTTATTTATTTGACAGACAGAGATCACAAGTAGTCAGAGCAGCAGGCAGAGAGAGGGGAAGCAGGCTCCCTACTGAGCAGAGACCCTGATGCGGAGCTCGATCCCAGGACCCTGGGATTATGACCTGAGCAGAAGGCAGAGGCTTAACCCACTGAGCAACCCAGGCGTCCCTGCTTCCCAGTTTTAAAAAGGAGACTTGAAAATTCATTTTATTTCAGTAATAACAATTCTAAATACTTTAATATGTATTAATTGAGATGCTTGGTTGGGGGAAACCAGAGTAGGATTTGGTAGGATTTGAACCTTTTTTTTTTTTTTTTTTTTTAAATAGGGGCATGGGCATGAGGGCATGAGTTGGGGTGTGGATGGCAAAGAAAGAGGAAGAGGGAGAGACTCTCTTTCCCCCCCAATCCATGTAGGACTTGATCTCACAACTGTGAGATCAGGACCTCAGCCAAAATCAAGTCTGTCACTTAACCAGCTGGGTTACCCCTGCTCTCTCAGAGTTGGATTTAAATCCTCAATCTTTTTTTTTTCCTTCTATGACAGTGTAAACATAGTCAAGATTGTGAAACTCATGTTCTTCATATAAACTAAAAGCCTAATATCTACTTAATATTAGAGCCTAATATCTACCTGACTGGTAAAAGGATATATTGAAATAATCTATATTGGGCACCTGAGCAATAGGAAGATATTAACACAAACCAACTTACTTTCTTGTCTTACATACTTTCGTTAAAAATTCTGTTAACAAAAAAGAGGAGTTTAAGGAAGGAAAATAGGAGATTCAAAATGAGAAAAATACTTGCTTTGAATATATACTTAACATATTAAAATAAAAAATATGAGACTATCAAAGAATAATGTCTATAAATTGATAGTTATATAAATAGTCAATATTTATAAAACACCTATGGAAAAATGTAGTCTAACTATAATTAAACAATAATCAGCATGAACAGTGCATAAGAGGTCTAAAAGATCAAAACAAAACAAAAGTGAAACTATGCTGTATCACTTGGCAATTTCTGATAGCTTTTCTTGAGTGCTGTCATCTGAGAATCAGTTTTTTTTGGTGTAAATGTATCTCATATCTATGATGTTATCTTTCTAGTATAATAAAACCAACCATGTTTGATTCCAAATACTTGAAAAAAATGTTAAGAAAAGCTTTGCAGAGCAAAGCAGCATCATAAGCAGGATGACAACTACAATATTTGTTAAATTGGGTTCAAGGGGGCCATTTATTCCATCTGTTATTTCAACTAAACTGCATTTCTGCCTTGAAAGTGTTTCATGAGACTCCAGTGAATGAGGAGCATTTGTGATTCATTTTAGTACCAGAATATTCCAGAATAATTGGCTTTTAGTGGAGAGCTGCCATCATGAGCCAAGTTTTAAAATATGCTATTTTTCTGAATTTTGTGGCCATGGAGGGATACTTTGAAAGATATTATAATGACATGTGCTGCTACTAAAATGTGATTTTACAGTTATTAGCTAGGAAAGGATCTTTTTAGAATATAATATAGATAACAGCACAGGCCTAGACAGAGAGATATCTCCTATATTCTTTTCCACTACAGAACTATTAAATTGTGGCACTGTATATAAGTGACATTTCCAGAAGTTGCATAATTAAACTTTAAATGATTAATCTAAAATTGGCTTAATAATTTTTCATTATGTGTGCAAAATAAATGATGAGGTGATTCCATGATCAAAGTCATGACTATCACATTACCATGCAAAAATAGTTAAATGTACTATATATTGGGATTTAAAAATGCAAGAGATGATAGAGCTCTCGACTAATTTAGAACAAATTAGGTAATGTGTATCCTCAGTTGGGGCAATACATTGGTAAGATAAGATTAGGTACATGAGTATCATATACTGATCTATTTCTAAAGCATACATATAAATTTTTAGAAGAATATAAAATGATTATATTAATCAGTACACATGTTTAAAAAACACTGCATTTACATTATTTGTTTTTACTGATGATCTTAGATTGTCTCAGACTCACTAATAAGTAGTTCAATAGTTAGACATGAATGGGGAAATAGGTTTGCTTTCACAATTTATTCAAACTGAATGAGAAACAAACAATAAAATCACAATACATTTTGACAAGTACTGTTGTAAAGACTTTCCCAGGCTGTGTAGGAGTACAGAGAAACAAAATAAAAAAGTTGGTATGGTGAAATACAGGAAGGAAGTTTTTTGTAGAGGAGTTAAGGACTAAGCTGAATTTTGAAGATTATCAGAGGTTTTAGTGGGACAGGAAGGCTTTCCAGTGTTCACTTAAATACATGACATCTGATGGTTTCTTAATAATTGGTGGAAGAATGAATAAAGAATGAATTGTTGGGGGCGCCTGGGTGGCTCAGTGGGTTAAGCCGCTGCCTTCAGCTCAGGTCATGATCTCTGGGTCCTGGGATCGAGTCCTGCATCGGGCTCTCTGCTCAGCAGGGAGCCTGCTTCCTCCTCTCTCTCTCTCTCTCTCTCTGCCTGCCTCTCTGCCTACTTGTAATCTCTCTCTGTCAAATAAATAAATAAAATCTTTAAAAAAAAAAGAATGAATTTTTGGTATAGTAAGATGTAAAAGGTCATATACAAAACATAGCCCACTTAAGTAATTACAAGCAGTTCTGCAATATTGGCAAAATTTAGGGGGAAAACACGAAGACAAAGGATGACTCTGACGGAGTAAACTTTTTTTTTTTTTTAAATGGAAGGGACTTAGATGCTGTATTCAGAGATTATTGAAATAATTAAATGTCTAAATACTTATAAATGTTACACATTAGCAGTACTGAGGATGGTCTGAGGAAGACAAGTCTGGAGGTCGATACCAATTAGAAGAATACTGCAATACTTTTGGAGGACTTTATGAAAATTTGGTGGTAGAAATAAAAAGATTCCACAATATTAAAAAACATAAAATACAATTATTAATTAAATATGGTGAGAAAGAAGGAGATTAGAAAGTCTTTGAGGTTTAAGTACATATAAATGGGAGAATGGATCTTTCTCCACAAGAAGAATATTCCAAATCAGGGGCAGGTTTGAGAATAAGAAGATTCAATTATTTAAAAAAAAAAAAAGTTACATTTGAAATCCTTTTCTGAAACAGGAGAATGTCGGAATTATATACTCAATTACTACCCTATGAGAGGAACTATGCTGGATGTTGAGAATCTTCTAGTTTCTATAAACAAATTAAAGTGAACATTTGCATGCTGGGTTTTACATGTTTAATATAAAAATATGAGAGAGAAGAATCCTGTAATTCCCAATGTTAATGTAAAGAACAGAGTAAAACAACCTGGGGGGGGGGGGAAAGCTTGAAAACTAGAAGAGTGAAAATAAAAGGTTGTGCCATTATAGGATGAACATATAATTTAAAATCCAAACTGATGTATTTTTTAGAGATATAAGTGTTATTATTAATGATTACATCAGGCCAGAAGATGTGAACCACGTTTGCCCCAGTCAAAACAAAGACATGTGGTCAAACTAATTAGTCCAAACAAAGACATGTGGTCAGACTAATTATCATCCCAGCCAAGAGACAAGGAAAGGTATAATCATCATTTCAAAATGCTAAAGAAATTTCAAGTGACCTAATAAAGATTCATCCATAGCTTCAATGGTTCAAGACAGCCTAGGATTTTAAAAATCATGCTTCTCAAAATTTTTCCCATTTCTGCTCACTGACCAATCCCCAAAACTGCTTCTACATTTTTTTTTAAAAATTTTATTTATTTGACAGAGAGAGAGAGAGAGAGAGAGATTGCAAGTAGGCAGAGAGGCATACAGAGAAGAGAGGAGGAAGCAGGCTCCCCACTGAGCAGAGAGCCCTATGCGGGGCTCAATCCTAGAACCCTGAGATCATGACTTGAGCAGAAGGCAGAGGCTTAACTCACTGAGACACCCCAGGCGCCTCGCTTCTACATTTTTAAGTATGTGTTAGAGCAGCTCCCAAGTTATGACATTGAAAGCTGTATTAGATTCCTACTGCTGCTGTCATATATTACCACACAATTATTGGCTTAAAAACATAAATGTATTATTTTACATCTATGAAGGCAGAAGTCCTAAAATGAAGATGTTGTTAAGGCTGCATTCCTTCTGGATGCTCTAAGAAAGGGTATATTCCCTTGCCTTTTTTAGCTACAAGAGGCCACTGGCTTTCCTTGCTTTGTGGTCCCCATTCATCTTCAAAATCAGAAGTATAGCATCTCTATTCGAATTTGATCTCTGCTCCATCAAAACAATCCTTCTCAATCTGATCTGTTTCTTTTCCTCCTTAAAGGACCATTGGGCCCACCCAGATAATCCATATAATCTTCCTATCTCAAGATCCATAACTTTATCTCTTCTGCAAAGCCTCTTTCCCACATAATGTAGCATAGTCACTGGTTTGGAGGGTTAGGATGTAGGGACAGAGTTAAGTGGTCATTAGTCTTTTAAAATCAGTAAGTAAAAATATTTTGGATCAAGATTTCTGTACATAATTAATTGTGGTGACTGGACAGAATGTGAAATCACCTTGAAAATGAAATCTTTATTCAAATTGTTCCCCATCAGGTTTTCCAATATGGCAACCTTCTATAGATTTCTTCTTCAAGCTCCAATTTGTATAATTATTTTATTTCTATCTCAGATATTAATCTATTAATATTAATATATGAAATTAATAAATGATAGAACTGAGCTACTTCAGTGTGACTGGCATAAGAAGACTGAAGAAGTTAAATGCTCTTTGTGGATCAATAAACCATTTTAATCTTCATGAATTAAAGAAAATTCATTAAATGCAATGTGTTAAAAATATTTACTTACTTTGAATTCATTGGGAAATAATGCTATTTAATAATGTGTATCTTTAAATATTAGCAAAATTTAGCTTCTGCAACAATGTCTCTTTTTTTCTTTAAGAAAATATTTAAAATAGAACAGATTCAGATTGAACTAAAGCTGGCAAAGATAATACCAAATGAGCACATACTCAAGAGTCCAAATTTTATTACTGCTGGCACTATTATTAATTAAATAATAAGTTAGCAAGTCAATCAAATCTTAGTAAAAATTAATTTATCTGCATTCTTTTTTAGGGAAGATAATATGAAATAATTATTGAGTCAAGTTATGGCTTATCATAATAAAAGCAATTTTTTTTATTTTAATAAGCATTCTATAGGCAAAACTCTTCCAAAGAACTTTTAAAACTTTAACTTCATGCTCTTGGGGATTATATAATTCCCTTATAGACTATATATACCTCAGAGGATACTTGCTTTTTCTATACCTGATATGCTATCTCTCAGGAAATGATTAAAAAATAAACTGAAAAAAAAAATGTCCTTTCACATAGTTTCCCGTGGTTAAAATCTTAATAAAGCTCTGTTTTCAAATATGTGTCTACCAGGTAATTTATCCATTATGCTGGACTTCCACTAGTCATTTAATGGTCTCCTCAATATGTGAATTAAAATCATATTGACTTTTATGACTAATTCATTTTAATATGCCCAGTATCATCAGGAAAATACTCCTTATCAATTTTATTTTATATATTTGAA
This sequence comes from Mustela nivalis, assembly GCF_964662115.1. Classification (NCBI taxonomy): domain Eukaryota; kingdom Metazoa; phylum Chordata; class Mammalia; order Carnivora; family Mustelidae; genus Mustela; species Mustela nivalis. The sequence continues at coordinate 16,318,287 of NC_139023.1, read as the reverse complement.
GATGCCTTTGAAAACAAACTAAATTTTAAAAAACCAGAGTGTTTTTAATATTTCTGGTTCTTGGGCATTTTTATTAAGCTAAATCATACGTTGCAGGTTTTTTTTTTTAATTTGACAGAGAGAGATCACATGTAGGTAGAGAGGCAGGCAGAGAGAGAGGAGGAAGCGGGCTCCCCACTGAGCAGAGAATAAGTTGCAGTTTTTTGTTTTTTTTTTTAAGTACCTATGATTCTCTCATTTTCATTTTTGTGTTATTAAGACCTTTTAATTTTGAGGTGTTAAAAAGACTTATCAAGACTTTTATTGGGGCTCCTGGGTGGCTCAGTGGGTTAAGCCACTGCCTTCGGCGCAGGTCATGATCTCAGGGTCCTGGGATCGAGTCCCGCATCGGGCTCTCTGCTCAGCAGGGAGCCTGCTTCCCTCTCTCTCTCTCTGCCTAGTTGTGATTTCTCTCTGTCAAATAAATAAATAAAATCTTAAAAAAAAAAAAAAAGACTTTTATTGTAGCCAGAATGACGTAACAGGGACTGCATTTAACCCATGAAACATAAAAATGAAAACACTAGACAAAATATGTAAAATAATTTTTTTAGTTATGGGTAATCATCAATCAGACTAGTGTTCCCTGACAGAAGAGGAACCAACAAGAAGCTCGACCACTGGCTCAATGACTACCAAGAGTTTCTGGGGAGCAGAACTGGGAGGGGGAACACAAAGTTGAACTGAGCAGGTACGCTTCAGAATGTAGTGAATCTTGGCCTAGAACTTGCAGGACACAGTACAGGAGAAGAGATTTCAGGGAGAGAAAGAGAGAGGCACGGACCATGGTGAAAGACAGGGAGAGAGAGAAAAAGCAGGCACTCCAGAGATCTGTAGAAGTGCTCCCTTGAGTTTTTGGTTGTTACTGATTTGCACAAGTAGAAAAGGAACTACTTGAAGCCAAGGAGAGAATTATTAGAAAGGAGTAGGCGTAGATACTTTGGTGCTCACAGTGGTAGAATAGTTTATGTTGCAATGAGCTAGACTGGAAAGACTTCCAAATGCACAAGCATCACAGAATCCTGAGAAGGGGATCGCCCGGGTAGTGCGGCCACATATGCCCTTGTCTAAAGGCTGTTCTGGACATACCCTAGCCGTGTGTAAAAGTAAGCTTCGAAAGGGTACAATGATTTTAAATAAATCTTCTCAGAATAATAAAGCCCAGCATTACTTAAAGACAATCCATACATATAAACATACATACATACATACATTTTAGCCTCTGACAAATAAAATTCAAAAGTTGGGTTTCTAATTTAAAAATTACCCAGTGTGGGAAAAAAAAATACAACCCATAACCAGGGGAAAATTTCATTGATAGAAACTAACTTAAATGTCAGGAATCATAGACTATCGAGAGATGAAATATGTAATATCTAAAATGAAAAATTTTAACATCCAACTATATAATGCAGAATTAAAGGTCAGTAAACTTGAAGTCACTGCAATAAAATATATCCAAAATTACAAAAAAAAAAAAAAAAGGGAAAAGAGGAGAAAGCCTTCGAATATTAACCTCAAAGAGATTGACATTAGAAAAATATTTACATCTTTCTGGCACTTTCAGAGTTATTAATAGCCATCAACTTTTATAAAAAAAAAACTAAAACAGAATAGGTGATATGATCAAATCAAACATTTTATGAGGTAAATTTATTTGGATTAATTTAAAATTGGATTTAGATTAATTTAAATATGAAAATCTCATGCTCTTGAAATTATTGATGGCTTATGTTTAATGAAATTTATTTTTATTATTAGGAGTATATTAAGCTTCAATATTGAAAACTTATCTTAAATCTAAGCATCATATATGAATGAAAGCAGGTATGCATTCCATGACCAAACTTAATTGACTCAGGTTATAAGGCTGATTAAAGAGGATTCTACTACTAATAATTTTTTTATAGGAATTGACTTTCTTTTGTATTGGTGATAAACATTTTATTTAATACCTGATATTAATAAAATTATAATTATGTATTGTAAATTTTGATAAGAAAAATATCTACATGCCATCTTTCCTTTGATGATGATTCACATTCAAAGTGACCATCTACAGAAATTTTTATGTCTTTTGCTTGATATTATATGTTTGCCTCCCTAGATTGATTCTCTGCCATTCTCCAAAGTAGTGTAGCCCTGGGAAACTGAACTCTATGGATTAAATCTACAAGTTCCCAGCGGCTGGTTTGCTGATCAGTTTTTCAGTACGTAGCTGAATTTGATGATTGAAGGGGTGTGAGGTCAATATACTTAACCCTCTTGTTTCCTGTTTGAAGACCCGACCTTAACTTTGTTTCTTGACAGAGGATCACTTCTCCACAGTATTCTGCCACATGCGACTTTCTTTTACACTCAGATTCTGGGGACATCTTCCTTCCTTTGTGCAATCAGCTTAAGAATGGAGACACTGGGGCACCTGGGTGTCTCAGTCCTTAAGCAGCTGCCTTTGGCTCAGGTCATGGTTTCTGGGGTCCTGGGATTGAGCCCTGCATGGGGCTCTCTGCTCAGCAGGAAGCCTGCTTCTTCCTCTCTCACTCCCCCTGCTTGTGGTTCCCTCTCTCACTGTGTGTGTCTCTCTCTGTGTCAAATAAATAAATAAAATCTTTTTTAAAAAAGGGGGAAAAAAGAATGGAAAGAATGGAGACAGCTTAGTTGCTACTAGTTGGAGGTTACTTAACTTTGCGTTCCCTGTATCCCACCTTATGAGTTGCAGTTTTTAAGTATCTTCTTCATTTTACCTTGAGTTTGCGTTCTGTTTCCCAACATATATTTTTAACGAATTCTGGCAATGTTTTTGATGAGTTGTGGTAAGTTAATCATCTTTTTCTTTACAAATAATGGTTGGTACACAATAAAAAGATATGTGATTAACCTTTTATGAAAGTGAAATATTTTAAAGCTCATTTATACACCCAAGTACACATGCCATTCATTTTACTAAAGAAAGTTCACAAATTACACTTGCATATATTATAGTCTATATTAAATGCTGCAGATATTTCACATTCTTTATACAAAGAACAAAATGCATCTGAAACTTATACTAATAAGCTAAACTTTCACATCGTTTTCAAATTCTTTCACACCATTGTTATTAGACTTTGAAATAATTCAGAGAGAATTTTTCCAGAAATACTCTGGCAAAAGCTCTTTAAATCAACTGACATATAATGTATTCATTACTTTATATGGTCTTCTACATGTATTTATTAAATAGGCTTCTCTATTCATTATTATTCCATAACAACACAATGCCCTTAAACAAACCTTAAAGACAATAAACCTTTATTATTTCTTTTTTTTTTTTTCCGAGGTTTTTTTTTTTTTAATTTTTTTAAATTATTTATTTATTTATTTATTTTTTATAAGCATATATTTTTATCCCCAGGGGTACAGGTCTGTGAATCACCAGGTTTACACACTTCACAGCACTCACCAAAGCACATACCCTCCCCAATGTCCATAATCCCACCCCCTTCTCCCAAACCCCCTCCCCCCAGCAACCCTCAGTTTATTTCTGTTCATGACTTATGTGGGTCTAAGAAAGGATTTGAAAAAAAGAAACCACCCTAGTAGTGGAAGAGACAGGAAAGTCTTCCCTAAGGAGTGAATTGGATTATAAACATTAGCCTTGGAAAGGTGAAATTAAAAATAAGTGTATTTATTTTTTTAGATCATGTAACAGTCATTTTTACAAAATATAGTCAATAAATATATCATGGCACACATACATTTTGATGTTAGAAACAGTGTACTTAGAATATGTATAAACATGCAGAATTAAACCAAAACACAGGACTGAAGCAACTACATTTAAAAGTCAAGGATTTGCAAAAAATTATCATAGAACTTGATAATGATCATAAAAGAAATAGTTGGTGTGCTAAGAAAAGCATTTTAGTTAGCTTTAGAATATTGTTTAATTCTCATGATATCTAAATAACTTGTTTCTTTACTTGTTTGTCTGCATTACTCAATAATTTCAATATTGAACTGCAGTTAATTTCACAAAGTCAATAACAAGACAAATGGTGGCAAAAATATTTTTTCTCTTAGCTATCAAAAATGGCAGGAACAAACCTCAGAGGAAATTAAAATCCAGACTTATTTTAACATTGATTTTGATGGTCAATATTCATTTTTAAGCATACATTATTGTAAATTTGATTAATATAATATTTCCTGCTGTGTGCATAGACTAGTGATATATATTAATTACTTCCAAGACTAAAATAAAAATATTAAGTTGAAATATTACTTTCATGTGATCCTGTTCTTTAATCACACTGACTTGTTCACATAGAACAATTAATTACAGAATGATTCTAATGTGATATTTTACACTTTACATTTAGCAAAAGGATCCACAGTATGAAGTTCAGTCCTTAATTAAATATTAAAGGTCATAGATGGCACTTAAAGATGATGTTTTGAGCATGACTTTACTTATTCTTCTCTTTGAAACCCTATTAAAATCACCATAGGGATGAAGAAAAAATATATAATATATAATGATTTTTTTAAAGGTAATAGAAGGGATCTTATCAGATGAGCTCTGTAAACCAACTATTGGATGTTATAAACCTGATGAGATTGTTGCCTTTCCAAATAAAATAGCTTATAGCACACAGTGTCTTCCACTAATTTGAGCATAAGGCATCAGAGTAGTGTTAAAGCAATACAACTAAAGGGGGGCTAATATCACTGATAATAGAATTATTTTGAAATGATAAGTGTATATTTTTTGTTTTTAGAAAACATTTTAGTTTTTATTTTATTTTATTTTATTTATTTTTTTTAAAGAGAGAGAGGGTGTGAATGTCAAGGGGAGGGGCAGAGTGAGACGGACAGAGAAAATTCCAAGCAGGCTCCACACTGAGTAACCTGACACAAAGCTCAATCTCACAATCCTGAGTTCTTGACCTGAAATCAAGAGTCCAGCACTTAACCAGCTGAGCCACCCACACACCCCATGGTAAGTGTGTCTGACAAATTCTAAACACGTTTGGGGCAGAAAGCTGGAAACTTCAGCCAAAAATCTCTTAGGGACAAGGTAAGGTTTTTCGTATTCTCCTAAGCCTGAAGAGGGAAAAAATTTGACTTCACAGTCTAACAGAGAGACATTAGATCCTGCCAGTGAACGAATTAAGCTTTCGATAACATTGGCGTAATAATGTGATCTAGGAGCAGAACTAAAGAAGATGACAATTCAGCATTATCAAATATGTCACCTAGCTTCAACGTAGCATCAGAATAGCATCTGACTTACCAAAGGAATAATTTAATGAAGAAAATAATATTTTGAAATCTTCAGGTTTCTGAGGGAAAATAATTACAACTCTTTTATCCTAAGTTAAAATAACTTTTAATGTATAGGAAAAAAATATATTTTAGATAAACAAGGAGTGAAAGAAATTTTGTTTTAGAACTGCAGTAAAAATTTACTAAAAGAAGTTTGTAAACCTGAAGGAAAAGAGTACAAGACAGAAATAAGACTCTACACAAGTAAATACAGAAATAAAGCAACAAAAAGCAAAATTCTAATGAACTATATGAACACTGGTGATTTTAAAACAATAATCTTAAAGACTTGTAGGTGAAGGCCAATGTAGAAGTAAAATGGATGAAAACAGTTACATGAAAAATGGGAAGTGGAAAGACAGAGCTAACGTGTCAAAAGTTTTCACTTTGGGGGCACCTGGGAGGCTAGGTGGTTTAAAGCCTCTGCCTTTAGCTCGGGTCATGATCCCAGGGTCCTGGGATCGAGCCCCGCATTGGGCTCTCTGCTCAGCAGGGAGCCTGCTTCCTCGTCTCTCTCTCTGCCTGCTTCTCTGCCTGCTTGTGATCTCTGTCTGTCAAATAAATAAATAGTATCTTAAAAAAAAAAAAAGTTTTCACTTCTGTTTTTTTTTTGTTGTTGTTGTTGTTTTTTTTTTTTTTTTAGTGGCTTAAAAGAACAACATCATTCACTTTGCTTAAAAATTTGCAATTTGGGCAAGGCTTTTTAAGGAAGCATATCTCTGCTCGACAGTATCAACAGGGGCAGCTCAAAGTCTGAGGGTTGTAACATCATAAGGCTCACTCATTTATATATCTTGTGGTTGGTCTTAGATATTGTTTTTAGACATTAGCTGATGGTGTTGTGGCCTCTCTATGTGACTTGGGCTTCCCCACAACATGATGGCTGAGTTCCAAGGGGGAGGTACAAAATGGCTGCTTTCCTTCTGCCTTTCAAATCTCCTAAAAGTCTCCCCTGTTGCTCACTCTAATGGAAACATACAATAAAAGAAATTCTAGCCTAGGTAAATTAACATATTGCAATGCCAACTCAATTCCCAATCCACATTCAATAATCAACAACAGTCCACCAATTAATTTTCTCTACTAGTACTATTCAGATTGATCTCTCTTCAGATTATCCAAGTCTTTTCTCCAGTTTTTTATTTTATTTTATGTTATTTTATGTTAGAGAGAGAGAGAGTGAGAGAGAGAATGGGGAGAGACAGACAGAGAGAGAGAGAGAAATGGAGAGAAATAATATGAAGCAGACTTAGCTCTGAGCACAGAGCCCCTTCCCAGGACCATAAGAACATGACCTGAGCTGTAACCGAGTCAGATGCTTAACCAACTGAGCCACCCAGGTGCCCCACTTTCATAGTTGCTGAGTTGAGTAATTAATTAGAATTAAAATTTTAGAGATGGTTTGTAGATTAGGTTTCTTTACAAAACTTTTTTTTTTCCCCCCTCCATGGAAAGAAAAATGACTGCCCAAGGCAAGTTTCAGTCAGTGGTGTCAAAAGTTATTCAAGATAAACTGAGAAGCAATGTAGGCCTTTCATTCTCTTCCCAGAAATTATACAGAGTGATGCATAAACATAGTCTAGAAATGCAAGACAATTAATATGTCATACTTCCTTTTTCAAATTCAAATATCAGATAATCGGGAGGGCTGTTCCTGATAGGCAATGGCTCATGACTAAAGCTAGATTTATATACCTCCCTTGAAGTCTCTATATAGATGAGTTCAGGCTGAAACTGACATTCCATTTATGCTAGCAGTTGATGCAAAGTTACTTGTCAAAAGTCTCTTAGATACTACTTTAAAAAATTGGAGAGGTTATTACCAACTAAGCACTTATTCATTGCTGGAGAAATCCAAAACATTAGAAACACAGTGAAAAATTGTTTGACAATTTTTTACATAAACATACTGTACTATATGATCCAGCAATTCTACTTCTAAGTATCCACCCAAGATAAATGAAAAAATAAAAAAAAATTCCTATAAAGGCCTATAGGCAAAGAGTAGCTCCAAACCAGAATAGCCCATGTCTATAAACCAATAAATAGATGAACAGAATGTGGCATATTCTTAAAACTGAAAACTTCTCAGGAGTAATAATGAATTAAGTCAATTAAATTAAAAAACTATATATAAATGAATCTCAAAATAATGTGATAGGAAATAGAATCAAGACGCAAAAGACTTCATATAGTATGATGCCATTTATATAAAATTCTATATTTATAGATTGATAGTTGTCTGAGCTGAGGATATGTGAAGTAAATATCTAAGGTATAAGGGATCTGTTACAGATGACAGCATGTTGAAAAACTTGATTATGGTGGTAATTTTAAGAATCTATGGATTTTGCTTTTACCAGAACTCATCAAATTGTACACTTAAATTGCACAATTGTATAATATGCAAAATTTTCCTACAAAGGAGCCTTAAGAAAGTAGTACAATTTATATTATGCACATATACCTTAATGATGGTTCACTAGCTTAAAATCAACCTCAATATATGTGATCAATAAGTCAGGTATTTTTTCCACTATTGCAAAAGGTATAAAATCAGTATGATACTGATGATGACTGAAAACATAAAATATATGGGCATATTTAATTCTTATGAGTCTTTTGAAAAATATGCTATTGTTATACCCATTTAACAGATGATTAACCCGAAGCATCAAACAATTAATTAATTTTCCCAATATTGCACAGCAACAAGTGAGAGTGATCTCCTGTGTCCCATGATCCTGATCCTAGGATCCATGCTCTACTTTATAGCAATAAGCTGTTTGCCCATTAACTAACAATGGTCCATCAGGCATAAAGTAGAAGAACAGAACAATGGCACAATATTTAGAAAGATGTCAAAACCACCAGTAAGGGGATGTTTATTTACTCAGAATCAAATAAATTAAGAAAAAACTGATATTTCATTATTACAGAAAGCTCCATTTTCTTCCATTCTCCCTTATTATGCATTCCTTTGAGGGATTACTTTTCTTTTCATCTTGCAGGTGTGACTATAATAAATATATCACGGAATAAAACAGACAGCCTTATAAGGAAACTTCACCTAAGTACAAGATTGAGACTGTTCACAAAATAATACAATATCAATTTTATCCTTCATATTGCTGAGCCAAAAGTCAATCAGAGAAAGACAATTATCATATGATCTTCCTGATATGAGGAATTTGAGAGGCAGAGTGGGGGCTTTGGGGGCTAGGGAGGAAAAAAATAAAACAAGATGGAATCAGGAGGGAGACAAACCATAACCCTTAATCTCAAAAAACAAACTAAGGGTTACTGGGGGGAGGGGGAGTGTGGAGAGGGTGACTATGTAATGGACATTGGGGAGGGTATGGGCTATGGTGAGCGCCATGAAGTGTGTAAGACTGATGATTCACAGAACTGTACCCCTGGGGCAAATAATACATTGTATGTTAATAAAAATAATTAAAAATTTAAAAAGAATGTGCATTGCTTTTGGAAATTTAATTCCTGTTCATAGAACTTCTGGGAAAAATATTCACATAAGTTTTGATGAAAAGTTTCAAAAATTTGTATCATTGTTTTTTTTCATTATTGCTTTCTATTTTACTAGATTCATTTGCATCACAATATCCCAAGCCCAGTAGATTCTGATGATGAGACTCCAAGAGCATATACATTTAACAAAATTACACTTCCACCTCACAATATCCAATAAAATCTTAATTTATTTAAAAATATCTCCACTTCTTTATTCACACATATGAAAGTGCATTGAATTAGAACAATCCAAGTCTTTGATAACAAGCAATAAACCAGCTTTTGTAGGAATATTTTTCAAAAACAAATATGAATAAAACTAAAATATTTGAAAGCAATAGAGACTCTAGAGAATTAAGATGATTTACACCATTTAAGCAAAATAACAATATGAGTTTTGAAAAGTAAATGACTACACCCTGAATATAAATTTTCTTTTTAAAAATGTTTGTTCAGAAAAACATTTGACATTTTTATTAATTTATGAGCCTTCAGTTCAAAGTTTTCAAAATAACACTGCATCCAAGGAAACTTTAAATAGAAAGATACATCACAAATGCTGCATAGTCATAAATTTATCTCTGAATTGATATTTTTTATCATATTCACCAGCTGAAAGAATGCTTTAAAGTTTTATTTTGACACTATCACTATTTAAGGCCAAACTATAAATTCTAAATAATTGTCTTCAAAGTTTCAAGCTCAAAACCATTTTTCCAAGCTTCATAACATCATTATGTTTTCCACGTCAGTGTTGTTCTATGTGATATTTCCATTATTTTATTCCTTTTTTCCTTCTTCTCTGGACAGTTATTAATTTATCTATTTATTATTTTATTGAAGAATTTACTTCAGAATATTGGAGAATTTTAACTTCTAATCCCTTTTATTTAGTTTTTTAAAGATTTTATTTATTTATTTATTTGTGTGTGTGTGTGTGTGAGAGAGAAAAAGAGTGAGCACAAGGGGAGGGTGTAGAAACACTGTTTTCTAAAACACTGAGGCAGCAGATTTAGGGACCTCTGTTGTATAATTCTCATATAGGAGTTTGTATAGTTAGAGGCTTCTCAACTTTGTTATCCAGAGATTTCTGGGCCCTTACTTTATGACATAATTTTCTATTGTCTTTCTGAATATTTTGTAGGAAAAAAAAAAACTAATTGAATTAATCAGAGTATTAGTTAAACATATTTTTATCCAATCATATTAATCTCCCAAGTTAAGAAAAGAGGATAGTTAGCACTTTAATTCTATTCTCTCATAGTACAAAGACACAAAGAGGAATTAATCTCTCATAGGAACACATGCACAAAAATGCACTCTAAATTATAGGCACAACCACTAAATTAATTTAACATGATTATTTGTTTCAGTAGAAATAAAATGAAAATAAAGCTTGAGAATATTGCAAGGGAAAAAAAGAAAACCAAAATGAATTGCCTTAAGTAAATAAAAATATGCTTAATACAAAATAAAATATCATGTGATCTTATCTTCCTCATAGAGCTTAAAGTTTCCTCACATAGCTAAATAAGTTTTTTTGTGTGTGTGTGAAGTATCCTTTATTTTTTACACAGAAGTTACAGAGATAACAGTGTATCATAAAATAAAATTCTAAAGCCAGAATAGCAGATCACTAATTCTCTGACAAAGGATGTATTCTTAAATCAACTTAGCTGAGTAATTACTCATAGTTTGGCTGCTCTAATACTATATATACAAGTGTACACACTCTTTCTCTCTCTCTCTCTTTCACACAAATACATACACATACAACATATGCATGCAATTTTATTTATTTATGCATTTATTTATTTTATGTGAACTTTATGTGGATCTATTTTGTGTTGTGAAAAATAAAATTTCTAAGTTTCTAAGACTGAACCTAAATATTAGATAAATTGCATTCAACTAATTTAAATAACTGCATTCAAATAATATGAATTTTTTGATGATTTTCCAGTCATTTCTGTACTGTCCTACAACACAGAATTTTTTTCTTTAAAAAGTTTGCATTATTTCTGAACTTAATAATTTTTGACTAAACCTTATTAGTCTGATAAAGTCTCTTACATCTTTATATAGGAAGTAAAATAAATTTAACATTTTTTTTTACAAAAAGTGGAATGAGATCATGAAAACTCTTTATTATTCATCCATTCAAAAATTGTTTGTGGGATGCCTGGGTGGCTCACTTGGTTAAGCAGCTTCCTTCGGCTCAGGTCATGATCCCAGCATCCTGGGATCTAGTCCCACATCTGGCTCCTTGCTCTGCAGGGAGCCTGCTTCTCCCTCTGACTCTGCCTTCCACTCTGTCTTCCTATGCTTGCTCTCGCTCGCTCTCTCTCTGACAAATAAATAAATAAAATCTTAAAAAAAAAAAATTGTTTGTTAGGAACATAGTCTGTATCAAGCAGAGTGAATGTCACTGTCAAAGAAATTTATTTTATTAATTTTAATAGTTCAAAATAAAGCAAATGTGTGTTTGTATACTTTTGTTTCATTTTCCTAAGTAGAGAAAAAATAAAGGCAAGGAAAATTCAGAAAATGTTAGTGGATACAGTTAAGGTAAAAGTCTTGGTCAGTATAAATAGCATATGAAATCAGTATAAATAGTAGAAATGAAATAGCATCAATGAAATATAATTTAGGGATTTGAGCCCAGTACCATCCCACTCCCCCACCCCCATTTTTCAACTCCTCACCTCTCATCTCATTTACAAATGAACAGCTGTCCTCAAAACAATAGCTTAAGAGGGGGAAAAACACAAAAACAAAAAACAAACCTAAAGGAAAGGACACTAAAATTTTGATTCTTACATTCTGAATAATGTTCGCACTATTTGAAGGTAAATTCTGAAGTTCCCTTTTATAAATTTTTGATTGATTGTAATCTTTGGTAACCAGAAACATTTTAATGACCTTTGTTTTGGATATATTTGCATGAAATTTGGAGTGTCCTCAGTTCTGTCCCCAAACATAAATTAAGCTTTAGGAACCCAAAGTAAAATAATTATTCCTAATAGGCAGGATATTTCTTAGGACTCAGCCATTCACCTGATAGAAGATAATGTCCTGTATCTTCCATGACAGGAGCATCCTGTGGTAATTAAATCTCCAAACCCATGTCCTCACACTGGATTCTACTTTTGTGAAAGACATGATAGAAAAAAGAAAATTGGTTCTTCTTTTTATAATTCTAATTACTGTGTGCTTGTACTCTTTCAGTAACAGGAATGCACTCTATTGATGATGGTATCTTCATACGAAGAGATCAATTAAAATTTGAACATTTTTCTTTGCTTTATCTTGAACTGAAGTGTCCCCGAAACTTCCCATCTGACAGTTTGCTTTGATAGAGAAAATATTGAAGATTTTAGCCAAACTACAGATCTTTATATATTTGAAAATAACACCAATATCCCTTCTTTCTCAAAGTAAAATGAGGTTTTTCAAATTCATTACATGATTATATTCTGAATTTTCATCAGGATCGATCTCAATTCTAAACTTTATGTCCCTATCAAAGTGTGATTCTCAGAACATTTCATATCAGATAAAATTATAATGAAAAACCAAATTAAAGTTAGCAGTTTCAAAATTTTGATTAATTAATTTGGATATTTTTCAACATTCGGACTATATTTTGCTTATTTAAGCATCATAGAGTTTCCAAAGGCCTATGCAAATTGGCATGTGGATCAGAACACTAATTTTCAAACCTAAATTTGAACTTCTATTGGATTATATTTACTTCAATAAGAAGATTCTGTGGTTCCAGTCCTTCTTTAAAAGAAGGAAAATATTACAAATGTGCATATAAATCTGTTTATCTTGAGTGCTGCCTGCATTAGATATGACAGTCATGTTACTTCACTGAACTTTTAATCATCGCATGGAGAATTGCTCAGTACATTCTGCATCTGTTTCAGAAATTCTAAATTGCTAACCCTGCTAATATGATTTGCCTTTATCTGTGTCTGCATCAATAACAGACAAGTGGAGATCATGTCTGTTCTGAAGGAAAACAAGGGAATTTCATCATATTCTTATATTTTCCACCAGATATTACATTCTACTATAAATTCTGTAAGTTATGTAACTTAAAAATATATTTCATTTATGTTTCTGAAACATAAGTTTTGTAAACTATTTGTTAAATTAAAAAAAAATACACATTTTTTTTCCTGGTGTAATCAAGTATTCATTTTAAAACCTGAGTTTTAAAGTGTTGTGAACTTGAAATCTTACAAATTTATCTTGAAGTGTTATGAATATATAATCTTATAAATATAAAAACTGTGTATAGGGGTGCCTGGGTGGCTCAGTGGTTAAGCCTCTGCCTTCGGCTCAGGTTATGATCTCAGGGTCCTGGGATCGAGCCCCATATCAGGCTCTCTGCTCAGAGACTGCTCTCCCACCCCACTCTCTGCCTACTTGTGATCTCTCTCTCTGTCAAATAAATAAATAAAATTTTAAAAAAATAAAAATAAAAACTGTGTATGATTGTAACTGAAACTTGTTCTATAGGGAATTGGTGGAGACCATGCACTATTGTTCTTCCTTAGTTACGATTAGGCAGACATAGCAGCACAATACACATTGTTCTTTCCCAGCCTGTTACCACCTCTCACCCAGACCAAGACCATAGCTTTCTAACTGGTTTCCATGCTTCAAGGGTTGCTTCTAATTCCTTCACTGTCGCTCTCGACCCGCAAGAACGACCCGCAGACGAGGTGAGTGGCAAACTTCTTTATTGACAATCTTCAGCCCCGGGACCCCGTACACCGATTATAGCCCCAAGTTATAGAACACAAGTGGATAGAAAGCAACCAATCACCACATAACACAACTACTATAACATCCAATCAGAAGGGATACAGATGACTTCAATCCAGATCATGCGGGGAGCTCGTGCCTACTGACGTGAGCCCCCGAAACTTATTGTTCACTCTGTTTTTGTGCCGTTCCCATGGTCCCTGGTTAATCTTATACTAGTCCCGATACTTCAGTACAGGTTGTGCGTTCCCTGGAGCGCTCCCACATAAACATTCACCTGCCCTTCTCCTCAAGCCTCGCCTAGTACATGACTCCCAGCTTCTGCTGCATGGCTCTCCACAGCTCCCCCTTTTTATTTTTATTGCATGGCAGGGGGTCGTGCCTGTCTTAGGTTGCCAATCCTCAACACACATGCTTACCCGTCATCGGGTACTCCCCTTCACCGAGGAGCCCCTGTCTTAGGTTGCTATGGCGAGGGATCAGTCTTACCCGTCTTTGGCTACCGACCCAGCATACAGAGCCATATTCAGGGGGAGGCATCAATTACTAGCTCCTTTTAGGCAGCAAAGACAGTTTTGAGACGCTTGAGGCAGCAGGGTACTAGCTATGGTGGGAGCAACCCATAATCAGGGTTGCTGTGCAGTTTTGTCACGAGCAGCCCGTTGCTGATTCCGCAAAATGGCTCGCACTTTATATAATTCTATAAGCATGAAATTCACCACACAGGGAAAGAGGCACATGAATAAAAGCATAAGTATTAACACTCCTATAATAGAGCCTATAGCATACCATGCATGCGTCAGGGAAGGGAAGTGAGAGAACAAAGAGCTCACGAAGCTTTCAGCAAGCTGAGCAACAGTTAACTCGGCATGAGGAGGATTGCCAACACGTGTTGCATTAAAATAAGCGTCAGTAGCAAACATGAGTTCAGGTGAGAAGAATGCACTCTATGCTGAGCCATTTGAAGAAGGGTCTGAAGCTGGGCAGTCTCTTGTCTCGGCCACAGTTGAACTGGCTCCGCCTTCGTGGGTACAGGCTGCAGGACAGTCATCGTCGCTATCATCACCATCACCAGCATCCTCCACAGGCTCCGTGGCCACCAGCCTGGTGAGGCGTTCCGGCACCCAGAGTGGGGCGGGCGCATCCTGCGGGAAAACACAAAGGGAACCTCGGTGCCGCCTAAGCACCGGGTTGGGCTCTTTCCATAAGCCAGTAAAGACATCTTTCCATTTCACCATTAACTGTTGCATTTTCTGTTGGCCCCAATGACGTTCCGCGGCCGAAGTGCCGTCTCTGTCAACCGTGAGGAAATTTAAAATGAAACAATAGCACGTCTTGGTGCAGCTGGGCTTATAAGGCGGGGGCCACTCATGGGGTGGCGCTGTGGGGTTAGAATGCGGAAGCAGCGTAATCCCCTCTGAGCTTTCGCTTTCGGAGTCAGAGTTTCGGGAGGAGCCCTTACGGGATTCTTCTTTCACTTGCTCAAAAACTTCCCCTCCCTGTAGTACTGCTCACTGCAGGGGCTCTCGGGGGGATTGCAAACATACTTTCACCAGGGACCACACGGCGAGAGTGCCGGCAGCAACAGTGGGGCTTTGTCTCAAATCCTCTCCCAGATATTCCCATTGAGATATGTTCAAGAGTCCTTCTTCTATAAACCAAGGGGCAATCTCTCCTACCTCTTTCAAGAAGGCGCGGGCTGTTTTTGCTTTTAAAGGAGTGCCGTTTGCCTTGAGAGCGTCCCTTAAAGGGCCCTCCATCCTATATCTGGCAAGCTCGTTTCCCATTCCGGAAAGCTTTTGTTACTATAGTCTCTGTGGAGCCTAAATTGCTACGTCTATGATCGTCCCCAGAGAACCTTCTAATGACTAAAATCGTTCCTCATCCTGAGGAAACTTTTACCTTATTGTCCCCGTAGAACTTCACCAACCTCTTCACGTCTTCTTGTCTACGGGGAACCTCTTATCGTCCCTGAAGAACTTT
Organism: Mustela nivalis; assembly: GCF_964662115.1. NCBI lineage: Eukaryota > Metazoa > Chordata > Mammalia > Carnivora > Mustelidae > Mustela > Mustela nivalis. The sequence continues at coordinate 16,302,651 of NC_139023.1, read as the reverse complement.
ATAAACAACCTAACCTCCGATCGTCTTCAGGGAACTTCCCTGTCAATAGACAGAAATGGGTGCACACTTTCCTTATCGTTGCTCTTACCTCAATCCTCGTTCTGCGTCCGGCATCTCGGGTCCCGGGTTTCGGCACCAGATGTCGCTCTCGACCTGCAAGAACGACCTGCAAGAACGACCCGCAGACGAGGTGAGTGGCAAACTTCTTTATTGACAATCTTCAGCCCCGGGACCCCTTACACCGATTATAGCCCCAAGTTATAGAACACAGTGGATAGAAAGCAACCAATCACCACATAACACAACTACTATAACATCCAATCAGAAGGGATACAGATGACTTCAATCCAGATCATGCGGGGAGCTCGTGCCTACTGACGTGAGCCCCCGAAACTTATTGTTCACTCTGTTTTTGTGCCGTTCCCATGGTCCCTGGTTAATCTTATACTAGTCCCGATACTTCACCTTTCTAAAGCTTAAAGCTAATATGTCATTTCCTCATTTAAAATGAATCAGTGATTTCCTATCTCCTAGAAGTCAATGTCTTAGCCTTCTAGCAGAATGTCTAGCATTCTGTCTCAAGTGTGACAGGACAACGTTTTGTCCACATTTACAGTTCATCTAACAAGATGAGCCAAGCTACCTTTGATTGACTCATTCCTTGTATCCCATGATGTTAACCTGAAATAAGAAGGTCATTTCCATCAGTTAAAATTCGTCCTGTTGCCTACCTGTTCTTTCACATTTAATTTCAATATCCTCATCCTATCTCTCCCTGCCTGTTTCCCTCTTTTCTTCCCTTCCTATGTCCCTCTGTTCCTCTCTCTCTCTGCATAATAAATATGTGTATGTACATATTTATACACATACATGTGCAAATACACACACAAGACAGAGGGAGAGAGATCATTTTCCATAGATATTTGTTAAATAGCATATATTCTGGTTTTATTCAGAATCACTCCCTTCTTAGAAGACAAAATCTGTATTTTCAAAAACAAATCTATTCATGTCTCTGAAATTCAAAGATTTTCCAACATTTTCATGAAAATTGTTAAGTTGGAATGCACAGCAAAGTGTTTCGCAGTATATTCATTACCTAGTATTCTTCTGGTCTTCTCTTTTACTTGTCATTAACCCCTGTTGTAGCTACATTTGCTTTATTTTATTTCAAAATGTTTAGGGTGAATATTTGTTCCATTTGCCAATTAAATTTTTACTTTACACTTGTTTTGTCATATTGAATGGTATAACATCTGACCTGAATATATTATTTTTTAATGAAAAACAGTCATTACTAGTTGCTTAAAAAAATAATCTAAGATGGGTTTAGTAAGCTTGTACTTCATACCATCAGTCTCTGCCCTAACCCTGTCTAGTATTATGTGCATATGTAGGGAGAAGAGGCCTCATTTTAACATATTTGCATCCTAAAGACCACCAAAGCGGACTCATCTCATTTTTTTTTTCTCAGAACTGTTAAATACAATATAGATAGAATATACAATATTTCTCTTTTACCTCCTGACCAAATAAAATAAGTTTGAAACAAATGGCTAGGACCAACTCCTCTTTTCAAATTGTGGTGGAAGTATTTAATGCAGTCACCCTTGCAGGCCACTTGAAATATTAACCAGCTGAGTCCTGGCCCCCACAGTATGTCACAGATAACTTGAATACTAGAAGAAAACAGAGTTAAAGAAAAATCAGCATCTGCATAAAGATATGACAACATTTTCAGTTGTATGAAGTGTGCACATTCACACACACAAATAATAAAAAAGAAAACATTGGGAGGGAGCCAAACCATAAGAGACTCTTAATCTCACAAAACAAACTGAGGATTGTTGGGGGGTGGGGGGTAGGAAGAGGAACAGGGTGATTGGTTATGAACATTGGGAAGGGTATGGGCTATGGTGGGTGCTCTGAAATGTGTAAACCTGATGATTCACAGACCTGTACCCCTGGGGCAAATAATACATTATATGTTAATAAAAATAATTTAAAAATTAAAATATATATATATATATTACTGTGTCTATATGTATTATAGTGAATGTAGCTTTTCATTAGGTTATGATCACTCTTTTAAATTAATTTCACCAATTAAATTAATTTCACTGAATTCCAAGACAAGTTTTTGTGGTATATTTAATAAACATATGAAATTAAAGTGCAATTTCATTGTTTTACAATTACTAAATTTAATTATTAAATTAAATTGTATAATTTAATTACAATGTTAATTTTAACTAACTTATGTCAAAAAAAGTTAAAGAATAAGAGGAATGTGATCTGAAAAAACACTGAATTTTCTTAGAAACATACCAAAGAGACAAAGTTCAGAGGTAATAGTTTTAGCTATTATAAAGCAGTTCATAATTTCAGAAAAGGCCATAGTGCCTACATCATTATTATTTGACATCTAAATATTACCCAACATGGGGCGCCTGGATGGCTCAGTGGGTTAAAGCCTCTGCCTTCGGCTCAGGTCATGATCCCAGGGTCCTGGGATCAAGCCCCGTGTCGGGCTTTCTGCTCAGCAGGGAACCTGCTTCCTCCTCTCTCTCTGCCTGTCTCTGTCTACTTGTGATCTCTATCTGTCAAATAAATAAATAAGATCTTAAAAAAAAAAAAATCACCCAACAATATTTTGCCCTTTGGCAGATGTCATAAAATGTAGGTATTCCCATGATTTAATTTTAGAAAGTCAATTTAAAGTACCAAACACACTGAGAAAAATTGAAGAAATGTATAGTCTTAAACACCACAGGCAATCATAGATAAACATAATATTCTTTAATTAAATAATTTAAATATGCATTGTAAAAATACTAGGATCTAAGTAAGAGAGATGATGCTTCTTTTTTGTTTTTGTTTTTTTAAGATTTTATTTATTTATTACACAGAGCTAGAGATATCACATTTAGGCAGTGTGGCAGGCAGAGGGAGAGGGAGAAGTAGACCCCTGCTGAGCAGGAAGTCCTATGCAGGACTTCAACCCAGGATTCCAAGACTGCGACCTGGGCCTGAGATGCTTAACTGGCTGAGCCATCCAGGCCCTGAGGTGATGCATCAACAAAGTACAGAATCACAAAAGAATTAAGAACAAAAGATTGTCTTTCTGTGACTAAGATTCACTGTTGGGTATGACAGTCTGAACGTTCTGCCAAGCTCTGTTATGGATTTGAAAAGCCTATTATGAATGTTTTTAGATAATTTTACAAGTAAATCATCTAATTGCCTTCAACAATATCTTCATGATGTCAAAGCAAAGGAACACAAAAAATTAATAATTTGATTATATAAAACATCTTATTTGATATTCTTTATTATCTTTGTATAAGGGAAACTGCATGAATAAATGCAGATTTGGAAGAAGACTTTACTGTACTTAAATCAAATAAGCTCAATGTTCTCGCTTTGCCATTCTTTAGTTTCTTAGCCTTTAGCAGGTTTCACTTATGAATTAGCAGCCCAAATTTTGAACCTTAGTTAATTCATAATTATTATATGAATTTCAAATAATGGTAGTACTCATTTATTCTAAACGCTTTTTAAACCTTGCATTTATGTATAAAATGGCATGTCATAAATGACATTTAATATAATGCCACTTAAAGACTTGAATGTTTTTTTTTTTAGATAATTAAAATTTTATCATGAAAGAATTATTGGAAGGTCATGTTGGGACATATTTTGTAATATATGTATTTGTATTTTTAAAGTAGTTTGATCCATTAAAATAAAAATAATGAAATTCGAACTGAAAATCTATAATTAATTAGTGCAGCCTAATTTTTTTTAGAGAAATTTTAAATTAAAAACAAAACTGAACAGAAAATACAGAGTTCCCATATACCACTTACCCTACACATGCAAAACTCTTTGCTATAATATCTTATACCAGACTGGGACATTTGTTATAACTGATGATACTAAGTTTGCCCCTTTGTCATCCAAAGTCCTTAGTTAACCTTAGGACTTGTTCTTATCATTGCACATACTATTAATTTGGATAAATATATAGTGACATGTTTCAACCATTTTTCCTAAGAAATCCTTTGTGCACCACCTATTCATTCCTTCATCCCCATAATTTCTGATGATCACTGATCCTTTTAGTGTCTCCATAGTTTTACCTTTCCAGAATGTTATGTAATAGAATCACATAATAAGTAAATTTGTCAGATTGGCTTATTTCACTTAGTGCATAAATCTCCTCCTTTGTGTCATTTTATGGCATGATAATACTTCTCCCTCTCCCTCTGCCTGCCACACTGCCTAAATGTGATACTAGTTTGATACTAAGTATGATGTTAGCGATAGTTTTCTTTGTGGATATTCTTTTCCATTTTGAAGTAGTTCTCATCAATACCTAGTTTACTCACAGATTTTTATCATGAATGAATATTAGATTTTGTCAATTCTTTTCTATGTGTTTTGACATACTGATGTGATTTTTCTTTTTTAGCCAGTTGATATGATGGACTGGTTCTCAAATGCTGAACAAACTTTATAATACCTGGGATAAATCCCACTTGGCTATGATGTATAATTTTTTTATACACTGTTGGATTTGATTTGTTAATACTTTGTTGAGTATTTGTATATATATGTTCATTGAGATTTCAGTCTGTAATTTTGTTTTTGTTTTTGTTTTCTTATGATGTCTTTGTCTGATTTTGATACTAGAGTAATGCTGACCTTATAGAATGAGTTAGAAAGTATTCGTTCTGTTTCTTTCTTTTGAAAATTATTGTAGAGCGTTAGTATAAATTTACCTTAGATATTTGTCAGGATTCCCCATTGAACTCACATGGAACTGTTGCTTTCAGTTTGGGAAAGTAACTACTGATTCAATTTCTTTAACAGATACAGACTATTCAGATATTTATACTTTTTTGTGAGTTTTGGCAGTTTATGTCTTTCAAGGAACTGTTCCATTTCATCTAGTTTATCAAATTTGTGGGCATAGTGTTTATTATCATTTTAGTGTTATGGAACAGAAACTTTAGTCATATAACCTCTATTTTTTTTTATAGTATTTTGTGTCCTCTCTTTTTTCTCTTAAACCTATTTTGATTTTTTACAAGAATTATGTTTTATAGAATCCTAACATAGCTTTAAGTTCAATATGTTCTTAAATTCACAAAATTTTAAAATAGTCTGGTTGACTGAAATTGCTTCCTTTCCATTTTGTAAATGTGAGAACTTGGACAATTAATTTCTCTTTGGTTCAGTTTTATCATATATAATTTGTAGTTAATGATCAAAAATTAGCTTTCTGGGTTAGAATGATGATAGATGAAATAAGAGTACTAGGAAAATGGTTCTGAATATTAGTATTACTACAGTCATTATTTTGATTTGACAAAATAGTGTCATTTGCTACTCTGAATTATTGTATTAAATAATAAAATGTGGAATTTAAAAGGAAATCAAAGGTATTAAAATGCTTAATTCATTTTAAAATAGTCTTCAGTAAGTCAATAAATAAAAATACCAAAATTAAATAAAATTCATGACCTTACAATGTAAATTTTTTCTGTACCTATTAAAGAATGATTAATGTCTATGAGCTATAAAAACCCCAAACAGTTGTATTTTTTAAAGTGGGGCTTCTATAAATTCAGTCTTAATGAACTATCCTTACCATAATCTTCTTATTGGTCTTCTAATAATCAAAACTACACTTAGGGGTGCCTGGGTGGCTCTGTCATTAAGTCTGCCTCTAGCTTATGTCATGATCCCAGTGTCCTGGAATAGAGCCCAGCATTGGCTCCCTGCAAAAAAGAAACAAGCTCAGCAGGGAGCTTGTTTCTCCCTCTCCCATCCCCTGCTTGTATTCTCTCTCTTGCTCTCTCTCTCTGTGTCAAATAAACAAATACAATCTTATAAAAATATACACTTAAAGATATAAACATGCATACACATATACACACACAAACACATGAAAAAAGGAAGGAATTTCTCTCTAATAGAATATACACTAAAACTGCTTTTGTGCATAATTGTAGTCAAGTGGGAAAATTGGTATTTTCTACACGACTAAAAGTTACAGGAAATCAGCCTGCTTCCTGTCTTGTGTGAGAAATTCATTACCTCTGCTGGTCATTTCTTCTAACAATATTGTTTTTGTTTTTGTTTTTTTCTATTTCATTCATTCTTTTATTCCTTGGGATCTCTTTCCTGGGATTTCTTTTATTTTTTATTAACACATAATGTATTATTAGCCCCAGGGGAACAGGTCTATGAATCTCCAGGTTTACACATTTCACAGCACTCCCAATAGCACATACCCTCCCCAATGTCCATAACCCAATCACCCTTTCCCTCCCCCTTTCCCCTCAGCAACCCTCAGTTTGTTTTGAGAGATTAAGAAAGAATCTTTTATGGTTTGTCTTCCTCCCAATACCAACTTGTCTTCTAATAATGTTGTATTTTTAAGCTATTTTCTTAAATAGGCACAAGAAACTATAAAATGCACTTTTTTCAAAAGTCTCCATTAATAAATAACCTAGGTAACATGAAGAAGAGGAATATTTTGAATTTAGTACCTAATAAAAAATAGTTTATTTTTATATAAAGTTAATTAGTAACAGTCCATAAAAATAACTAATTCTCCAGAGTAAGAAAAATATTTGGTGTTAAGCCTTCATTTGCCTTTTTATGACAAGACATTTTGGGTTCTTAATGGTCTTCATTGAAGCAATACATTGATAAATGTAAAATAATAGAAAGAATAGAAATTTTGTATTAAAAAGTAGAGATTAAAATTGCCCTTAAAACTTAACATTAAATAATTCTCCAACCAGATAATTTTCCTCTTTGCAATCAGGTTTTGATTTGCTCTGGTAAATAAAAATATTTAGAGATGCACAATAATATCTAAACAGCTACCATGTGTGCTAATGTGACACAGAGTTCTCTCAATTAATTTTAGCCCACCACAATAAGAATGAGGCAAAAGTCAAAACACAGAAACAAGAAGTGTAGGAAGAAAATGAGGAAAAGAAGATGGAAGAAAAAAATTAAAAAGGAGAGAGAAAAAGCAGACGACAAAGAAGGAGAAATAGAAATTTGAAAAGGAGGAAGAAGCAGATGTAAAGGAGTAGAGCATATGAAAAAGAAGATGAAGAGATGAAAATGAGAAATAAGAGTAAGAAAGAAGAGGATGGGGTGGAAGACGATACAATGGAAAAGAAAGAAAAGGAAGACAAATAAGTATCAGAAAAAAGAAGGATGGGTAGGAGGGATTAAAAAAAGAAGGATGGGTAGGAGGGATAAAAAATAATACAGCAAGAGGAATTAGTAAAAAAAAATACACAAAATAAAATTTAAAAACACATTTTGTAATATATGTTAACATTACCATAAGAATAAGAAAGCTAAAAAACTCAAAACACAGAGCACTACATTTTTTATTGAATAAAATCAAAACTCTGAAAAACTATTTGGAAATACTTGCTTCTGTCTTGTTATCCAATCTTTTCAGTTTATTTTTGATTTATTTACTATTATCTCATTGATAAACAAATCACAATAAATTTGTATGTAGTAGTATTGCATGGTCTTAAAATTATCCCATACCTTTGAAATTATGCATTTCTCCTTTGATTTATAGTGTCCTTTCATTTTATTCATTGAATATGCCACAGTAGGTTTTGTCCTTTTCAAAGAGCCAGATTTTGCTTTAGTAACCCATTCTACTTTTTTTTTAAACTTTCATAAGTTGAAATAATTAGACTTAAAGGAGAGAGCAAAGATAGTATATCCTTGGGTGTGCATGCCTCACCAAGCTTCCTCTAAGATTAGCATTTTATATAAGCTTGATGTACCATATGCATGATACTAATGTGATTACAATACAATAAAAATTTTTAAAAATATTAATATTTCACCAGTTTTACCACAAATATCCTTTTTTTGCTCTAGACTCCAATCCAGAATATTAAATTATTATGTCTTCTTCATCTCCTTCAAATGTTCACAGATTTTCATTCTTTTCTGTTCTGTATTCATAACTTGACACTTAACAATTAAGTAAGTAAAAATCTATCTGAGCATAGTAACTGTAGTTATGTAATTTAGGAGGAATAGCACAGAAGTGATGTCCCATTACCACATCATATCGAGGATATGTTATCAATATGTTTAATATTGGTGATATTATTATTGACCATTTGATTGAGATAGTGTTAACCAGGTTTCTCCATTCTTTTTTTCTTTCCATGATCTATTCATTACAGTAAATAAATCCAGCCAAAAATAAACAGAGGATGCATTAAGCTACATCAACCATAGGGAAGAGTTTCAAATAACTTTTTGACATATGTTAAAACCACAACCAGAATTAATTTATTTGCAGTAGAGGAAGGGATATTTTGAGGCTCTAGAAGTATCTTGTTCTTCTTGAAGGTTTTGTTCACTAATTTTAATATTCATTGGTGGATCTCAATAGCAGCATTACTGTTGGTTACTAATGATGATTTTTTAAAATTTCCTTTAGTCTTTTTGCATTTATCTATTTATTTATTTATTTATTTATTTATTTAACTTTTTAGTCTTTTTATATGTATTAATTAAAATTCTTCTATAAAGATAAGTATTGATTCACTTGGGTTTATTTATTCAGTTACTTATTACTATCAGTTTGAATCCTGGATATTTATTTTTGGTTTATAATACAATGTTATTGTATCACCTTGCTCATCTTGTTCCAGTTTTATCATTGGTAGCTGAGATCTCTTTGCATTTAACTCCCGTATTTTGGGCATTCCAATCTCCACCCTCTTCCTCTTCCTGGTCCTCTATTTCTTCCTCTTTTTTTTCTTTTAGCACTTCCTACTCCCTGAAACTATAAAATATTCTACACTAATCTGGTATTTTCCATGCTCCAGCCCTAGAATAAATAAGTTATTTGGGAAGCCTGGTTCCTTTTATTGGAGAATGATATTTTGAAACCAAAGTTGAAAGTCATTTCCATGTTCACAAGGAAGGTATAGATAATAATGCTAAACCTAAAGTAAGCACACATCATATTTCTCAGACTAATTATTAAAATAATGATAACTAGAGTATATAACTTTCAAACTGATTGCAAAGAAAATAAAACAGTATAAAATGGGCCATCCATCCTCCAAAAGAGCAAAACAACAATAAAAATAAAAACAAAGATGATAAATAAAAATATGACCACGTGTGTAACTGCATAAATTGCAAATAGTTTGAAAGATCTTTGTAAAGATAAAAATTGTCAAAGGAAAATAAGAACCTGAATCTTTTTTATTTACATGAAACATATCTAGAATGTAGGAATAAAGAGGTTTGTGGTTTTTTTTTTTAAGTTGTATAAACTTAAACCTTTTTAAGTTGGATAAACAGAAAAATAATTTTATCCCCTATTGGGGTTGTTATAGGATCCAAAATAATTTTTAAAGACTTGTTTAAATTTAAGAAGTTATGCTCAATCTGAAGTACTTTAAAGCTCTCCAGAGACTAACTTACTTAAATTATCTGCCCTCCTTGGTGCTTAATGTAAAGTGCTAAATGCAAATAGAGCATTAATACTATATAAAACATTAAAGAAATTAGTGATTTTTTTTACATCCACATAGCTCTAATTTCTTTTTTTTATGCAGAAATATTTAAAATATGTAATTGTATTTCCATAGTATATTGAATCTGAGAACGCATATGGCATAGATTTGTGTCAGCCCCAAATTTGGGGAAACTAAAGCACTTTAGTTGAAGGCTCTGTATATATTCATCTTAATGTTGACTTCAGCCCCTTCAGAAACATTGGATAGTTTCAATTAGCATATAAACAAGTTTGAGGCATATAAAGACAACTGATTGTTGCTATTATAACCATAGACTCAAGTGTAAATAACTAATGCTGTTATCGTGAACTATCATCAAGAACATTATAAAAGTAAAGGAAATTACTTAACTCCTACCATATAGCAGGTAAACATAATTGTCTTCCTTTTGATTTCCTGGGCAGGGTTTTTCTTGATGTCCAATGGTAATTTAAAGCCTTTCTAGGGGTGCCTGGGTGGCTCAGTGGGTTAAAGCCTCTGCCTTCAGCTCTGGTCATGATCTCAGGGTCCTGGGATCTAGCCTCGCATTGGGTTCTCTGCTCAGTGGGAGCCTGCTTCCTCCTCTCTCTCTCTGCCTGCCTCTCTGCCTACTTGTGATCTCTGTCAAATAAATAAATAAAATCTTAAAAAAAAAAAAGCCTTTCTAAAATTGAGGGAAAACAGGTTCAAATATAATGCAAACACATGAATCATTTATATGATATTGATGACTATGACTAAAGATGGCCTATCTAAATACTTTTAAATGTTTATGTTATACAAAATATATATGCAGAGGTAAAATACATCCATTTTATCTGTTCAATTTATTATAATTATGCTCATACAAGCATGTATATGGTACTTTGTTGAACAAATATCTCAGAATTTATATTCTACAAATTCCTTTATATGACATATCTACAATGTGTTAGTTATAAGCTAAAAAATAAATATTGTTCTCTTACTCAGTGTAGCTCAAATACTCTACTATGCCATAGATTTTGAAGCTTAATCTAATCAGGATAAGAAAATCAGTTACTGGGGCACCTGGGTGGCTCATTTGGTTAAACAACTGCCTTCAGCTCAGGTCATGATCCTGGAGTCCTGGGATGGAGTCCTGCAGTGGGCTCCCTGCTTGATAGGGAATCTGCTTCTCCCTCTGACCCTCCCCCTTCTTATGCTCTCTCTCTCTCTCTCAAATAAATAAATAAAATCTTGGAAAAAATGATCAGTTACCTAATAACTTAAAGAAAACAATTTTAAATGTTTAAAATTGTGATGATTAGCATTATAGAACTGTTCTGCTATATGATTAAATAGGCAGTAATTTCAGTTAGACTTGAATAATTATAATATGTAATTTTGTACATTGTTCCTTCAGTGTCTTAAGAGAAATAGCATTAGGTGAATCCTTAGGAATGTGTACTATTTCATTATAGGTGGATATCAAAATATTAACTATATTCCTTAGACGATTGAGAGCTCTTAGCAGAAATTGTTTTCATAAAGTATTAAAATTCTTACACTTAAATGTCACATTTAATTTTGTGATAAAATATCATAAGATTTCTTAACATGTTCTTCTTGTTTATGAAGATAAAGTGTTAACCCCCAAAGACACGCTTTTGAATGGGATTAGCAACCTACACTTTCCAGTATGAAAAATAGGAAAGAGGTCGTATATGTTAAATATGTTTTAGTTCTTAAGAAACAGGTAAATTCATATTCCATTGATTTATTCAAATATATATTTCTTTCTTGTAAACATTTGTTCTTTAAAATATGGATACCACTTTCCAACAAAATAGATATTTTAAATTTCTCAGAAAACCTTTACTATCCATATAAGACAATTTAAAAATATTTTAAGTATTAGAAAATTTAAAATACTAAAAAATAAAATAAATTACCTCTAATCCTTAAGTTAATATAAATGCATCCGTTTTAATCTCCTTTTTGAAAAACATGTTTAAATGTCATTATTTTCAAGATTTTGAGTTAGAAAACACCCTCTCCTTCAATTAAAGCTATACAAATACATAAGCTGTGGTAAATAATTCAAATGAAATTGGAATTCCAAAAGTTGGAGTTAATGATAACAAAATTCCAAATACCAAAAAATATGAATATATATCTCAGGAAAACTGTCCATGGACAGTATGGTGAATCTTTATGAGAGGGTTAAAGCGTAACCATCCAACATGCAGTAGTTAAGGAACAATATAATGCCTATTTAAGCATGGAGAATTGATCTCTCTTCTCATTAATAGATAAGACTGATTTGATAGCAAGATTATATTTGTACTCCCATCAAAAGTGTGTAAAAGACACTGTGTTAATGTCTTAGATGTTGCCTGGAGGATGTGCAGTGCTGAAGTCTTCCACAAAGGAAATACACATGTGATATCTTGCCAATAATTTCCCCACGTACTAGGGTCATCATACCTCAAACAGTGAAACTTAATTAATAAATTATCTTATTTATTTTGTGCGAGGTGATGGTGGTAAATATGATTCTGTTAGGCCACTTGGCTAAACTACTAGAGAAACAATTTCATCTCAATTTCAATAATTATTTCATTTAATGTAGATAATTTATATATATATGTAATTATATATATACACATAAATATATATGCCCATATAGTGTATATATGCATCATTCATTAAAGTGAAATTACATATATCAACAAAATTTGTTTACTGTGTATATATACATATATTTATAAAATGTGCTAATGGTGAAATATCCTGTATCACATGTCAATTTTTACAAGTATTATTTACAGTGAAGAGAGTGTAAATAGAGAAATGTCAGAGTTTTTTATTGTGACTAGTGATACTAAAAAGGCTGAGAGTATTATTTTATTAACAATAAAACAAGCCTGAGTGTGTTTCTTTAATTTGGAAATTTGCATTTAATTTTTAGATGGACCTATATATATAGAATCACACTCAATTGAAAACACCAGTGTTAAAATCACAGCATTGAAAATTATTATGCATGAAAATGTCTTAGCATCTTATTGATATTTTGTGCCAATATATGTATTTTTTAATTTAATTGATTTTTTTCAGTGTTCCAAAATTCATTATTTATGCACCACACCCAGTGCTCCATGCATATTGTGTCCTCCTTAATACCCACCACTAGGTTCACCCATGCTCCCAGCCTCCTCCCCTTCCAAAACCCTCAGTTTGTTTTTCACAGTCTCTCATGGTTTGTCTCCCCCTCTGATTTCCCCCAGTTCACTTCTCCTCTCAATATCCCAATGTCTTCCATGTTATTCCTTTTGCTCCACACATAAGTGAAATAATATGATAATTGACTCTCTCTGCTAGACTTATTTCACTCAGCATAATCTCTTCCAGTCCGATCCATATCGATTCAAAAATTCAGTATTCATCCTTTCTGATGGAGGCCTAATACTCCATCAACATCAGCTTTGCCTCAATCCCTCATAAGTGATAGTATTTGAGACAAAGCTCTCATGACCCTTGGGAGACTCTAGGGAGGCAGGGATAATTATACCCAATGTTTTTCTATACGCACTTCCTGAATAACTGCACATTATCCTACGAATGAGTTAGTAGTTAATGTTTAAAAGTAATAGTTCTCCTTTGTTCTACTTCCCTGTTTTGAATTTGTCAGTGAAACTTCCAGATAATTTTCCCAATAAAAAACATGTCTAAACCCGTGTAGTCATTATTCTCCTCTGGAGGCAGCCCTGCACATCTACTTATTACCGAGTCCGAGTGTATTATTTTCTGTGCTCCAGTGACAATATAGGTTATAAACTCTAGTGTAGACATATGATGATTTTAAATTAACTACTGATTTTTATTACGTTTGATTTACTTTAATTATTCTGATATGTTCTTTTTTTTTTTTTTAAAGATGTTATTTATTTATTTGTCAGAGAGAATGAGGACAGGCAGAAAGAGTAGCAGGCAGAGGCAGAGGGAGAAGCAGGCTCCTTCCTGAGCAAGAAGCTGGATGTGGGACTCAATCCCAGGACCCTGGGATCACGAACTGAGCAGAAGGCAACCACTTAACCAACTGAGCCACCTGATATAATGCTGATGTTTCAGCAAATGCCTTAGACACATGCCTGGATGTTCAAAACATATTTTCTAAAATTAACTCCTCAATATATATTTAAATATTGTTAAATAATATTGTATCTAAATATATCATTAATTTTAAAAACAAAAAAATAAATTTAGTTATTCAAGAACTATATTATATTATTTTCAGTAAGCTCAGCTTCACATTTTTAAGATATATTTTCTAAACCTTACAGTACTTAAAAAACTTTTTTTGATGCCTTAAGTCAGTTTTACAAATTTAAGTCTTTTTTTGTCACAGATACTGTGTCTGACAATGGTTCTATCAAGTTAAAGGTTGTCCTATTAATAGTCTTTAAAGGTAAGCCCAAAGATTTTGGTAAGGAAAGAAAGCATCTCTTTATCTCAAAGCAAGGAGAATACCATAACCTTTATTTTCAAATAAGCTTACAGGGGCATCTGGGTGGCTCAGTCAGCTAAGCCTCTGACTCTTGGTTTTGGTTCAGGTCCTGAACTCAGGGTCTTGAGATCAAGCACTGGGTCAGGCTCCCCACTCAGCAGGGAGTCTTCTTGAGATTCTCTCTTTCTCCATCTACCCTTTCCCTTGCTCTTTCTTTCCCCCTTGCCTCTCTCAATTAAATAAATAAAAACAAATATGCTTATATGCACACTTATAGATACTACAATCCTGTCTTGAAATTTATATAAAAATGTGCGTACTGAACTTAAAAAGAAAGGATGAATATGGATAAAATCATATACCAACTGGAATGTTCTGATAATTTTTGAATTGGGTCTTAACTGAACTAACTTTATTTATTTATTTATTTAGAGTAATTCAGAGAAAATTACGTCCCATGGAAGTTCAGTTGTTCTAAGAGTTGTCAGCAACCATGAATCAACCATTTTGTCTTTAAGGTGGAATCCCAATGCAAGTCTCAGTAAACAGTTTTCTGTCATGAAAAAGAGACATTAGGTGATTCATTTATGTTTAGATATTTGGCTGGTTTTGACCAGATTGAGCAACTGGATGGAGAAATGTGCCATAGGCAAAGATGGAAACCTATAATTCTGTGCACTTATTTTCTCTAGAGAACTTGGTCATGAATAAGCAGGCCAGGAATTTCCCTTTGTTTTGCATTCTGCTCTCACTACACTATGCCAGCCCATCATCCGAACACATTATCTCCCTGTGCAGCCAAGTTATAAGACCATCTGCTACATTTAGCATCCAGAAAATGGAGAGTTTCTGTGAAATAGTGGTCTCCCAGTGCCTGAATAAAGCACTTTCACCTAAGCTAATAACTTGACAATTGTATGTTCATCTAAATTTAGAACATTATATTTAATTTTGACCTCAATATCTGTGTGTGTATGTATATTTATGTGTGCCTATGTGTTTCTATAGTCCATGTCTGTTCATGACACTAAGATTCTCACAAACCAACTTTGTGTAACTTGTTAAAAGATTTAAATCTTAAGTTTCCAGGCCACAAATATAGAAAATGATATGATAAATTTCAGGAAACTCATTGCATCCAGAAAACTGCTCATAATTAAGAAAATGAGAAACTGAACACTTGATTTCCTACCTCCAAATATGTCCTTCATGAAGTCTTCTCAATTTCAAATAAATGACAACCTACCTTCATCCAGTTGTTTTGCCAAAATTTTGGAGTTTTACTTATTTATTTCCTTTCTAACATATCCTATCTATAATTTTCAGTGAAGTCTTCACTTCAATTTTGAAATATATTCACTTTCCAACCTGTTATTTATCTTATCCCAGCCATCTTGATCTCTTCCTTGGAATACCATGGTTGCCTCTCAGTTTGTCTTTATGACCCTGCTCTTCTAGAGCCTATCCTTGACAGAATAGCCAGAGGGATACCTTTAAAATGTGAGTCCATATGTACAATGGAATATTACTCAGCAATCAGAAAGGATGAATATCCAACCTTTGCATCAATGTGGATGGGACTGGAGGAGATGAGGCTGAATGAAATAGGTGAAGCAGAGAAAGTCAATTATCATATGGTTTCACTTACTTGTAGAACATAAGGAATAACATGGAGGACATTAGGAGAAGGAAGCAAAAGTGGAGGGGGGGAAATTGGAGGGGAAGATGAACCATGAGAGACTGTGGACTCTGAGAGACAAACTGAGGCTTTTAGAGGGGGTGGGTTGAAGATAAGTGAGCCTGGTGGTGGGTATTAAGGAGGATACACATTTGAATTTCCCTGATGGTTAATGATGATGAACATTTTTTCATGTGTCTGTTAGCCATTTGTATGTCTTCTTTGGAGAAGTGTCTGCTCATGTCTTCTGCCCATTTTTTATGTGATTATCTATTTTGTGTGTGTTGAATTTGAGGAGTTCTTTATAGATCTTGGATATCAGTCCTTTGTCTGCAGTGTCATTTGCGAATATTTTCTCCCATTCCATGAGTTGCCTCTTTGTTTTGTTGACTGTTTCCTTTGCTGAGTGAAGCTTTTGATCTTGATGAAGTTCCAAAAGTTCATTTTCACTTTTGTTTCCTCTGTATTTGGAGACATGTCTTGAAAGAAGCTGCTGTGGCCGATGTTGAAGAGGTTACTGCTTATGTTCTCCTCTAGGATTTTGATAGATTCCTGCCTCACCTTGGGGTCTTTTATCCATTTCAAGTTTATCTTTGTATATGGTGTAAGAGAATGGTCTAGTTTCATTCTTCTATACATAGCTGCCCAATTTTCCCAGCACCATTTATTGAAGAGACTGTCTTTTTTCCACTGGATATTGTTTCCTGCTTTGTCAAAGATTATTTAGCCATAGAATTGAGGGTCCATATCTGGGCTCTCTACTCTGTTTCACTGGTCTATGTGTCTGTTTTTGTGCCAGTCCCAAGCTGTCTTGGTGATCATAGCTTTGTAGTAAAGCTTGAGATCAGGTAACGTGATGTCCCCATCAAAACCACATTAAGATACCACCTTACACCAGTTAGAATGGTCAAAATCAACAAGACAGTAAACAACAAGTGTTGGGAGAGGATGTGGAGAAAGGGGAACCCTCTTACCCTGTTGGTGGGAATGCAAGTTGGTGAAGCCACTTTGGAAAACAGTGTGGAGATTCCTTAAGAAATTAAAAATAGAGCTTCCTTAAGACCCTGCAATTGCACTACTGGGTATTTACCCCAAAGATGAAAAGAAGGGCCATCTGTACCCCATTGTTCATAGCCGCAATGGCCACAGTCACCAAACTGCGGAAAGAACAAAGATGTCCTTCAACAGACGAATGGATAAAGAAGACATGGTTCATATATACAATGGAGTGTTATGCCTCCATCAGAAAGGATGAACACCCAACTTTTATATGAACATGGACGGGACTGGAAGAGATTATGCTGAGTGAAATAGTCAAGCAAAGAGATTCAATTATCATATGGTTTCATTTACTTATGGAGCATAAAGAATAACACAGAGGACATTGGGAGATTGAGAGAAGTGAGCTGGGGGAAATTGGAGGGGGAGACAAACCACGAGAGACTGTGGACTCTAAGAAGAAAACTGAGGGTTTTGGAGGGGATGAGGGTGGGGGATTGGGTGACCCTGGTGGTGGGTATTAAGGAGGACACAATATGCATGGAACACTGGATGTGGTGCATAAACAATGAATTTTGGAACACTGAAAAAATTAAATTGAATTTTAAAAAATGAGGGAACATATTTCATAGAGCACTGGGTGTTATATGTAAATAATGAATCATGAGACACTACAGCAAAAACTAATGATATAGTGTATGGTGACTAACATAGCATAATTTTAAAAGAAAAAAAAAGTGTGAGTACCATTAGGCCACTCTTCCACTCAAGCTCTCCATGGATTTGCCATTTTAATTATACTAGGAGATTAACAACAGCCCACAAATTACTTAAATAACTCTATTCACTAATTTTCTGACCTCTTCTCTTATAACATTTCCCTGTAATTATTTTCTTCAAAGCTTCATTACTTTATATCAGCAGGCCCTTCACAATCCTGTCTCAAAAACTGTTGATCCATCTACCTGAAATAATTTTCTTTTACACCCCTCAATTCACTGCTATTGGAGTGAACCATAGTATTGGAGAAGTATTTTCATATCACTCTGTATACAAGAATATTTTTTATCCTTTGCTTTCTTAAGTGCCTATCCTAATTATATTTTTCTTGATAGCACTTATCATCATCTGACATTCACTTAAATTTGTTAAATTTAAGAGATTATTAATTATAAGAAATTTTATTAGTTTATATAATACTGAGACAAAAAGAGCTTACAGTTAAACTATGATCTATTACTTTCCCATTAATTAAACATTTCATTTTATACTTAAGAAAGGCATTATATACATATTTTGATATATTTTAATCTTATTTTAATCTTTAATCTATTTTATTTAATCTTTAATGTATTTTAATTTAATTTAATTAAATCTTTAATTTAGTCCTTTATCTTAATCTTTAATATTTTAACCATTTATTTACTTGTGTGTATAAGTTAATAGGAAAATTTAAAAAGCTAGTTAAAGTATTCCTAAGACTTTTTATTATTCAGAAAGATATTTCACTTTTCTGATTTAGCATTTTTAATATCCAAATTTTTCCATGAAATGACATATCTTATGACATCAAGAAATTTGGAGATGCAGCAATTCTTAAGACTGTCCTTAGTCTCTGTGACTTTCTTCAAAACAACTTACACCCAGGGTTTATACTGCTACTAAAAAAAAAAAAAAAAATGTTATTCTAGGTGCGCCTGGGTGGCTCAGTGGGTTAAAGCCTCTGCCTTCAGCTCAGGTCATGATCCCAGGGTCCTGGGATCGAGCCCCACATCAGGCTCTCTGCTCAGTGGGGAGCCTGCTTCCTCCTCTCTCTCTCTCTGCCTGCCTCTCTGCCTACTTGTGATCTCTGTCAAATAAATAAATAAAATCTTTAAAAAAATAAAAAAATAAAATAAAATAAATAAAAAAATGTTATTCTAGAATGATGTGGCCTGGGCCCCATCCTCACAGAACATGTTGTATTTGTCAGTTACTGCTACAGACAGCTAAAATCTCTCACTGGCATGCAATAATGAAATCACTTGGCAAAGTCAGCATCTGAGGGATGGAAAAGTATGCTCGTCTCATAGAAATGAGGAATGATCATTGTATTATGGGGTAGTAGTGGTACAGGGATTATTATTTGTTCAATAGTGATTACACCTACATATAACAATGGAGATACTTTTAGGACCTTTTCTTGAGTTGGCCGCCTTCTCCAGTGAATATTCTGGTATTCTTGCTAAAGAGCCAAAGTCTGGCTGCCTGTTGAGAGACAAACGCATAACAATTCTTCAAATTCTTAAATTCACTATATCACCTTTCAATTAATAATCATGTTTTAGTATAGTCCCTGTGTCTTTATGCCTTGTGTCCCCTGATCCAAAGATATACTGTTTGACCCCCTGTAAAGAATAAAACCCCAGACCTCTGTCCAGCTATCTATGGTGGGTGAAATGTGTGCATCAAGCTATTTATTACATAAACTTTCCATCTTTATTTTATTGTTACATTTTCCTTCACTGCAACTTACAGTGAAACCTGGTTGAATAACTCAGCTTCTTATTATGTCACAAGACAACCCAAAACTTAGTTACTTAAAATGGCAAGCATTTATTTGCTCATTATTCTGAGCTCAATAGTTAAGGTTGAGCTCTGTTGGGCTGGTTCATTTCTGATTCCTGTGTTGTTGGCCTTCTTTGTGCTTGTCTCAACTGGAACAGCTCTCTGTGTGGTCTTTCATTTTCTCGCACTGACTTATTCACTTGCCAGCAGATCTTTAAGAGGGCACAAGTGAAAACTGCCTATCTTTTATGCCCAGGCTTGGGTCTCAAGCAATGCCATACTGCCACCTTTTGGATCCAGGTAGGTCACAAAGCCTACCCAAATTAGAAGAGTAGTCCCACCACGGCTACAACATCTGTGCAGCCATCAGCAGTCTACCATACTGGTGCCTCAAATCCTGAACATCGGGATGCTTATGTGAAAGAAATCACGTGTTTTTCAGATTTCCCCACCAAAATATTTTTTTATATCTCCTAAAATAGTTCTCACTTATTCATTAGAGTTTTCCCACTTCTGTCAATTGGTTTCTGCTGTCTTCTCAGCTGTTGTCTTAGTCCTTCTAGGTTTATTCCACTCCCTGTGCCCAAAATTAACATAGAACAAAAAACTTCTTTATTTTTTATTTTCTTATTTCTTACTTATTTTCATAAACTTCAGGCAGGAAGCAGATTTAAAGCCTGTGTTAAATTCAGGCTCCTTAACCAGAAGACACTATACCACTCCTCTCACCTGTAAAATTCCTGTTTAGCCTCAAAATCTCACCTTGTAGCACCTACCTAAGCGAAATCTTCCTTTATCACTTCACAGATGGACTTCTCAATTATGTTTTTAAAATTTATATGTCCATTTATGAGTCTATCATTTTATTGACTGCACTAGATTATAACTGCTTTCACAAAAAGGCCTGGCTTTTTGTTAAAAGTGCAGGTTTTGGAGCCAACTCCCTAGAGTCATACCTCAACTCCACCACTCACTAGCTATGTGATTCTGGCATATTTCCTGATCTCTTAGTACTTGCCTCCAATTCTCAGAGTTAAATAAATTAGCCCATGTAAATGACTTAGAACAACACCTGGTGCATATTTAGGGATCAGTAAGGGCTATTTATCATTACTATATATTTTTCTCTAAGACCAAAATATGAGCTAATTAAGTATTCAAAGTACATATTTCTTACCTTTACAACCCTAGTGGGGTGTTGTGTCATCACTCAGCATTTGCTGCGTGAAAAAGAGAATATCTCAGAACCCTATTCATCTCACAAAGCCTCCTGTGGTGACCCCAGTACAGCTTCTCCTTTCATCTTCTAATTGCCTGAGGATCCTTCGCCAGGGAGAATAATTGTGGCATCCAGCTAGACCCTGTTCTTCATATTTATTGTTCTATCACTACCTTAAATATTTAATTTCCCAAGATTTTTATGTATTTTGATTTCTGGGAGGTGTGATCTAGGCGCAAAGGGTAGATATGAAAATGAATGAGGCACTAACCCCTCTCATAATTTACAAGTAATTTTGAGTATAATAATTAAAGTTTATCTTATCTCTGTGCCAGACTCTTAGGGTACAAAAGATATTTGGCTCTATTTCCTAATTATTAATGCCTCAAACTCAAACATGAAGAAATCTTTTCTGATTTCTTCCATTGCATCTTTTATTCAAGAGAGCACAGACAATTCATTCTCAGACATAAACTCATAATTTATCCTCAGACATAATTTATCCTCAAAAATAAATTTGACAATTTATTCATGTCCTTTAGTTGGCCAACAGGAGTAAGATCAGATGTCATGATGATGTCCATCATCAAGTGTGGATGCTGTTGTTTAAATATTATATATCTTATTTAATATATAATATAATATTTTATTTAATCCTGACCATCATCTTGTGAGGTGAATGTATCTCCTCCATTTTACATAAGAGAAAACAGAAGCTCAAAGAGAGAAATGACCTGCCCACACTCACAAGTCAAGTTGTTAGCCATTATCCCAGAGAGGAAATATTGATTTTTAGTCCTCAGTTCTCAAAAACAATTAGGAAATACTTTATGTGGAGTACTAAAGGAAATTATATATCCAGGAAATATTCCATTAAAATGTTGAATTTGGGGTACTTGGGGAGTTCAGTGGGTTAAGCCTCTGCCTTTGGCTCAGGTCATGATCTCAAAGTCCTGGGATACAGCCCTGCATCAGACTCTCTGCTCACTGGGGAGCCTACTTCTCTCTCTCTTCTCTGCCTGCCTTTCTGCCTACTTGTGATTTCTCTGTCAAATAAATAAATAAAATCTTTAAAATAAAAAAAAAAAAAGTTGAATTCATATGGGATGAGTCTTTGGGTTCCTTCTCTATTGTTCTTAGAACAGTGTTTAAAGGGCACCTGAGTGTCTCAGTCAGTTAAACATCTGCCTCTGCTCAGGTCATGATCCCAGGGTCCTAGGATGGAGTCCCACATAAGGCTCCCTGCTTGGCTCCCTCCCTTAACCCCTTCATCCCTATTCACGCTCTCTCTCTCTCTCTCTTTCAAATAAATAAACAAAATCTAAAACAAATAAACAACAGCAACAACAAAAAACAATGTTTAAAAAAAAAACCACTTGTTTAGTATTTGTTGACTATTGAGTGAATGATAAAGGTGAAGAGCACTTGAGGCAACCACTAGCTTTTTCCTCCGGTTGTATATATAAAAATCCTAAGTTAAAATCATGTTTTTCTCACAGACTCTATCGTGAGTTGAATTGTCTTTCCCTGAAATTTGTATGTTAAGGTCTTGACCTCACTATCTCAGAATGTGCTCTTATTTGGAAATAGGATCTTTAGAGAAGTAACAAAGTTAAAATGAGGTCATTAGGGTAGACCTCAATTCAACATGACTATTATCCTAATAAAAAGGGAAAAATTCTGAGACAGGCACATGGCCATAATGTGAAGATAATGGGAATAAACATAGGGAGAAGATGTCCATATACAACAAAAAAAGGGGCCTGGAATGGATACTTCCCTGACAGCCATCTGAAGTAACACCTTGATTTTGGACTTCTAGCCTCTAGAAACATAAGAAAATAAATGTAGTTTGTTTCCGTGGTACTTGTTATGGCATACTAGAAAACTAATACAGACTCTACTTCCTATTGTCACTATCCTTAAAATATATCTAGAATCTCGCCACTGATCACTACTGTGTTTCTTCTACTCTAGTCAAGCCACATTATCTCTTGCCAAGACTATTCAATTGTCTCCTAATTAATCTCCAGGTTTCTGTCCTTACTTTCTATTTTTCACATAGTTAGTCATATTGTTTCTTTGAATGTATCTCCGATTCATGTTACTCCTCAAAACTTTTAGAAGCACCTTGCATTTACCATGCACAAAGCAAAGTCCTAGTATGGCTGATAGGAACACATAATTGAATCATCAGCTTTCTTTCTGACCTCATGGTCTCTTTTCCAACCCTTCACCCATCTCTAGGTTCTGCTTCACCATACTGACCCCCTGACTCTTCCTTGGATATGTTAATCAGGTGTTTGCATCTAGGCTTTGTACTTACTGTTCCCTCTCCTTGGATTGGTTATTACCCCTAACATAGCTGAGTGGCTCTTTTTTTCACTTTCTTCCAGTTTCTGTTCAAACATCACTTTGTCAGTCAATTTGACAAACTATAAAATAGCACCTCAGTCTCTCTTAATTCTCTCATTATTCATTCACTTAAATTAATTTTCCTCCCTAGCACTTATCACTCTCTGGCACAGTACATAAATATTTAAACAACTCATAAAAAAATAGAACAATAATTTAGAGTGATCTATAGTATTTTCTCACATGTAAATTGAAGACATTTTTTAATTTAAAAGGAAAAATTAATATTTATGTGCCATTGCTTATGATAGGCACCAGGGTTCCTAGCTTCTACAAAGATATAATAAACCTCAGCTACTGTCATCAGGTTGTTTACAGTCAAATTGGAGAAATAGTTCGATGTCAACTCTACGTCTCTGGAGAAACACAAAGGATTTCATAAAGCTGATATCTAAATAGGCCTTGAAGAATAGGTCTTGAAGAATGTAAAAGGTCAAAGTGGATAAAAGAGGAAGAACATTCTAATCACATTATTAGCATGCACAAAAATGCTTGTCAGGAATAATGTTTAAAATATAATATATTCAGAAATTATTTAATTGCAAAACACAGAGCTCCTGCAGGAAGCAGTGCAGCACTGACCCTGGCTGCCTAACTTGCTAACACCAAGTCCCACACCCTGTGCTCCGGTGCTCACAACTTTGCCTCAATTCCAGTATGGCAGGTTCCTCCCTCAAAAGACCAGCCATATGCCCCTGTCACTCCATGTCACTAGAGTCTGCAGTTTTAGATGTCAGCAGGCTTGGGGTGACTGGGTAACTCAGTTGGAAGAGCATGCAACTCTCGATCTCTGGGTAATGAGTTCAAGCCTCAAGTTGGGTGTGAAACCTAATTAGGCAATACATACATACAAGTCAGCAGGCTTGGAGGGCAGTGATGCTCCTGGAGAGCAGGCGAGCAAACAATCTGGGGGCAGACGACATGGAAACAGTAATCTGAAAATGTTGGGGCACACAGGGAGACGATTATCCCCCCTTCTCAGAGTGCTTGCCTGAGAGGCAATGTTCAGAAAGACGCCCAGTATCTAACTTGCTTATACCAAGCCCCACTCCCCTGCACTCTGGTGGGACTGTCTCTCTCAGTCAAGTTTGCCTCAGCCACATAACCAGGATGGTAGGCCCCTCCCCCAGATGACCAGCACAAATCCTTGCCCATACCACATCTCCAAATCAGAGTTTTGCAGGGCCTCAGTTCTTGTGGAAGTGGTGTCAGGTCTCATTTCATAAGCAGACCAGAACATGCATTGTTAAAACTGACCACATTCAGGCCAGGAGCCAAGCACTGTCCATAGCAGGCAAGGAAAGACTACAGACAATGGGCCTAAAAAATAGAGAAGCCAAAACACGATAACATAGTGCACACAGCTCACACCAGAGGCACTCACTGACACACCAGGCCCTGGGCACTACATCACATCTTCCTCATAAAGCCCACTTTCAGGAGTGGGAGACACGACTGGCTTTCCCAACACAGAGAAGGCAGAGACTTAGACAAAATGCCAAGGCATGGGAATTTATTCCAAATGAAACAAGATAAGGCCATGGCCAGAGACCTAAGCTAAAAAGTTATAAGTAACATGTTAGATGAAGAATTTAAAGCAACAATCATAGGAATACTCACTCGGCTTGAGAAAAATAATAGAGGACATCAGCGAGACCCTTAATACAGATATAAGATAGTTAAAAAAGAATCATTCAGAGATGAAGAATGAAAAAATGAGATTGGAAATATGCATGATGCAATGAACTACAGGATGCAAGAAGCAGAGGAATGGACAGCTGACCTAAAAAAACAAAATAATGAAAAATAATGAAGATGGATGAAAGAGAGAAAGAAGAATTATACAACATGAGAATAGACTTAAGGAAGTCAATGACTTCATCATATGTAATAACATTGCATTATACGAGTTCTAGAAGAAGCAATGCATCAAGAAGATACAATTGTAAATATTTATACACCCAACACGGAAGCACCCAAATATATAAAACAATTAGTAACAGAGCATAAAGGAACTAATTGGTAATAACACAGTAATAGCCAGAGGCTTTAACACCCCACTTATATCAATGGACAGATCATCTAAACAGAAAATCAATAAAGGTGCAATGGCTTTGAATGATATACTGGACTGGATGGACTTAATATATATTCAGAACATTCCATTCTAAAACTGCGGAATATATATTCTTTTCAAGTGCACATGAAACATTCTCCAGAACAGAGCACATATTAGGTCACAAAACAGGCTAAATACAAAAGGACTGAAATCATACTGTGCATCTTTTTCTGATCACAATACTATGAAACTAGAAGTCACTCACAAGAAAAAAAAAATCTGCAAAGAACACAAAAAAATGGAGGTTAAACAACATGCTACTAAATAATGAATGAGATAACCAGGAAATCAAAGAAGAAAATTTAAAAATTACATGGAGACAAATGGAAATATAAACACGACAGTCCAAAACCCGTATGAGGCAGCAAAAGTGGTCTCAAGGAGGACGTATGGAGCAGTACAGGCCTGCCTCAAGAAGCAAGAAAAATCTCAAATAAATAAGCTACCTTACATTTAAAGCAACTAGAAAAGGGACCATGAAAGAAAATCCAATGGAAAAAAGACAGTCTCTTTAACAAAGAGTGTTGAGAAAACTAGACAGCAACATGCAAAAGAATGGAACTGGCCTACTTTCTTCTATCAAACACAAAAACAAGTTCAAAATGGATTAAAGACCTAAATGTGAGACATGAAATTGTTAGAGAAGAACATAGACAGTAACCATAACAACTTCTTAGCACATGTGTCTCCTGAGGCAAGGGAATCAAAAGCAAAATAAATTATTGGGACTTATAAAAAGCTTCTTCATAGTGAAGGAAACAATCAGTAAAACTAAAAAGCGACAAATGGAATAGCGATCTATGGAATGGGCAACATGTGCAAATAGCATATCTGATAAAGGGTCATATCCAAAATGTATAAAGAACTTAATAAACTCAACACCCAAAAAACCCCACAAATAATCCAGTTAAGAAGTGGGCAAGACACATTAATAGACATTTTTTTTTTCCAAAAATGGTATCCAGATGGCTAACAAACACATGAAAAATGTTCAGCATCACTCATCATAAGGGAAACATGAATGAAAAACACAGTGAGATACCACCTCCCACCTGTCAGAATGACTAAAATTAACTACAACAACAGATTATGGAGAGGATGTAGAGAAAGCGAAACACTCTTATACTGTTGGTAGAAATGGGAAGTGGTGCAGCCACTCTGGAAATTAATATGAAAGTTCCTCAAAAAGTTAAAAATAAGATTACCCTATGACCCAGAAACTGCACTAATAGGTATTTATCCAAAGACTACAAAAGCATGAATTTAATGGGATATATGTACACCAGTATTATAGCAACATTTATCATAGTCCAAATTGTGCAAAAAGCCCAAATGTCCATTGACTGATGAATGTATAGGAAAATGTGCTCTGTACACACACACACATACACAATGGAATATTAGTCATAAAAAGGAATGAAATCTTGCCATTTGCAATGACACGGTTGGAGCTAGAGAGTATACTACCAAGTAAAATAACGTCAGTCCAAGAATAACAAACACCATGATTTTATTCATATGTGCAATTTAAGAAACACAAGAAAGGAGCAAAGGGAAAAAGGAGAGAGAGAGCGAGGCAAAAGAAGAAACAGACTCTTAAATTTAGAGAACAAATCGATGGTTAGCAGACTCCGGGTGGGCAGGGGGTTGGGTTAAATAGGCGAGGGGGACTGAGGAGTACATTTGTGAAGAGCGACAGGTATTGTACGGACGTGCTGAATCACTATATTTCACACTTTAAACTATTATTACACGTATGTTAACTAACTAGAATTAAATACATACTTAAATAAATTATTATAATGACTTCTTAAGTAAAGACTGTTTAGGGGCCCCTGGGTGGCTCATTTGGTTAAATGTCTGACTCTAGATTTTGGCTCATGAGGTCATTATCTCAAGGTCCAGCGTTGGAGCCCTGTGGAAGGCTCTGCACTCAGCAGGGAGTTTTCTTGAGCATTCTCTCCCTCTCCTCCTGCCCCTCCCCAGCTTATTCTCTCTGTCTCTCAAATAAGTAAATAAACATTTTTTTAAAAAAGTGTTCAAAGAAAAAGAAGTTCTTTATTTTCTTTCTGTATTTAAATAAAACTGAACAACTGAAATGATCCAACGGATCTGTTCAGTAAAGCATACCCTCCAACTATAAATTAAAATTTGTTTCCTTTTGGTTTAAAAGATTGACTTTCATTTATTTACATCTCAGCATATATCTAATGTTGCCTATTATTGGTTTTATTCACTTGAATCTGAGAAACCTATCAAGAATTTTAATTGCCCTGATCTAATAATAAGATAGAGTAAATTATATAAGTAGATCTTTAAAAAGGGGGGACAGCTGGGGAGTGCAGTTGGTTAAGCATCCAACTCTTGGTTTTGGCTCAGGTATTGATCTCAGGTTGGTCAACTGGAGCCCAGTGTCAGGCCTCTTGCTCTCTTCTTAAGATTCTATCTCCCTCTCCTTCTGTCCTTCCCCACCCATGTGTGGATGCTCTTCCACTCTGTCTCGTAAATAAAGAAATCCTTTTTAGAAAAAGTAATATGTTAAAAAAAAAAGGGAGTATATGTACAAACTAATTTTTTTAGTGA
The DNA here is from genome assembly GCF_964662115.1 of Mustela nivalis. Lineage (NCBI taxonomy): Eukaryota > Metazoa > Chordata > Mammalia > Carnivora > Mustelidae > Mustela > Mustela nivalis. The sequence goes on along the minus strand of NC_139023.1, from coordinate 16,275,036 downwards.
TGTAGGATTGAAACAATTACATTTGTTACGAAGATATGTTATTTTACCTATTGTGTGACACACTATTAGGAACTGAACTTATTATGCTCCACTATCTTAGTCCATCACATGGGGCTATAAAAAGAATATAATCCACATCAGTATCATATAGCAGTGTTATTTTGTCCTTCACATGGGGCTATAAAAAGAATTAATATAATCTACATTGGCTTCGTATAGCAATGTTATTTTGTAGCTGGTTTGGCCTCATGGTTGCTTTGAAAATGTTTTAGAGAGATATTAAAAAAAAGTCCAAGAGCAAGAGTGATGCCAATCAGATAGCTATCAATGCTTCAGGAAGTAAATGAAAACATCCCACAGATAGTACTTCTAGAAGTCCAAGAATATTCGACCTCTTTTGCAACATAGCTAACACTGCTGTGGTAATGTCTTTAAAAACTACTACATCATATTACTCTATTAAGGTTGTTTGCCATTTTATGGCCTGTATTACACTGAAGATAAGACTTTTGCATGCATTTGAAATGCAAATAAAAGAGAAAAATATTTTAAATATAAACAAAGCCCTTTGAAATCATCTTCCAGCATCAAAGGAAATAAAATCCAGTTACTCTTTCGATGGAAAGATATTATTCAAGTGGGCTACTAAGGAACTCTAAATATAAGATTGTAGTATTTTTCTAGGCATTTCACTTTTTATTTAAAAAAAATATCAAATTTCCAGGCTGGTATTAACATGGATTTCTAGGCCCAAGATGGAGATGTTCTTGCCCAGGGTGCAATATCAGCAAATCAAAACTTAAATAACTTTTTAGTCCTTGTAAATGTTCCACTTGACCACAAACACGGTCAGCCAGTCTCCAGATGCCAAACCAGCTCTCTGCCTTCTGATCCCAAGCAAGGTTAACTATGTAGCTCCAGCCAATCAGTTTGTTTTTTTGTTTTCCATTTATTCTTTATCTTATAAAAATTTCCTGCCGTCTGTCCCATTTTGCATTTCCCTGAAGAGACTCTTCGCTTCGTGAAGTGTTAAGTAAGGTTTGTTTATATCACTTAATTATTTTTTAAATCAATTTTTAACAATTTTTGGTGAAAATAAATGGGATCCTAAGCTGACTGCTAACATCCTATGGGACAAAGACTCATAGGCTAGGCCATGCATAAGTCACTTAGATCTGAGCTCTGTTCTCTTTCATGCAGCTTATGAAAAGACTTAATTAAATAGGTGTATATATATACATATATATATATTCATATAAAATATACAGACACACATACATATACACATGTACACAAAGTGTTCACAGAAAGGTTCTGGGGTACTTATACTAGGAGTCTGCAACAAATGGCATATGTCGGGGCTTACAAAGTCTCAAGGTAATTCCCCAGCATTAAATATTGAAGCAATTGGGGAAACACACTAAGATGAGAAATTCAGACTGTTTTGACTGTCAAAATAAAAATCAAAGTAAGTACAAGTCAGACTATTAAAAGTTATCAAGGCATCCACCACAATAAAGAAATCTCTACTTAAGTAATAAACGTAGTATTAGAGTACATCTCTTGCTAATGGAATCTTAAAAGCCAAAGCCACAATGAGTACAAACTATAAATAAAGTCCACAAAGTTGGTGGACAACTAACAATTGCACCAGCTTTAAGGCCAGAAGCCTAAAACATGTAGGCCCTCCCTTTCACCTTTCTGGGGGCCCATCATCAAAGCAGTGGTCCAGAAATTGATGTCTTCTTTGCAATCAACTGGGACATTGGAAAAAAGATTGTTCTTGAATGGCTCACCGAGTCCTTCCACATCCAACTCAAAGTCTCATATCCACCCTCAAAGGAAGAGGCTGGTATGAGCCCATCCCAGGGATGATGCACCTCCAAGGGAGTCTCTGGTAAACTGCTATAAGTTATTGACTTCAACAGTCAAGGCAAAACTCTAAGAACCGAGGACCATCTCTTTGAAATACAAACCTCAGAGAGATACTCTTGTCAAAAGAGGGGAAAAAAAAAAAAAAAAAAAAAGAAAAGACTATTTGGAAACCAGGAGAATGAACTTTTAAAAAATCTTTAACACAAAAATTTATTAATAAAAGGTTTAAGCCATTTGACGGGGTAAACAACTTATTCCATGTGCCAGAGGCACAATTTGAATGCAACTGTTCCTTTATATGCTAGTGACACTTGCATAATTATCTTACCTGTCTCATAGGTAAAATGTTAAAATAAAAGGTGTTTGTAGGTTTGTATATGTATATGTATGCATGTTATAAATGTGTGAGTTTTTTTCTACTTCTGGATGATATTTCTAACATTAATTTTTAAAACTCTTTATTATTTAATTGTCTTAAAGACAACTAATCCATAGAATGCTAGTGTAACTGAGTCTACAATTGCTTACTCAGCAATTTTCACTAAGGAAAAAGGATCCTAAGATTAATTAAGGATTCTAATCAATATATGTAAATAAAATGACTTCAAAATAAGAAGGGCAAAAGAAAACAAATGTAGATAAAGAAAATAGCACGGTTTTTGAGTAAGAAAAGATGTGGAGGATGTGTTTTGTCTTCTTTATCTTTTTCTTTTCTTTTTTTTTCAGTTTTAGTAAGAGACAAATAAAGTATTTTTATCTTAAAAGGGCTGGCTGGGAGGATGAGAAAAAGGGGAAAAGATAAAATCTGAAGGATGTATAAAGTTTGTGCTCTTTATCATGTTAAATCAATACGCATCTACATTCATTTTTTCTTCAGTATTAATGATACGTATTTTTGCATTTCTTATGTTGAAATGCTTACTTTTAAAAACAAAAAATTGGAAAGACTTTTTATGCTTTAATTGAATCACTTCTACAGACCATGTGTGGTTTAAAAAAGCTCTATTTTAAGTAGATAACTATTTTGATTGTGTCTCACATAATTATGTTCTAATTATGAAATATTTCTTTTTTTTCCAATTACTGAGTGTCCTCAAATAGAATAGAATCTCTTTTGTCTTTCTTTGGGATGTATAGTCAGTCCTTAGGGGGTCTCTCTGTAAAAAGAAAACTTGCAGATGAAAGACAATGGACTTTCTGATTTTCTGAAAGCAATTAAGAACTTAAAAAAAAATATATATATATATATTTTTCATCCCTCTGCTAAAACTCATAGCTCCGGACCCCCAGTTCTATATCCTCTACCCTCTTGGAGAAGCCATCCTCAGCTTCAAGTAAAGGAACTAAAAATATTTTAGCTTCAGGAGACATTACTACAGTGGGATAAGAGAAATTGTTTAAACTTTCCAGGAACTACAAGCAGCATGCAAGGAGGAGAAGCCACTTTCTGAGGTCACCACTTTAATTTATACTCTTGGCCGTCTCAAATCCATAAAATTCATTTTCAAGTGACCTCATGCTCAAGTGGCATAATTTCTTTTCTGTGGCTTGTCCTATTCTCACATTTGTCTTTCATCTCTTCTGAAGATCCCCATAAATTCAAAATCCCTTGCCTCTTCTTTGGTTTATTTTCTATACGCTGTTACCCAGAGACAATATAAGGGAGAACAAAACATGGATTTACATTTGGAAAGCTATATTCCCAGAACTGTTCTTTGAGCATTTAAAGCTACCTTTGTAATGAAATAAAATTTATTTAATTAAAAAAAAACGTAAAAAACAAGAGTTATTAGACTATTCTGACATAGACTGAGACATATTTCTCACTGTAGTATCTTCCTTAGCCAAGTGTCACTCACTCTGGTTTTAATAAATCCTGATTATTTTCTAAATAATACTCTTCTTCTCTTCTCCCCTCAGATGATTCTTAGAGATCTTTTAGTTCTTACACCATAGTGCTACTTCTGTATGATATATCTCCTATCACTCAATTCTCAGTTAAGTGAGTCTTCCAAGAGCTCACATAGCATATTGTACAGTACTTCACTTATCAGAGAATGGATAACACTACATTTAAATTCTTGTTTATTTCTCTGTGCATTCCATTAAAGTATAAGTTTCATAAGGTCAAGGATAATTTCTAAGTTATTTGTGATTATATTCTCAGGCTTCAATAATCTCTTGCACAAAGTGAGTGCTTATTAAGTATTTGTTGAATGGATAGCATGGTCAATTATTTGAATATTGAGATCTAATGACTAAGTTTTAAAATTCAAAGTATTTTATGTTAAGATCGTTTCAAAACCCTTTTGGTTTGCTGGGGCTTTGTTGCTGTAGTTGTTTTTTTTCTCAAATGAGAACAGTTACAAAGAGTTATTGTAACATGAAGCAATATACTAAAACATGTATAAATGCCAAGCTAATCATGCCTTCCCATCTTCCCCCTGACTCAATATGCATCTTCCTTCCAAATACTATTGACATGTATTTTTCCACAAGCTTTAATGTAAATAAAATTATTTTATTTGATCATTTTACCAAATTATAGTCATATTATAATCAGTTGACAGTTTGCTTTTGTCACATCACCATATAAAATGGGACTGACGGGGGTGCCTGGGAGCTTAGTCGGTTGAACATCTGACTCTTGGTTTCAGCTCAGGTCGGGATCCCAGGGTCCTGAGATTGAGCCCCCTGTGGGGCTCTCTGCTCAGCAGGGAGTCCACTTGGGACTCTCTCTCTGCCCCACCTGCTCATGCTCTCTCTTTTCTCTGAAATGAATAAATAAAATCTTCAATAAATAAGTAAATAAATAAAGAGGCTTGACAATAGACTAGTGATTAAACATCATACATGTCCATAGTTTCCTTTCATCCCTCTCTCACCAATTTATTTAGAAATAAAGTTTAGCAGATGGCTACTTGCCCTCCAATATCCATTTCGTCTTTCTCTATGCAATAGTATCTTTAATAATTAGCTTGCTGAATGGCCTTCTCTAGATTCTTTATTATTTCCTCCATGGACGTGTGCCCACATGACTGTTTTGAACAATGGGGTATGAGTAGAAATGATTGTGATTTTTAAAATTTTTATTTTATACTTAAAATTTTCCTTTCATCTTTATAGCATTCATGTGATGTGTTTTTAGCTTTCAGTGATGTGTTGATCTGAGAAGGTTGAAAATGTAGATGATAGCTAAAGCTTAGAAAACAAGAAAGCATGATAGAACTTACCAAGAAAGGAACCTAAATCCATTTAACTTTTTGGACTAAAGGTGCTTCTCTACCCTTGACTTTGGACCACATCTAGACTGCTAAGAGAGAGATAAATCAGATTCTATTTTATTGGCGCCATTTGGGTTTTAGGTCTCATTATTATGAAACATAGAATATACCTTAGTTAATAGATGAATCGCTACTTGAGAATGGAGTACTGCCTCAAGAAAAAAACTAAACAATATGGCATGACTTAGCACTGAAGCTATAGCCAACAAAGAAATAAACATTTTGGGCTGGAAAATAGGTGTTCCTTGTTATACCTTGACAAATCATTTAGTAATATTCTATGACAATTTCAAAAATGTACCATATGTCTATTAAGTCTATAATTTTGAGGGAGATGGTAGAAAAATTCATATCATTAGTATATTTGTGTGTTCTGGTGTTTTATGTGTTCACATTGTTACTATTGAAATAGGTTAGAAGAGAACCCGTGTGCAAGGAGTGATTGAAGAGGATAGAGTTCTGCCAAGAGCCAAATCTTTGCTAGGCTCATAATTTAAACTAATGGAGTGAGACAGCCAAATGAGCTAGTTTCCAAATAAAAAAAACAAAAAACAAACAAACAAAAAAATGAAACGATGCTTTACTATGTATTTTCCTAAACAGTTTATCATTAGATATTCTTGGCTAGATGTTGAGCACCAGCCCAATGATAAAGCTTTATTAGAAATTGATATTTATATGTCCAAGTGGATAATTTTGATGGCCTTAATGCAACCATAATTAAAATGTGGGATGAAAGTATAGGTCAGATACAGAAAACAGTAAATAGAGGAGTTAGCGGGCTTAAAATCTGTGTCCAGAAAGGATCTGTGGCTATGGTTATTTGCACAATGAAGTGAAAGAAAACAAGAAGAGTTGAAACTTACTATTCAATTGATGAGATTGAATTATCAAAGAAAATACAAATCTGTTGTATAAAACTTCTGTCCAGTCCCTGAAACAGTTATTTGCTTTCATGTACCAGCAGAAAGCGGTGTCAGAAAGCTGTTTGGCCAGCAAGTAAACATATACTCAAACAACATCATATTTTGCTATTAAGTTCAATGAATGAGGAGGAATCTATCAAAGCCAGGAGTCATGGAGACTAAGATATAAGAAAGTTATCAGGAGAGAATCAGAGGTATCCTGATGAGATAAACAAAGAACAGTCTGTACATCTATTAGCTATTACTTAAGTTTAAACTTAATGAATGTTTTAAGAAGAATAAAAACAGGGGGCACCTGGGTAGCTCAGTTGGTTAAGTGGCTGCCTTCAGCTCAGGTCACGATCACAGAGTCCTGGGATTGAGTCCTGCATTGGGCTCCCAGCTCCATGGAGAGTCTGCTTCTCTCTCTGACCTTCTCCCCTCTCATGCTTTCTCTCACTCTCTCAAGTAAATAAATAAAATTTTTGAAAAAAAAAAAAATAAAAACTGAGGATCCTGGGTGGCTCAGTGGGTTGTGTCTCCCTTAGGCTCAGGTCATGATCCCAGAGTTCTGGGATGGAGCCCCACACCAGGCTTCCTGCTCATTAGTGAGCCTCCTTGCCCCTCTCCCTCTGCCTGCAGGACCCTTGCTGTGCCCTCTCTTTCTGTGTCAAATAAATAAATAAAATATTTTTTTTATTTTTTATTTTTTTTTAAGATTTTATTTATTTATTTGACAGACAGAGATCACAAGTAAGCAGAGAGGCAGGCAGAGAGAGAGGAAGGGAAGCAGGCTCCCTGGGAAGCAGAGAGCCAGACTCAGGGCTTGATCCCAGGACCCTGAGACCATGACCTGAACTGAAGGCAGAGGCTTTAACCCACTGAGCCACCCAGGTACCCCATAAATAAAATATTTTTTTAAAAAGAACAATAAAAAATAATAATTTGTGAATGTTTTTTTTTTAAGATTTTATTTATTTATTTGACAGAGAGAAACCACAAGTAGATGGAGAGGCAGGCAGAGAGAGAGAAGGAAGCAGGCTCCCCGCTGAGCAGAGAGCCCGATGCGGGACTCGATCCCAGGACCCTGAGATCATGACCTGAGCCGAAGGCAGCGGCTTAACCCACTGAGCCACCCAGGCGCCCCTAATTTGTTAATGTTTATGAAGAGTTTAACTATTAAACACAGAAAGCAACAGGATAGTATGATTTTCCTTAGTTTTATTTGATTAGTTATTCTTTAACATTAATTTACTTTCTTTTTCTGAGATTCCCAAATAGAAATTGTAATAATGTTCCTAAAGTGGTGGCATTCACATACAGATTTTTATATTTATGGAATACAAGTTCATTTAGAATTGTTAGAACAAATTTTCTCAATCTTGATGCTGTGGGCATCAATGTGGATGGGACTGAAAGTGGATGATGCTGAGTGAAATAAGTTAAGCAGAGAGAGTCAATTATCATATGGTTTCACTTGTGGAGCATAAGGAATATCATGGAGGACACTGGGAGATACAGGAGAAGCGAGTTGGGGGAAATCAGAGGCGAAGAGGAACCATAAGGGACTGTGGACTCTGAGAAACAAACTGAGGGTTTTGGAGTGGAGGGGGGTGGGGGTTCGTGTAAAACTGGTGGTGGGTAGTATGGAGGGCATGTATTGCATGGAACACTGGATGTGGTGCATAAACAGTGAATGCCGGAACACTGTAAAGAAATTAAAAAAATAAATTGGAAAAAACAAAGAAGTCAAAAAAGTATACAATTAAAAAACAAACAAACAAACAAGAATTAATGCTAATGTGTCAGCATTTTAAATAACTTGCAGGAGGAATGGGGGTCTTAGCAAGTAAGACTCAGACATATTTTCTTATTTCTGCATTCAAAAATTAATCTTAAAATCAGTGGTTTTGTTTATTTATTATATGCTCCACAGGAAAAGAAAGAAACTGTAAATGTTTGGTTATTGTTGTTTTTACATATCTGGAGAGGAAACAAAATATTAGATTGCTTATTTTCATAGTTTGGTGATTAAAAATTATGAAGGCTAAAAGAAAACAGAAAATTAGAACAACTGTTTTAATCACTTATAATTAGCAATATTCAAATAACCTCAGGAGCTTTAGGAAGACAATTTGACTTAATTCTGATTCTTTGATGTGGGATTGTCTTCAGAAATCAATCAATGCCACTTCTGACTTTTAAATCTGGTCTTAGTGCCTTACTCAATTTTTTATATCATCTGTAAAGTACAAAAGGCTATAAAACAAGTAGTAGCTCTTCCTCATTTGATTACTTTTATTCTCTCTAGTTCTTAACAGCAGTTAATCTTCCTGGCTCTGACAATAAAAATGAATTCTATGTAAGGATTTATTATTAACAGTTAGGTAGTCACCAGAAAATGCTATTTTCCATGGTTTTAAAAATCTATCCATGTCATATGCTACCCACCAACTTACTCAAGTGATAGTTTTAAAAGTATTTTGGAGGATGTTCTAAAAGTATTTTGGGGGAAGAGGTTTTCTAATGATCACTAGCTTAACCTGATTTGAAAATGTCATAGAAATTTGGGAAAGCATGGTCTGTGTCGTTACTTTATTAAACATATTTATTTAGTATACAATATGTCCCAGGCACTGTTACACACTGATAAAGTCTATGAAGAAAATAAATATAAGAATATGATAGAGTGTGACATGGGAGATTATGTAATTTATATCAGATCGTCAAGGACATCAGACACTGAGATAATATTTAGACTGAAAGTTAGTTTACAAGTTGGTGGCCGGCATAAAAGAGTTGACAGCCATCGAGACAAAAAGAAAACAATAAAAGGAAAAATACAAGATTGAGATTTGATTTTCAGAAATAAGAGTTATACCTTTGACATGTAGTAGGAAGTAAGATAAACAATAAGAAAAATAAAACACCTAAAAATGTCAAAAAATGCCTAATGATACACTAAAAATCATAAATACTCCTATCCAAAAAATAAGGCATTAGTAAAAAATCAATCTATGTATTGAGAAGACATACACAATATTTTTAAAAGAAGGTAACTTATGTCTAATGTAGTTATTAAAAATATCCAAGGTGGCTTCTTCTAAAATATGAGGATTTATTTCTAGAGATTATCAAAAAAGTATCAATAAATAGGAATTTTAGAGACCAAGTAACTGATATTATTATATACAATGAATAATTTAAATTTCACTTCAATATTTTGTTTGATACATTCGCTTTCTTTAATTTTTGCCACTTCTGATCCTCTGCTGTCATCATAAATGAGGAGATGAGTATCATATGAATATCAGGCAGAACCTGAGAAAAAGAAAAGTTTTCTTGCACAAGAAAATATTGTGTTTGAAAAGTTTGTGAGAGGGTCAAACTGACCTGACTATGAATAAATAGGAACTAGCAAGACAGAATTCTGAGTAATGCAGTATCAGAAAAATATGAACTATGTGGCAGATGAGAGGAAAAATCTTGGAAGATAAAGAACTCATGATGTATTTTTTTTTAATCTTTGTCATAGAACTTTAACAAAATGTATACTGATGACTAATTTCTGATATTTTGATGGAAAAGGTAAGCTGAAATTCTTTGGCCACCAAATGTGTAACAATTCTGGTTCAATATATATTTCAATAATGAATACATTCATAGCTAATCTTATAAGATTGGAAAGAAAATCATCAGAGACCAAGAAAGAAACAAGTACAACTGTTTATGGAGAAATATTAGTGCTATCCATTCTTAAACTTTTACTCAAGTGACCACATAGGGAGCTACAAACAAAGCTTAGGCCAACAGTGAATTGATTGAGATGACCATACACAACATGAAATCCATGAGTAGGTATCACGATAAGAGAGACTGAGCAAACTACAAAACAAAACTGCAATAAAAAGGCTCTCCATTAGAGTAGGCAATAAGAACATTTACTTGGGTCAATTTAAATCTGGGTAAAATGGAGAAAAACACTGTCTCTGAATTTCTGGCCACAGGCTGGCTTTCAGGTAGATTTGGGGCCTGAGTTCATACTTTTTACTTGATCTACAAAGACACAAACAAACAAAAAAATTAAACTATTTCTTAATTTTAAATTGTCTCAAACATATAGCAGAAACAAAAGCAAACCTGCCCTGGAAGAAAATAATCTAAATTCAGAACTTAAAGTCATGACAATTCTGTTGAGCATATGATCAAGTACTGGACATCACAAAACATAAAATCATAGTATTTCTTGTATGAGAATATCAGATTTGAGAGGACTTCAGACACAAATAACATATATAATAGATTGTATATCATTGTAGTTGATATTTTAAAGAGTTAAAACTTAGTTAAGAATAACAGCACCAGGGTGCTTGGGTGGCTCAGTCATTTAGTGTCAGCCTTCATCTCAGGTCATGATCCCAGGGTCCTGGGATCCAGCCCCAGACCTTGCTGAGCAGGGAGGCTGCTTCTCCCTCTTCTACCCCTCTTGGTTGTGTCTCTCACTGTGTCTCTGTCAAAAAAAAAATAAAATCACATAAAGTCACATAAAATCTTACAAAAAAAATTACAAGATTATTAAAACTGATTGGAGGGGCGCCTGGGTGGCTCAGTGGGTTAAAACCTCTGCCTTCAGCTCAGGTCATATCTCAGGGTCCTGGGATTGAGTCCTACATTAGGCTCTCTACTCCGCAGAAAGCCTGCTTCCTCCTCTGTCTCTGCCTGCCTCTCTGCCTACTTGTGATCTCTGTCTGTCAAACAAACAAATAAAATATTAAAAAAAAAAAAACTGATTAGAGATGTTTGAAGGTAAAAGGGAAACACCTCAATTTCACACAATAATTTGTCAATAATAATATTTAAAATTAAAATTAACAAATTTACGGAGCGTGTTTGACACAGCTGAAGAAAACTAGTTAAACAGGAAACATACCTGATTAGATTTAACAAAACACAACACACAGAAACAAAGAGATGGGAAATATGAAGAAATGAAGATACTTGGAAGATATAGACCAACATATTTTGGTAGCACTTTTATGAGGAGGATATAGATAGAATGGTGCTTTTTAAAGGAATATAAGATGTTCTCAGATACTGAATATAAGATATTCTCAGATACTGAAAGCACAATAAATGCCAAGAAGTACAGATAAATATAAACCTATACCTATTTTATTGTAAAATTGGATATCAAAGATATACAGATTATTTCCAAAGCAGCAAGAAGACTGATTATCTTCAGGTTATTAGCTTTCTGTAGACTTAATAGTTTCAACTTGTGATTCACTGCTAAGCTCTCTTGATATATTCAAATACATCAAAAATTTGGATAATTCATACTTTAAAAAAATTTTATTTATTTGAGAAAGAAAGAGAGAGAGAGCATGAGCAGACCGAGGGGCAGAGAGAGGAGAAGCCCACTTCCTGCTGAGCAGGGACCCTGATGTGGGGTTCCATCTCAGGATGCTGAGACCATGACCTAGCTGAAGGCAGATGCTTAACCAACTGAGCCACCCAAGCACCCCTTTAATTCCAACCTCTAAGGAAATTAAAACTTAGAGCCTTTTGGCATGCTTCCTTCTGACCTCCTTATCTTTTGTCTCTTTTACCCCAATTTCTCTTCATCCTGCTCTTACTGGAAACTCTCCTCTCTTGGGCTCAATTCCCTGAGCTTCGTTTCCTTACTCAAATTCCTCTCTGATATATACATATATCATATATATATATATATATATATATATATGATATAAATGATATCTCATACTGATACTCCTGC